>NC_052538.1:9656642-9999642 GCF_016699485.2 Gallus gallus
TCATATTTCTTGTAGTTAAAAATCCAAACTAACTGAAAAACCCACCCACACAACATCTAACCTAGCACAGAATTTCCTCACAGAACTACAAGCTCTCAAAGAGCAAAGAACAAAACCTCTTTGAACCGGATGTGTTGGTTAAAGCTTAGAGCTGGGAGTCACAGCTCTCAGAGCCCTGTGACACTGCTCTAAACTAAATAAGCAGCAAGCAAGAAAACACTCAATGAACTCCCCTATAGATGCTGGTTGGTTTGTAATTTCAGGTTTCCAAGATATAGATTTGTAACACTTCTGGAAGTGTGAATACATTACTTACAGCTCTCACTTACTTGTGTTACCATCCACAACACATCAGAAACAAATATATTTTAAAATACGTTAAGGTACAGTTTTTAATCTTAAGGAAATATTTTATTTTACACAGCAAGGAAAAAACTGAACTCAGTTTTGCATCAGAAAATGCCTCTAAGGCCTCCATTGAGTGCCTTGCCTACATAGAAGCAGCTCTGCCTCAGTTTTCTCTCAGCTGTGCCCACGGGTAAGCTGTACTTCCCTCCCCCTTGTACCACTCCTCCCTTCCCCTTTTCTTCTCTGTCAGTTCCTCCTTAGGTGAGGACCATTTCCTTTCTCCCTCAGATTTCAAACTGTTTGCCATCCGCAACCTCCCTTATGGTCTTGGATACAGATTACAACTCCAGGGAAAAAAAAAAAAGGAAAAAAGAAGAAATAAAAAGGTTAAGAAGAAAAAAAATCCATGCCAGCATTCTGCTAGCTGGTATTAGCTCAGCAGTGAGCTACGAGGCAGACATAAATGGATTCCAGAAAATCAAACCTACCGCGCTTCAGTGTTCAAGGAGCTTTCTGCTGTGTAATGCAGCACCCACACCAGAAAGAACACGCACCTCTACCTGATAGTCCTGCCTGGTAACGTCACACCAATGCCAGCACAGCAAATTCCACACATTATTAAAATCAAAACAAACAACCCCTCCAAGAACAAACAAGTAGCTGGAAGGTACAATGACTTCACTAGCCCAAACAAGTTGATATTCTCTTCTAGAAGCACTGCTTTCCACACAGTCAGAGCATTTACTCTGGGACCAGTTGCTGTGAGAGGCAGCAGCACAGCCAGATGTGATGTGCATGGCTCCATGTGGAGCTGCTGCCACTTGCCTGTCCCTGTGCTCATCCCAGGCCCTACACCTCTCGCGGCACAGAACCTGTCATGGAGAACATAAGTGCTGGCATGGCAAGTAAATGCAAAAGGTATGTGCTAGCAGATAGTAATTTCAAGCTACCCCTGATAACACCAACCAGACTTTGTGGCTAGCAGGGCCAAGAAGGTGACTGTCCCCCTCTACTCCACCCTCATGAGGCCTCATCTAGAATACTGTGTTCAGGCCTGGGGCCCCCAGTGCAGGAAGGATACCAAGCTGTTGGAATGGGTCTGGAGGAGGGCCACGAGGATGATCAGAGAGCTGGAGCACCTCTCGTATGAGGACAGGCTAAGGAAGCTGGGCTCGTTCAGCCTGCAGAAAAGGAGGCTCTGGGAAGACCTGATATAGAGTCTTTCCAGTACTTAAAGGAAGCTTATATGCTGCAGAAAAAAAAACCAATTTTTAACGCAAGTAGGTAATGACAGGACAAGAAGGAAGAGTTTTTAAGCTAAGAAGGGGAAGACAGATTAGATGTGAGGGAGAAATTTTTCCACTCAGAATGGCGAGGCGCTGGCACAGGCTGCCCAAAGGAGTTGTGGATGCCCATCCTGGAGGCATTCAGAGCCATGCTGGATGGGGCTCTGGGCAGTCCACAGCAAGAGGGTGGAACTGGGTGATCTTTGAGGTCCCTTCCAACACAAGCCATTCTAGGATTTTGTCAATAACTTTCATTTGGTGGCTTCAGACTGAACCTGAAGTAGGGTCTGGCTCCTGGGAGACCTTACAATTTACTGCATGATGTTTAAGTGTTTGTACTTGCTTTGTCAGCATGGTAGAGTAAAATTGTTTGAGCAGCCCCCTTCTGGATGCCATCACGGACATGACCTGACCACACCAAGGTTAGCACACACACCTCAACCGATCCACAATAAACATGCCACTTCGGTACAGCAGATTTCCAAAGAGATCTTTACAAAGGTTACCCAAAAGCTCTGTCAGCAAAGCCCCCATCAGGCACGCAGCCCTCCCAGCTGCCGACAGTGCACACCTGAGTGCCTCTGCTCGCCGACCCGAGGCACGGGCTCACGGCTGAGCCTCTACTTCCCTTCGCACACAGCCGCCCGGCACCCCGCAGAGCACGAGAAGGACTGCGAGACAGGAACGAGCCTCGGCCTACGGCCACCGACGGCCCCGTACGGCCGGAGCACCTGACCGACCCCTTCCTCTTACACAGGCTGGATGCGCCTCTGAGCGGTCTCACCGCGGCAACTAGTGACACACTTATTACTACCAGATAGAGGAAAAAGCAGAAATCTTTAGTCTTCTTTTGCACAGGCGTCAGCACTAAGCGTAACCCTACAGGTAGGTCGCTTTTTTTCGTGCGGCTCAGTACGCACGGCAGGGCACACCGCCCAGCCCCACAACTCGCTCAGGCTGCAGCCCCCTTCCCGACAGCGGCACGCCGGGCACACGCGAGTTCGGAGGCGCCAGCAGCCGTACCTCAGACGGCCCCTGCAGCTGCCTTAGACCGCACGACGGGGCCGAGGAGAGCCGTCCCCGGCCGCGCCCCAGCGGAGCGGTGAGGTCCCGACAGCTGCGGGCGGCGTGATGTCGCCTCACCCGCCCGGCAGCCGCCACCTGTTGCGCCGCCGCCTCCCTCCCCACGCAGCCCCAGCTCACCAGGTACTCGGGGTACTCGTACATGTAGGTCATGCTGCACCGGTTCTCCTCGTAAACGAACAGCACGTCCCGCACCCCCAGCAGCACCAGCGCCGCCAGAGCCCCGTAAAGCACCGCCGCCACCGCGGGCAGCCGGCGGCCAACGCGCCCCATGACGTCCCGCCGCGCTGAGGTGCGGAGCGGCGCGGAGGCCGCCTCCCCCCGCGGGCCGTCCGCGCGCAGACACGGCGGGGCGGGGCGGGGCCGGAGCCGCCCGGGAGGCGGAGCGGGCGGCCGCCATCTTGGGAAGGGCGGGCGCTGGGCCGGCGCTTCCCCACAGGCCCGCCCGCCATGTCGCGGGCGTGGCAGTCACGGCGGGGAGTTGCGGAGCTACCGACTGGTTCCCACAGCCGGCGGCTGCAGCGGGCGGGGCAGCCGCCTGTGCCGTGACGGGGGGCCTTCCGCTCGGCGCCGCCTGCGGGAAAGCCCCATCGTCCCGGCATCCCTGGGAGCGGGACCGCCTCCCGTGCTTTAAACGAAGCGCTTGTAACTAACTTTCCGTGCGCGGACACCTCAGCAGCCGGCGGTTCCAGTCCCCGCGGGCCGGCGGGCACGCGGCCCCGACACAAGGCGCTGCAGCAGCCGCGGCGCGCACCGAGCGGGAACCGCGTGCAGGAGCGCCCTTGGAGCACCGCCCGAGTACTGAACGCTGAGGCGTTTTCCCCTTCTTTGAATGAATAAACAAACAAAATTTACTCCGTTTTTCCAACAGTATTTGTACCATTTTTATTTGTAAAAATAACCATCTGAATGCATATCAAGAGTAGTTTACAGGTGGGGTTTCTCGTTACATTAATACAGCATTCAGTAGTTGAAAGAAGTTAACAAACTGTGCTTGAGAAGGGGCGGTCTGAAGCCCTCAATCCTGCCTCGGGGATACGGGACGCCGAGCCGAGGGCCGCCATTTACAAAAGGAAACAATACCGACAAAACCCCACCGAAACGATGCAACAACATCTCATATCGTTTATTACAAACGTTATGCAAAATATAACACTGGCACCAGATTCGTATCACCGTGGGTTGTAAAGATATATTGCACATGCTAAAGCATAGAATATGAGACAGAACCTACAAAACATGAGATATTGGCTTTAATATGTGGTCACTGCATACAAACGCATAAAGTCACGTTTACACACACACTCGGATTGTCACTGGTTTCAAACGCCCTCTCCTATAACACTGACCTAAGGTTTACTCTGTGTAATAAGAAAGCCTTTTCAGCACTGCAAAAAGTATGCGTTATTCCTATAGAAATGTAGCATATTGATCTTCATTTCAATGCAGGTAGAACATACGAAAAGAAACACTCTGTACGTTCAAAGGAGGTTTGAAATGAAAACTTAGAGGTGACGTATTGCTTCTGTAACACTCACGTGAAAAAAAGGACAACTTCCACAAAACATTCCCATCATACGCAAATATAAAAAGGCACTCTAATATTTCTTACAGGACTAAGGATAAAAATCACAACTTTTTTTCATCATCCTCAAGATACACAATCGAGTTTCTCAACAGTACAATGGATAAACGGGTTCATTTCATGTGTTTGTTCTCCTTTAATCATCTGGCAGTGGTTTACTGCATCAAAGTACCAAACACATCGTGGTGCCCTTTTAGTAGCGATGAACAGAAATCCCCTGAGCTATTTCACAGCAATTCAGGCAGTCCGGAGGTTGTAACTCAGTATCTATGAGAGAGACACGGACCCAATCCCGCCATGGATTCCACCTGCAACTGTGGTTAAAACACAGGATGGGACCATCCTGCTAATAAAGCTGGGCAGGCTGCTGCCCCTCCCAAACACTCGCTGTTTGGTGCAGACGCAGCAGTAGTCCACATGCTGCAAATTGCAGGATCCGGGGTTAAGTGCAACAATCACGTGTGATTAACTCTACTCTTGTACAATGTCCACAGAAAGGCAAGGTAATTATTTACAAGAGTAAAATTATTCCAATGCTCAAATACCTGCCCTAAATAACTAATTCACTTCTACAAGCAATAAATTATATTACAGCTGAACGTACTGGCATACATGAAGAGGGATTCTGGCAACTCAGGTGAGATCTGGGACAGGCCCATACTGCATACATCCAAGGGCCTCGCTCCTGTCACTGCCCCTCAGAACACCATGCTCAGGACACGGCTTTCCCGGTGCCCTTCAGATGCTAACAGATCATTCTTTCCCATGATTTCTGGAATACTGCGTACTTACGGCATCACTAGGTTACAGAAATCATTTCTCAATTCAGTCTAGATTTGATTCCTAGGAGGTTCAGATTAATTCAGTAATCACCTATGCTTCTGTAACATTGCATCCATTGTAAGCAGCAGCAGATATTGCACTACCTGTCACCAGAGTTAGGAGGTACTGCAAATACACAGGAACATTTTCAGTAACTGTATGGTAGCAAGTAAAAATACTGATTTTTTTTTTTTCTTTTTGAATGCCTGCTTGAGATAACACAACATCCTCCTTGAGAAGAGGGCCGGTTTTCTCCTAAAGAAATGATTTCACATAGGATAATGTATCTCTGCATTTCAGGGTTATTAATCTCAATGTAATTCATCTCTGTTTAGAGATGAAGATGCTGCCTGGCAGGCAGGTGGCAGCCATTTCCCATTTGTTTGTTCATTTTAAATGCCATCCTTCCACAGAAACAGAAGTAGTAAAATGTGGGATTTCCATTCATTTCTAAGCAGACACCACTGAAAACTAACAACTGATCTCTGATTTTCAGTGCTTGAAGTGAGGCGGTTATTGCTATCCTGCAGCTTTTACAAGCTACAACTTGGAATGAAGTCAATCATAAAAATGTTATTCTGTGCTATTTCTGAGGAGAAAACCACAGTTTCAGGTGCTCTACCATACTACCACAGAAAAGGCAAGGTTAAGGGAAAACATCATTTTAACATCTCCCTTTATGCTATATTACCCTTCTCCTCTTTCCCATGGCTGTACAGTGTTCTCTCACTTGTCTAGCAGTATTTTGGATCCCTTTCTGATGCTCTTAAATGATGATGCATTTTACCAATATAGCCTGTGGACTTCATCTTCGTATTCCATGTGGTAAGATGGGCGCACTTCTCAAGTGCATCAGCCCCTTCTTTCCACTCAGGCCATCACTCTTGCTGAGATTCACATTTCATTTTGCATTATGCCGAAAAATATGCACAAATACTATCATAGAGAAAAAGCTATAGTTATTTTTCCTGGGCATTTGTTTCATTTCAAATAAATATAAACACATTTACATTAAAAGCATATGAACATTTTCTTTATCCTGGAAAAAAAAAAAAACAACCAAAAAAGAACAAACCTGTGGTCAACACATTGTTAGTTACAAATGTCATCTTGAAACCTGTGTCATAAAATGTAAAATTCACTCAAGACTAGTCATTACCTCAAAAGTTTATATTTTTTGTGGTTTAGAAAAGCTACTTCATCGTGTCACTCACATTTGAAGAAAAAATAAAAGCAATAAAGTCTTCCATTTATTCACTGAAGCATTTTGGTCCTCTTGGTAGAGCTGGTTAGTTTGGATAGGCTTTTGTTTGTTTTGTTTATAAAGTCTCATTCTTCCTTTTGTACATCTGTTGCAGAAGAGGTTCGGGGTCCATTTGACCTAGAAACTTTGGCAGAAGGAGTAAACATATTCACAAAGCTGACACTGCTTTCAAAGCTGGTGACAAAAGGCTCTTAGCGTGCATCTCCGATCCCCTGCCTGGGACATTTTTGTGTTTTCTCCTGTTTGGTATTTCAACTTTTGGTGTTACGCTTTCATTGCTTTACCTTTGTTCTGTTAATCCAAACAGTGGCAGAAGTATTTTAAAAATCAATACTGTCTACAGTAGAAACAAGTTATTTAAGCATAGGAAAAGAAAAAAAATCCCTTCAAGTTGGCAAGACATCATAAACCTTTACGTACACCTTTGTCTACACCTGATTATTCATTTCTGTTCTGACACCAGATTCCTGGCTAACAGCTCAGGTGACAGAAACTTCTAATGACCTTAATTCCTCAATTCTGTAGTGCAAATCAACTGTTCATGCTTGTGCTGAACTGGGGGTGGGGGGGGAGGACCAAGTGATTTCCATTTTCCACAATTGGTTCCACTAACATCAGTGGGAAATATGGTAAGACAAGTAGAATTTGGCCTTAGGAGTTTATATTTTTCTAATTGTGTGACGTAACTAATAACTGTAAAAAAGTGCCTTCTGTATGTTAAGTGCTTAATGCATGCAGAATGTAAAACATTTCTTTTCCTGTAAAAAAGTAATACAGGCAGTTTTAAGATTTACAACTTTACCTTTGGTTTGTGTGAAAAAAAAATATCTAATTATTATAGAGCCCCTGGAACTAAGAAACAGACAAATAGAGAAAAGGGATGATGCTATGAAGGCTACGTTGGAAACGTGTGTACAGCTAAACCACGTAAGTACTTTTTACAAACAGTTCCCTGTTTAATTGTGCTGTCAAAAAGGAGAAAAAAAAAGGCATTTTCTTTCGCTCTCTCTCTCTTTTTTTTTTTTTAAATACTTGAAGTTAGAGGTAGAGACTTTCCACGGGGGCACTTAGGGCCTAAAGCAAACACGAGGAAGCTGAAAAGCCACAGAACAGTAATGGGAATATGTTCCAGTAAATGCCCCCAACTTGGTTATTTAAAGGCTTAATTCTCATCAACACTGCAAATCTTTCAACACCTACTTGTCAAGAGTCATAGTTAAGAATATCGCAGTGGGATTTAAGCTGTCTTAAAAGGCAAAAAAAAAAAAAAAAAAAAAAAAAAACAGCTGAAAGGAAATAATAACGAAATAAAAGCTTTTGAATACCAAAAAGTCAAAATGTTTCAGAATCAGAATCATTTTCATTGTACCCATCCTCTGTTCCTATGTTATTACTCAAGGGCTTATTGTAAGAGTTAATGCTACCCATAGTGGAGCCATCGCAGAGATGTGTCCTGCCCAAATTGTCTTTTTTATAACAAGCGAAGTTGAAAGCCGTCATTGAACTGGAAGGAGAAAAAGGCATCATGGTAGCCAAAATGAGTGCCAGGCAGTCAGCCACGTCTTTGTTAGGAGCGCAAGCCAGGGCTGGCGTATGACCTGGGCACAAACGCAGACAAGGCAACGGTTAGTACTAAGGGTACTGAGAATGGCACTGAGCTATCCTCATATACATCTCTAGACGACTTTGTAAGCAGGAGATGTATGTCCAGTTACAGTTACATGCCAAGCAGCAGGGGTGTGTTACTGTTCTCAAATTAGACATGCTGGGAACATACACACTTCATGGAGCATTTAAATCACTGTGACCACAAGCACTATTCTTTTAAATCACGCAGCAAACAGACTCCACAACAATATATATAAAAGCACTTGCTAAACACAATTCTACAGCACAAACAATGTGGTGGATACAGAACACGGGGTGTACAGCAACAGAGACAGAAACTGGCTTCAGTTTCTGTACAGATGAACAAGTCTCATTCTGAGAACAACAGCTTTCATTAAAACATGACAGATATTAGTTTAATCATATTTTGAAGTAATAAGCAAACAATTTTAAAGACCGGTTGGTTGAGAACGTACTCAACTCAGAGAGCAATTGATTTAGGAATTAAATTGAAGAGAAACTAATTAGATCAGCACAGGTGGTACACGTACAGCAAGTAGGACTATGTGGATATTTTTCCAACTCTGTGTCACTCTGTGTCATTAGAAGAACAACGTCTGCATTCAAAAAGCGTGGCCTATGTTTTAATTGTGAAGTTAATACAATATAGATGTCACTAACTCTAAGAAATGGGAAGCTATCAATTTTGTCTTCACTGCAGTTTAACTTCGCTACTGTTCAAGTGCTTCACCAAAGCAGCTCTTCACATACACACTTTTGAAAGGGATTTGCTGATTATGCTTTCTGTCTATCAGTTTTACAGGCGGCTATGCAGTACTACAGAACTTTCCAACAACTCCTCTATTCTAAGTGCAAAGAAATTATTTTGCAGATTGTTGCATCTTAATTTAAAGCAGTGACCTCCACTGATATCCTACTGCCTCAAGTAAGCTAAAAACATCTGCAGTAGGTGAGTTTCAGAACAGTTTTGCAGCAAACTGCCTATACTTAGGCATCAATAGCAGAAAATAAATAAATGGCACTCCCTCTTCTACTGTGTTCCAAGTGTAAGTATTCTTTAGAACTGTACTTTTACTAAGATTGTACTTAAATTTCTCTCTTCTCCCCTGGTTAAGCAGTTACTCCTAAAAAAACTAAACGTGTCAAATTTAAACTTAATTTTCACTCATTACATGCAAATTGGCTAGATCCGCATGTATGATTTTAACTACAAAAACTATGGTTAGAAGCTAGTCTGGTTCACTTTCCTGTCCCCTTTCTCTAAATGAGGTTAGGGCCAGATGTCTTCAGCGGGACTTCATGTGTTCATCTGGTAGCATTAGGTTAATAAATACTCACCACTCTGCCCTTTTCATCCATAGGTCTCAAATGTCTTGCAGTAATAACTAAGTAGTATTATTGTTGCTTTACAGATACAGCAAGATGGAAGTACCGAATTGTTACATTAATACCATGAAGTCCATATTTTAAGAGAAAGCAGCTTATCTCAGGAAGACATTTTGGGAAAAAAAATGATTGAAGCACAACCCTCTATAGACTCTATAATGCTTAAGGAAGGACTTCATTGAGATCTGAAATAAAATGATCAGATTTATAAACTAATCATTTATTTTAAGAGGCAACAGTAATTTACTTGCATCTTGGATTAGGTCAGATTGTCGAAAAACACAAGTTTTGCTCTCAGAATGAACCAGGATACAATCAAACAAATGTTGATGGTTTTCTTCCTACCCATTAAAACATGCGCTGATTGAATGCATAATCCTTAATTCTTCTGCAAGGAGTCAGAATTATCCGGCGCCACTTGCATGTTTAGGAAATTCAAGTTACCACTGCACTCAAGCATTAAAAAAGACTAGCTGTTGACAGTACATGCAAAATGAACAGTAAAAAGGGACCACTGTGATGTTGAGAATACATTTCTATATTAAAAAAAAAAAAAGTGTCCTTTTTAATATAGATACTCACACAGCTCATTGTCTGTTCTTGGAAGAATATAAGCATCAATGATGTCTACCAGCATTTAAGTCTATTGGTTCAGTCTGTAGTAAAATTACATGTTAGGCACCTAGTGAAGATTGTCTGAGTGTATTGTTTACTTACCATTTTCATCTACTGCTAGGACACATGCCCCTTTCGCTAGTAACTCCTCAACCACCATCTTTAAGCCGTTACGTGCAGCAATATGGAGAGGTCTAAAAATAAACATTATTTTTGTTGTTTTAGTTCAAAATAATTATTCTAAGAAGAGCTAAGCTGCTCCTGTTTGGGATGGGAACAGCTAATGGGAGAGGAAGACCAACTGCAAATTGAAGGGTGGGAGGGAGGGGAAATGAGCTAAGGAGGAACGGATTCATCTGCTAGCACTAAATCAACTGCCTGAGCTTGTGGTTAAATCTGCTGTGGGACTCCTCCATCCAGTCAAATACTTGCAGCTGGAGTAAGAACACTGATGGTTACAACTCTGCTTGTAATGTGCAGTATGGAAGGCAGTCATATATAAAATATTACCTCAAATAATTTGAAAAATTAAATGTACCACCTTAGATTGATTAGATTTAAAGTGAATCTTGAAAAAGGTAGAAAATCCTTTGCAGGTAGTTGTATGCTTACACAGTCACATTATGAAAAGACATTTTGATACAGTGTTCAAATATAAATGACCTCATATTTTCCACCAGATCATGTATACCATGAGATTAAAGAAGTCAAAAGTGAGAAAGTAATATAAACACAGTGTTTTCAAGGGCAAGCACTTAAAAAAACACAGTAAGAAATCGAACTTTGTTGTTATCCGGAAAAAAACCCAAGACATGAAATTAAGAAGCTACATCAGAATCTTCTGGGAAGTCAACTGAACTTGAGAGGATCAGGCAATACTTACGTCTGCAATGAATTATTTTTTGCATTAATAAGGCTCTGCTCTTGTATCTTGTCAAGTATTAACAAGGCACATTTTTCATGACCCTGTAGTTGAAAACAAATAACTGTATCAATTTAATGAGAAGTTTAAAATGGAAGCAAAATAAATGTTATATATAAATGTGATATGTAAAAAGTTAATTTAAAACTCAGAACATGTTACTCAGTTTATAAGTGTCTGTTATAGATGAACTGTAAAAGCACTAAAACACCATTTACAAATTGCCACTACTAGAATGCTTTAGCATACTTACAAATCTAGGCATTTACCTGTCTTTCAACCCTCCACTCATGTATGAACTCACCTTCTCAGCTTTCAGGAAGACTTGAATTTCCCTCAAGAGAAATTATTCGACTGATTACTACAACTACACAATAACAGAGCAAGTGAGAATTTAATCTCAAAAACTAACACTGTACTTCCTAGGTCTTTTAAATGCCTTTCTGCGTTATTAATAGATTACTACAAAAGCCCTTCAGCATCAGAGCTCTGTGAGGATGAAACAGGCAATAACACAGACCAGAGCCTTATTTCTGATACTGTTTCAGCATAGCAATTCTACTGCCCTGGCAGGTGAACAGCTACCTGAAAGGACCTTGAATATTCAGCAAAGCTCACGTGTCTACAGAAACTGGGGTGACACTATCTGGAATCCCATCTCTGAACAGGAGCAGTAGAAAAGTCCAGGAAGAGGGAATGCCACAGACGTTGTGTTTTTATTTTTTGCCAAGACAGGCAACAGCAGTAGCAACTGGTATCAATAGGAAAAAAGAGGGAGAAAAGGCACCACCACCAATCTTATCAGTGCCTCTACTTTTACTGTTGCAGAGTTCAAGATAAAATTTTGGGTCCCTTCCACAAAATTTGGAGAGTAAGAATAAATATATATTCTGTTTTTTCTTCTTGTTTTTTCTACTGACCCTATGTTAAGCTATTTTACAGGAATATTATTTGGTAAAAATATCAAAGGATTTTCAATTATTTCTCTTAGTGTCACTTATTTATGTTTCAGCTGTGTCAAGAGGCACTCATCTTTCTCCATTTACTAAGTCCTGAAACAGACTTGGAAAGAAGCTCAGTACAGTGCTCTCACTACAAGTCTGACCATCACATTTCTACTGTGGAATTTTATTTTTTTTTTTAGGAGGCACACCCACACGAGAGACTGAAGATTACAGAAGCACGCAGTGGTCTTCAACTTACTTTACTGCTAGCCAAGTGCAAAGATGTATTCGAGTCCTTATCTCTTAATGTCAGGTCAGCCTTGGCAATGTTCACCAAAAAATCTGAAATTTAGAACATAAATCAATGAGCAAATGCAATGGGCAAAGAAACATGTGAAAACAGAGGAAAAAAAGCACTATTTCCAATATGTGCGTGCTTATGTGTTAAGCCTTGATGCAGCATAAGCTTTATGAGCATGAAGTGAAAGTAACGGTAGACATCACAATAATCTTGTGCAGTTAATCTGCAACCAAAGGCAGACCTCATACATAAATGAAGATGAATCTATGCCTGACAGTTTGAGACAAAACGAACTCCCCCATTTGCAGATCAGCAAGTTCTGCCTGAGTCACCTCCTGAGAATAACTCTGGATCTCGCTCTGAGAGGACTAAGTGGATATAAAGAATTTAGGGTGCGGCCTGTGCTGTCAAAGCTAGAGAAAAGAGAGTTCTGTTAAGTCAATGCAACTGCAATCCCTATGTCTGCATCAGGTATTCTAGCCTGGAAGAAACAAGACTCCCTGTAACATTACAGAAAAAGAGATAACACTTAAATCTTTTTCACACATGCAGTTTTCCTGCCTCTTAAAATCAAGGAAGTAGTCAGGAGAAAAGAGTTACTACTCCTTTTGTGCTCTGAGTGCATTACAATGCACTCTTTGGAGGAAATAAAACTCAGGTTTGTTACTGCAAAGCTTTGCAAACACTGCTGAGAAACATAACTGAGAGGAAATATTTTTTTAAACTGTATACAAGTAGAATTTCTGTGCAGGGCTGAAAGAAGTTTTCTCTTCCTTAGTTTTCCCAGAAAAAAATGATCATCTACTTGGAATCAGTAACTGCAGTCATGCTCACCCTGAAGATGAGCTGGGGCAAGGAGGCACTTACCAACAGCACCAACATGACCGTTCTGAGCTGCCATCATGAGAGCTGTTTTCCCTGCATGATCCACAGCATTCACTTGAGCGCTGTGACTCAGGAGGAGCTGGAGGCACTCCACGTGGTCCGCGAAGGCTGCTGCGTGAAGGGGCGTCCTGTGGGCAAAGTCACACAGCCACAGATGTTACTGAAGAATTACAGTATTCCTGTTTGTTTCCCTAAAAGTGCAAAACATTCTGAATCTTAGGGAACATTTCCACCAGAGGAAAGCTAGAGCAGCAACATGCAAAACAAGTTGAACTATATTTACAGTGTCTGCCCCAGCAATTTTATTTAAGCATATACACACGGTGAGATTATCAATTTGACTAAAGATTTGACTGAATGTATATTTCTTGCTGTACCAGTATGAATTATTTTATTTTCAGTTACACGTCCTGAGAATGTTAGCATAACAACTTTTAATGACATATTTCTCTATTTGTACATAGCATCACCTTACTTAATAAGTAATATGTGTTTAAATATTTAACAGAAAAAAAATAGCTCCAGGGAAACATCCTAGACTTGCACCCATCTTAAATAAAGAAAATACTGTTTTCTTAATAGCAAAATTGAATGCTTCATAGCTCGCTTGCTTTAAGTCAGCCATCACTTGACTCTGTTGCAGTGTAAGCTGCTGTCTGAACAAGTCAGCATTACAAGTCTTAGCTCAGCTGCAAGGGTTATTTCCAGAAGTTCAGGAAAGAATTATGAAAAAGAAGAGATATTCATGATGATGAAAAGCAATTTGTTTAAGAAGCTATTACCTTCCTTTGTCATCTTTGCAATTGACAATGCTGGCATCGATGGCTCCGATGAGCATTGATGCACAGTTTTCATGATCGTTGATTCTGCCAAAGATACATTTTCAAGAAGATAAAAAGTCTACAAATTTACCACTATCCAATATCATTTACTTCATTTCCCATTAATATTTCTTAGTGATTATTTATAAGTTACCCCAACATACATACTTTGCCTTAATACTTTCAGTCACAATTCTGACCATTCATCATCACTTCACTTAACCAAACTTCATCTATTGCTACGGATTTCCACACGTAAAGCCAAGCTGATCCTTCAATTCCCCATGCACCAGATTAACTGAAACTGCAGTACCAAACCAGGATTAAAACCTTAAAACCTTTAAATCCTTTAGTCTAAACAACAAGCACAGCTGAACTGAGAAAGCACTTGGTCATATACACCTACATATAGAGGGATTTAGTCTAATGTTTGAGGTACCGAAATACACAGCTCTTCCAACACACACTTTCAATATTTTCCTTGGATGTACTCAATACTCTCCCGTTTATTGGCAATTCGCCTTATTTCATTATGAAAATGAACAGTGTATGGTAATATAATGACATACAATATGTTTGATATGGCAAAAGACACACTTATGTCATCTTAGTAGCAGTTCTTTCATTTTATATTTATGTGCATCTTTAAGTTGCGTGTGCTTTGAGGTGTGCTGGAGAATTACATACTAGTTCAAAGGAAGAAAGATTTCTTCTTCTAAAGAATTTATTTTAAGTAGAATAAAAACAGTGCTTTAAAACTGTTTTTATTTCTCTAATACATTGTTTTTGTTTAATTATGTATCACACTTGGAAACTATCAACATTTCTTTTCCATCTTGCAACAATGTGGACTGTAGAAGAAAAATTTACACAACAGTAACTCCCATCATTACTCCTGGAATATATTAATTCTTCTAATAGGAGGAGGAGTTCATAATTCTGTCATTCTAATAGCTCGGGTCATGGCCTAAGAATGGAAGAGCTATGAAATTCCACTCAGTGCCAAAAAAATGCATAGGCCCGCAGTGGTAAGAAAGGGAAAAGAAACTGGAAAAGGAGTAGAAATACAGCTACTTAATGACACGTCAGCATTTCATCAAGTAGCTCAGATGTATTCAACTTATGCCAAATACTCTTTATCATGCAACTTCTTTTTCTCAGCAGAAGAATAAGCACCATTTTATGAACAATTTTTAAATTATTCACTCATGCAAATAATATGAAATAAAGTCAGCTTTCTTCTTATGTTACTGCTTTTTCCTGGCATAACCCAAAGCAAAGCATCTGCATTTGTTACAGATTTCTACTTACACAGCACAGTGCAACGGAGAGAAGCTATTACCATAGAATTTGCGGAAAAATTTCTGTTCCAATAGTACCTCTATGCAGTTTTCATGACCTACGAGAGACAGATATCTCAAGTGTTGCACAGAGCAAGGAATTAACTTATTTCATACCAGGAGTAGGATTGTAATTTAACACTTCAAGCACATTAAGGTTGAACACATTGTGAGCATGAACTTTTATGTGACAGAGTTATAAGCAAATGCATTTTAGGGCTTTTTTAAGGATTTTTTTTTTTTTTTTGGTAGGTTTTGAGTTTTTACCTTTGTTTTGTTGTTTTTCTTTTTTTTGTTTTTGTTTATTTATTCTTATGGCAGCAGCCCAATATTAGCCATCAGTTAAAAAAAGGGGGGAAAAAGGGGAAAGGGGGGGGGGAGAAACGGGGGGGAAATGGTGGGGGGGAAAACGGGGAAAAGAAAAAACAAAAAAAGTTGTATTTTCTTTCTCATATGTGATGCTACATACATGACCTTATACATTCCTAGATGGTCTGAAGTGATGATAGTAACAAGTTTTATTTTTATATTAGGTAAGAAGTATAATCAGTTCAGACTGCCCACCTAATGATGTGGTCTCCGGCACTAATAAATAAAAAGGTAACACCTTGGTAAATAAAAAGGTAACACCTTGGTAAATAAAAAGGTAACACCTTGGTAAATAAATAGTTTACTTCAGTAAACCCAGAATTTCACCCTGGCCTCCTGTGATGGGAACAAACGAGCACAGTGACTGTGAACTTCTCTGTAAGTCACAAAGTCATTGGGAGGTATTGCTGGAACTTCCTTGGCTCCTGAACTGAAGGGTAAACATAGCAAAAACAAACCACAGAGAGCCAGTAGAGGAAAAATGATCTGACTCTTCATTTCAGCCTTCTCAAATTGTCAGTCTGCTTTGTTATCATGCATCCCTAAAACAGAGGCCACTTTGAACTTGGCAACAATCCACAGGGATAAACTTACCATTGTAACAAGCCCAGTGCAGTGGTGTATAACCTTGATTATCCTTTAAACTGCAGTCTTCCTCTGAAAGTGCAATCTGCAGTAATTCACTCAGCCAAGTGGCATGACCCCGAGCTGCTGCGAAGTGCAGAGGTGTTCTACCTCTAGCATCTTTACATAAAATAGATACTTCTTTCTCCAAAAGCATCTGAACGCACTCTTCATGCCCAGTCATAATCTGGCAACAAAGAAATGAGTAAAGAGGTTGAAATAAACATAGACTTCTACCCAGGAAACATGAAATATGACTGATGACTATAAACATGAAAAAGCCTGGATGGGATTCAGGTGGCAGAGATGAAGCTCCATGGGTACCTATGCACTATGTGCCTATGCACTACATATATACCTATATGCACTGAAATATATTTGGTACTGCCTTTCAAAGGCACTGATTAGTAGTTTGTGGAAGAGACTTCTTTAAATAAGACTCAAAAGCTAGGAGGAGTTTAAGGTTAGGGAGATGTAGGAGCAAAGGGTGATACTACAAAACCTGAATCTGGCTACTCTAGACAGCATACAAATGTGTGAAAAGAACTGAAGGGAAGATAAAGAAAATTATCAGAAGTATGAAAAGATGCTTTAACAGCTGGGCCTCTGTAACACATATAGTTTAGCTTTAGCCTCTTGGTCACGTTCATGTACTGATGTCAAAACGGAACTGCAATTTTACACCATAACGTTTATTAGAAACCAATGTTGGACTCTAAGCTGAACTGCACACTGCAATTATTACAGAGTTCTGAATAAATATGATTGCTTGCATCAACTTCACATTGGGTAGGAAGATGGCTCCTAGAAAAGGTTGCATCTGAAACTTCACTGCTTCTGGATAAAAGTTTAGGGCTAACATAATTACATTCTGCTACCCAAGAAAAAAGATAATAACTGCTGGGCAGTCCTTTTAAATACACCATTTTCAAAATTCATGATGTTCTCAGTTATAACAATAATGATTGCTATAGTAAATTGTCTATTCACTAATTTTTTCTGTTACCTAAGAGAAGATCCAGTCTTTAATTAATTAAAGTGAACAGTCAAAAGCAGGGCAGATTTGTCCCAATTTTTACCTTACTGACTCTTTTTGGTCATGTTTTCAATCGTTAGCTATATCACCTACATTCAACATCCCCATGCTTATAAATGAATTGCGGTGACAATAAAACAAATACTTAGAATTTAGAAAAATGAAGTTACCCCTCGATGTAAAGCTGTGCATCCCAGGAGATCTGCTGCATCTACAGATGCTTCTTTTTCAAGTAATAAGGAAACAGCATCAATGTGTCCATATGCCACTGCAAGCATTAGTGGAGTTCTGGAAGGAAAAAGAAACAAAACGTCAAAACAATAATAGTCACATGTATAAAATGGCACACTACTTGCTGCTGCTAAGTTACTGTAAGACATAAGTCAGGAAGCTCTGCATTTCTCTCCATTCCTACCCAGAAATCTATTTATTTCACCATACTCATCTATACAAGAGAAGTGAAAACAGTTGCATAAAATTGTTCTTCAGATGTCTAATAGCCAGCTATCATGACTGAAATAGATAAATTCATCTGTGAGCAGTTTACAGAGCAACGTCATTCCAGACAATATTTTTTCTTTTAAAAACCTACAAGTGTTGTCATCTCCAGCAACACAAGTTTTACAGTACCAAGTTGTGAGTGAATGCCTCTGCTAATTACCAAGATGACAACAACTTAAAGTATTCCTTCTGAAAATAACAAACAGTTGTTTCAGGTGGAGGAAGGGACATGAAGAAACTATGGAAGCCAAAATTTTGGTTTGGACCAATAGATCTTCCTCTTTTCTTTTTCTTCTTTCTTTTTTTTCCCCCTCCTGAAAGGGATCTATTTTCCTTCTATATTTAGGTAAGACTAATACCATTCAAAATAATATGTACAGTCAGATACATTCCAGATACCCCAAATAAGAAAAACATTCAAGTTTTCACTTCTAGAACATACTCCATTATTCTCTCTATAGCTGTCATTTAATGAGACATAAAACTTTTGTAGGAACATCTCAGACTTAGGGTTCACCTTGAACAAACATTCTGTCTCACTTTGTCAGCATAATATACCTGTATACATATAATATATGCTGAAACGTCAGCATTTCAGGAAATAAGACTCTACAGACATCTCAGGATCTTGTTAGTTTTTACTGAATCTGGCTCTAAGAATATATGAAAAGTTGTTTACAGTATGAATTAGAGGCTGTGATTAATGAATAATCCTTTCCACATGGCTTAGATCAACTGCATGCATACTTTGTAGTCTCTGCCAAATTCTATTCACAAGTAGTGCAGGAAATACAGTATTTCAAATAAATGCTTTTTTTTTTTTTCTTTTTAAGTAAGAAATCTGAGATGCCATTTGAATTACAGAACTGAAACAAAACCACCACAGAAACTTACTGTCCTTTGGCATCCGTCACATCAGGGTTGTCTGCAACTTCTAGCAACAGCCGTAAACAAGGCGTATGACCATTAATGACTATAAAGAAAAAAGTGTGTATAATTGGGCTTAATTTCAGATACTTTCCCATTGGAATGCTTACAGATATGAAATTTCTTATACATATATATATACACACACACAGAGAAAATATTCCCCAAAGAAAGAAAAGAACGTTGCCACAATTTACTTCTACCAATGAAATGATGAGCTCCTTTTTTTCTTTCCTCAGTAAGACAAGTACTACTTTCCTTTCTTACACAAATCTCAAATGACTAAAACAGAAACTGCGATTCTCACTACTGAGAAGATTTCTACCAAAGCAGACAGCATTCCAAAATCCCTCGCAGTGAGCAGGCAGACAAGGCTTTCTGTGATCAGTTGTGGAACACCTTAGGAATTTCTCGGCAAGGCTCATTAATATTGTGTGGGCTGCACAAACAAGTTCCTTAGTGCTGTTTTGTTGTTGTTGTTGTTGTTTTGTTTTTTAAAAGCATCTATAAAGAATGACCAGTGTTACACATTTTATATTCCAGGAAGCACGACATTACTTCCACATTTTGCTCCCCAGTGACCTCCAAGATGAATACTGACAGCTGTGAGGAAGCCGCGGGGAGAGGAGCAAAGCCTCAGAGCAACGCCTCCACAAAAGGCAGCTAATCGTGTCTCCACTTTTGGCTCTCAGGCTCACATGTGTGTTCTCTCTCAGGCTGGTCAGTCACACTCTCCCAGTCTACTGCACAACACCTCTTCAGGCCACTCAGCTGCCTCACAGCACTCTGGTTTGCTGCAGAGCCAAATTTCTCTGACTGCCAGGCATGCTCAAGGTGACTGAAGTTGAGTACACAAAGTCACCACTACTGCTGATATTCTATAACCGAAAGACTGTTTTATCCGATTCCACTTCTTTTTCCCCTCAAAGCCCTGTTTGGGATCTTCATCAGTCAAAAAAACTCTGATGAGACTATTCTATTCAGTCAGCAAGGAGGTGATGGCACACGATCCTGTTAGCTGCTTGTTTGGCCAGAGGACCAACCAGAGAAACAAAAATCCTTGGGTTTTTTTTTCCCAGTTTTTCTACTTTAACATTTGAAGCCGTGGCTACTTCTCAAAAACCGGATTTGCTCTTTAAAATGCAACCTACTGCTGTTGGAAAACAGCTCCAAGGTACTACATTTTGCAGGGCTAAACACTGAAAACCCATCTCTGTCCATCAGCTGGCTTAAAGGCATCAGCATTATATGACCCACAGGATGAACAGGAATTTCTTCTTTAAAAACCAGTAATTCCTGTATTCAGTACACAGAAATTATGTCCTCCTTACAGAGTCACGCGTTCACATTGCCCACACCCTGTGGGCTGAGGCAAGAACCTTGGGTTCCACCTATGTCACATCATTCTGGCAGAGAAATGAGTGCACATCATCACAGTTAAATCACTCCTCCAAAAATAATCCTAGTCACTCTACTAAAGAAAAATAAAATACATTTTTAGTTATTTACCACTACGTAATAACATATACATAACATGTAAACGCTTCTGCAGGGTTGATGAATAAGTGACTCACAGGGGAAACAAAAAAAAGAAAAAAAAAAATCAGTTCTATCATCCCGCAGGAGGAAGAGAAATCAGAATTTGTTCAAACTGATGTCTGAAAAAGATTTTGGTAAATGAGTTTTTGAGCAGATACTCCCAGGAAGACTTCAGAGCTAACCCAACAATTGCTAAGTACTACAGACCCTGCAGGGAACATTAGTTTTGCCAGCAGAGCTACAGCACTACACTGGGCAAATATTTGCAATGGATCCCCCAAGCCAGAGAGAGGAAAGTCTGGTGGTAATAAAATTATACAGGGAACACATAATTTAGGCTAAGGAAATTCTCCATGTTATGTTATGAGGTCAAAGGAAGTCTGTTCCCTGAGGGGAACAGACAGTAAAAAAGAAATACTTCATTAGCTGAATTATTTGTCTACTGAAGTCAAAAATCCCTTTGCTGAAGAGAGCTCTGCAGAGTCCTCTAATCTAATCCATAGGTTCAAGTCTCCTTAAATGCTGTGTTCAGCAATTCCGCTTCTGTAATAAGAAGGAATGAAGACAGACACTGTTAAGGGATAGGCACACTCTCCTTCTTGTTTCTTTCCAGTGAATGGTAAATGCATGCAAGTTTTCACTTGTGTGTGTGCAAACACATACTGCCACGCAAAGGATTAATTCAGCAAGAATTCTGCTAGATTTCTCAAAACATGCCAATTTACCTCTTATGACTGCATTGCAAATATAAGACACTGAATATCACTGTGGCACTATGCAGTTTCCAACAGGTGACATCATTCTTTGTTAAAAGACTCCTAGATTGTTAAAGAACAGCGTAACAAAAAGCACAGGATTACAAGTGGCTCTTTGTAATAGGTGGAGACAGAAGCTTTGTTCCACTGCTGACTGCACAGAACTCTGACCAGCTCTCATGGCTAAACAGTAAAGGACGTGTATGGATTTTATTCTGAGCAAGATGAAAAATACACAGAGAAACAATTAAGTCTGAGAATTAAAAAACTGCCTGATAAAGTATTCATTTTTCTTCCCACTAGAGGTCACTGCTGGGTTGTACTGAGTCCTTGAACTAACAGCCAGAGGAGCAATATTCCCCTTGGCACTGCTGTGTGCTTAACCAACAAGTATGTATTAACTAATAACCTTTAAATAAATGGCAAATTCTACATTTTCTAGTTAATTACACAACACGCTGTAGTCAAAGTATAAAGAATGGAGCAACACCTAACAAAAGCAAATTGACAAGCTGGCTCAGGAGAATAACATTTGAAAGAGGATGAATTTCTGTAACGTTACCACCAAAACAGGCTGAAAGTTTTGAACACAGAACAATTTCATTGCCACCAAGGCCTGCCTGTATTTTCAACTATTTTTTCCCTAGGATAAGCAGTGAAACAACTGTTCTCTCTTCCAGTCTTTCTTTTGGCTAAAGAGCCATTAAGTGAAAGTGCTGTAGGAGAAGCACCCCACATCTTAGAGTAGGTGTAATGGAGGTATGGTAAAGCACAGATGAGCAGGTAAAGGCCGAGCAGAATAGAGTGTGGAAAAGCAGGGGCTTCTGTGAGGGATAACCGAACCATGGGACAGAGGAGAAAGACCATGAGAATGACAAAGTTAACTGCAAGACCACCTCCGTACACATCAAGATTTCTTCCGTTTAGAAGAAATAAGCATAGGGATAGTAGGTACCTAAAGCTAGCTGCATACATGCTAGAGGCTTTATATTGTAAGTGTAACACAAGAGCACACTCACCTGAAGCATGCAGGGGAGTCCTTTTGGTGACATTGTCTTTTACAGTGACAGAAGCACCCTGGCTGATGAGAGCTTCCACGCACTCCGCATGCCCTTTAAATGCAGCCAGGTCCAAAGCAGTGCGTCCTTTCTCATCCTTAATATCTAGATCTACCAGAGATTGGAGTAGCACCTCCAAGGCTTGATGATGACCATTATAGGCCTGGAAATATGAAATGAGTCACGTAAGGAACACAAGTCTTGCCTTTCAAAGACTTTCACATAGAACATGAATAATATCTGTCACTGTGGGTCTCTCAAACACAATAGAAATGACAGTTTCTTGACTTCTCATGACTCTTCACCTTGAAAGGATTTTGCCAAACTACACTTCCACTGATACAAATAGCCAAGAGACTCAAAAATTCCTAGTGTTCATGGACGGAAATTATGTTTTTTTTATTTACTCTGCTTCTAATACAGTTCAAGGTGGGGAATTTCAGGCAATGATTCACTTCAACACAGGCAAATCAACAATTCACTTTTCAGCTCGTATTGCGTTTCTTCAGGGAAACAGCGGCTTCAAAAATTAGGTTCACCAGAGTGACGCTGGTCAAAGACCACATGGATCATCACCAAACTGACTGACAAAATCAATACATCTGCCGTTTCTTTAAGATAGGCATTTAATGTAATGTATTGCTGATCTCAACTGAACAAAAACAATTCCCAAAAGAGACTTTTGAGGCAGTACTAATAAGCACAATCAACCTTGACCAACTCTTCATAGCTGATGCTTCAGAGAGTATTCCTGCCAGCGAGATCGCTTGGTAGAACAACTGCCATGGCAAGTAGATGCACTTCCAGACCAACAGTCACATTTGGGCTGACTACACAAATGCAGCTGATGTTGCAGAAACCTAATGGACAGTTCCAGAAAGTGGAAGCATTTCATGTAGCTTTGTAGTGACTGTCCTCCTCGCTGTCAGCCTAAGTGAATATTTTTTGTTTATATATAAATGTATAAACATGTTACTAGAGTTGATACAATTAATGAAAACAGAAGAGAAATACAAAAATATGAAATAACCAGACACCAATCTTCAAGGTTAAGTACTGTTGGAAGCAGCTTGCTCTTCATGATTGTTCTCAGAAGTACAAGAGAATGGGACAGAGCAGTGGCCAAGCAGTTGTTTCACTGTTAGACCAAGATAATTACATAAGGGAGAAAGAAAGGCAAAGGCAGAAAAAGAAAATCATTAGGAGATTAGGGCACAGAGAATCCACATCCCAGAAAACAGTCTTGATGCAGTTGTTAGCCTTTCTTCCCTATTATAATTTATTGGAAAACAACCAGCGATAGCCTGATCTTTGATACAGTTGAAGTGTGAGAAATAACTATGTTTTATGTGAGCTTTTTTTTTTTTTCCTGAAGTGTTTTAGGGGTGTCTCAGGTGAACGAAGAGCTGTTAATCGGCAACAGATAAAATAGGGAAGACCTCTGGCAGTGTCCTTGCAAGGATTTTGTCCAAGACCAGCGAGGAAATGAGCTTGCTGTCTGGCCAGGCGCAGGTCAAGTCCCTTCCCAGCACAAGAATTTGTTTTGGTGATACAGCAAGCTGTAAACCCTATCTGAGTTTCAGATACTGTCCTTCCTGCTCTCTTCAAACTGTAAAGAACTGAGAAAACAGCTTAGTGACAAGCCTAGTTCCTTTTAAACCAACTTCTGGCTCTTGTTCCTTCAGATGGTGCATGGAAAATTCAAACGCCAGGTAAGAGCAGTTCAGACTGGCTGGCAAACAGAGATATGATCACTACAAAACTAAAACATGCTCCTGTTCTCCAGTAAGCAAGTTTCTTCCCCATTGAGAAGAGAGCAGATTCACGGTGAGGTTGAACAGTCAGTGTGGGGCCAGTTTGTGGAAGACACGTGAAGATAGCTCTCTCAAGCTGAGACTGTTCAGTTTAAAAAAAATAAAAACATTAGAAGGGCCTCATTGATGTGTTGGTACATCTGAGCAGGAGAGCAAAGACAGAGCCGGACTCTTCCTAGTCATGCCGAGCAAAAGGACAAGAGGCAAGTAATGGGCACAAACTTAAACAGGAAAATCCATGTAAATACAAGAAAAAATATTTTTTACCATGAGGGTGTTCAGGTACTGGGACAAACTGTATGCATTCCCACACCTAGCTGTATGCCACACTATTTCTGCACACCGTATGTCTGCAGGGGAACATCCCACTCCATCATCAGAGCCACGGGCTCAAGCTCCAGCTCCAACTTCATAGACTGGTTATAAAAATAGCTTGCCATTTAATTTCACTTCAGTTTCTGTTTCTTCTACTACCTGAGTGCTATAATCCATAGAAGTGAAGAGCTTCAACTGCCAGAAACTCAACAATTCCAGTTTAGAACCTGTTTTTCTTACATCTCTGTCTACATCCTTTCCTAGTTGTTTCAAAACCAAGTCTAAGATTAAACCTGCTTCAAAGACAAAGATTAAAGAATTATTCTTTGAGATGATGATCAAACAATTTACACATCTCATACTTACAGCTAAATGCAAAGGACTTTTCGTAGCTGAAGAATCCGATTCCTCAAACATATTGCTGTTTTTTTCCAGAAGCTGAAAATGAAAGAAAAAAAAATCTTAAAACATTCTTGTATAACTTAGGATAAGCTCTCATGAGTCAGCAGACCAAAAAAAAAAAAAATAAAAAAAATCTGATGTGAATACTGAAGGGCAATAAGGAGTAAGTACTTCATGTTTACAGTAAAGCATTTTCAAGTCTTCTTCCCCTATAGGATAGAGATAGAAAACCAATTTGAAAGCCTTTAATGAACATCCTTACCCTGATTAGTTTCCCTGAATCACAGAGATTGTTTGCATGATAAAGGAGCAGTAAAAGGAATAATCTGTGGAGTAGAGCCCTCAGTCATTTTGCATTGGAAAAGCGCTGTTTCATGACTACACAGGTAACGTGCATATAAGCCATTTCTGTTTCAGCATTTTTTATAATTCTGAAATTTGGGTTGATAATAATTAGAACTAAGCTGCTAGAAATTTCACAGTAATTTGTATAATTTATCAGAGTAAGACTTCCTTACATAGTCTTCTAGAATGCAACACATACTTGAACATAAACATCCTTACAAAACTAAAAAAAATTAGCATCTAATAAAATGCATCACACGTTTATGATTTTCTACATTTCAATGGATCCCAAAGCATTTTAAGGCTTACAAACGGGGTATTTCTGCCCAGCGAGAATGAGAAACTATGGAATTACTGTGACTAGCACCCCTCCACAAAAGCACATGAACCCTGGCAAGGCTACCCCATTGAGGCTGCAAAGAAAACTTCACAGAGTATTGACAAAATATTGTGAATTCAACACTTTTGAGTAGCACTACTGCTGGCATGCAAGGCATTTTTACTTGAATACTACTCAGAGAGTTAGTCTCCAAAATCCTCTGTGACTGGAAAATAATGCTGTCCAAAAAATTAGTAACCAGAGACTGCAAAAAGTAAGAAAAGTGTGACAGGTAACTACAAGTGACTTGAAACATTTCTACGGTTCCAATAAGGTTTTCCAAACTTTTTTGAGAGAGTAATTAATTAACTCAAAAACTGAAGAAGGGGACAGTGGTGACAATCTGGACAGTTCTGTGGTACGTCAACATGGAATGCTGTCCAAAGAGACTGGTGACATGTATGGTAGGCACAGAAATTACCCAACCTGCACTGCAAGATGATGGTATACGCTGAGCTCACATTTGCCTAAACTTTCTGTGTAACAAAACAGTCCTTAATAGACCTACATCAAAGATAAATTTTTCCAAAGCATCACAGATCACGTATTAAGCAAGGACATTAATCTGAAGCTATTACAATAACAAAACACAATAACACAGAAAAACTATTCAGTAACTTTGTTTGTTTATTTCAAACCTAGTGAAATACCTGGACAGAGAAAAAAAAAGTGTTGACATAAATACTATTCATAAGCAAGTGAGTGTGTGTCTTATTACTTACGTAATATGAATTCTAACACAATCTTGCAGATAAGGGAAAAAAAAGCAAATCCACATCACTTTTTTAGTAGATTTGTGGCAGAGTTACAGAAACACATCTGTTACAACCACATGGAGAGACCTCCAATTTAAAATACCATCCTTCTCTTGTATTTTAGATGGATGGAAACAGGATTAGGTGGTAACTCCGAACACATGGTCACGAATTTTCAGTTACACCAAACGTGCTCGAAGTAGGTAATTATTTCAACTCTGATTTTCTCTGTTGAGCAAATGAACTATAAAATATCCAAATGTGAGTACAAAGCCTGTTCCCCAGTCTGCTCAATACTGAGCCTTACTACAAGTCCATAAGGTGAGCACAGAAGACTAATTTAATCGCTTGTAACTACGCTGATTATCATCTGTTGAAATGTTGGGATCAAAATCCTAATACTCCCCTTAACCTGTCAGGGGGCTCCACAAGTCTTCTGGAACAAGGCAGATAAATGCCTTTCAAATAGATGGGGAAAAAAAAAAAAAAGCCACAACAGAAACACAGAAAATTGACACACTGAAGGCTCTAAAGGAACGAATTGCAGAATTGGAGAGCTCCTCACAAAAGGCATTCCAATGGCTTACTTAAAGCAGCTTAGACTAATGCAGACTAAGCTTAATGAGCTTATTACTCACAAGGATGAATGTCTCTATCACAAAGTCAAGCATAAATGAGAACTTGAGAGTAAATCTGGTTGCTCCCCGATATGTGGCCCAAGAGTGCAAGAAGAGAAATTATAAAAGAAGATCAAGGGCACGGAATTAGTGATTTTCTTATTTGTCTCATCAGCACAGCTCGCAATTAAAACTAATTCATGTGAAGGATCCACGGCACACTCAGAGACAAAAAGTACAAGGTGTAAGTTACAAAGCAAATTCTGCTGCTCCACTAGCATTGCTATGGTTCTAAGACGGCTTTTACAATATTTCTCATATACTTGTTACAAGAATACACAGAACTCTCCTCAGGGTTCTAACTCCATTAGCATTAGTTTCCATCTTAGAGCACCTTGTACGAAGCGATGCACATTGTGTGTTTTTTAAGTAATAAAAAAAAGTGAACTTATTTCTCAAAACAACCCAAATATGTCAGCTACACTGCAAAACCTTCCTGCTGCAAGTTGGCCAAAGCACTTCTCTCAAGAGAGGCAATAAGAACACGTTACCAACAGCTCATGGTTGCAGCTAGCTGAGTGGAGAAGATCGCAGCATATCTTGTGTCTCATTTCTTGTGCCACTAAGATAATGTCTTTTAGACTGTCACATTTCTGCAACTCAGTCATCTGCAGATTTAAATTGCTGTCAGAATTTTTAAGTGCTGTCAGAACTGTGCAGCTGCTGCCAGCCAAAGTGGTGGGCACTGTCCTCTCTGGGTAGGTCATTACCTCTTCAAAGGTAAGGATCTCCAGTTCTATCCTGCACTTCTCATAGCAGCACTATTTAGCACTGTACGTAACTATTTATTTTGTGAAGTCTCCTTCACACTCAGAAGCTTGGTGCCTTGGGAGCGAGATGCAGACAAAACAAGATAAAACATCAATTATTCAGATCCACTGTTACCAGCTAATAGCACTACAAGGCTGCTGCTATCTCTCCTCCCGCCCCATGCAAAGATTAATAACATTCACTTCTCACAATTTTATTTGTACAGTAATGGTATTTACAGACATAAAAAGACTCACAGTTTGATTTTGTGCTTATAATATAGGATTACATGGGTGAATATGGCGTGGGGTATTTAACTCCATTTGATTTTACTTTTTTTTTTCCCACTCTGATTTGCTGTTTACTGACAGGATAGTTTACATGATTGTCCTTCTCAACTAAAATAAATTCTAATATTTATCTCTGGTTTAAAAAAATATAGCTTCATGGAGTATCTCTGTAATTTAAGATTACTATTAGGAAGCAAAGGAGATCATACTTTTCATCATGCATAAAAACTTTAAGCCACACTTTTAAAAGGAAGATATCAGAACAACTTCAAACCAGATCACTGTAGTGATGGGTGCTACCTCAAATCCTGGAAGAAAAAAGAAAGCATGATTCTGTATAAAACAGCATGCACGTACACCCCCAGGCACAGCCACCTGTGCACACCACCCACAGCTATGTCAAAGGTTTGATCTAACCACCACTGACATTCAAGTGGCTTTTCACTGAGTTTTGTTATTTGAGTAAGGCAATTTCCACGTTTAAACACATATCCCTTCCACATCCACAGTTAACTTCTTCATAGCCCCACAGATGGGTGCCATTAATGCCAAATGTGAAATGTCAAAACATTCATCAATTAGTAGCCATTTTTCATGGCACTTTCAGAAATGAATAAAAGCATATTAACAAGGACATCTTTACACACCTATCTCTATACTGTCCACCTACGGATGAAATGCTCCTGAAGCAGCAAGGAGACA
Source organism: Gallus gallus (assembly GCF_016699485.2). Lineage (NCBI taxonomy): Eukaryota > Metazoa > Chordata > Aves > Galliformes > Phasianidae > Gallus > Gallus gallus. The sequence continues at coordinate 9,685,112 of NC_052538.1, forward strand.
ACTGCCTAATGTCTGCCCCTGAGAGCAGATACCAGTCGCATGAATTCACATGGAAGGAAGGGAAAGAGGAAAATAATATTCAAGGAGAATGTTTACAGACAACCTCTTTGACTGGCAAAAGACAGACACAAAATACACGCGCTGTGGGCGCCTTTGTCTAACATGTACAAATAGCAATAAACCAGAGACAGTTTCTTTTTGGATGTCTGCTGAAAGCAAACAAACACCTTCCCTTGAATAAAAGAGACTGATTACAGCCCAAAGACCTCAGCGGCTACACCACTTTCTGAGCTATACTGTCTAATGCAATGCCATACACCCTTCTCATTGGATTCAGTAGATTAGAAAGAGTCAGATATCCTGTGCACAGTTCCATTGAAACACTACACACACTCCCAGACAGGTACTTCAGGCAACAGCACAAGTCCATGCCTAAAGGGAAACTATCCCCTGCAGCTCTGCGATCACCATGTTGCTCTCTGACAAAAGGCAGCACATGTTAACAGCTTGCTTCTCTCTGTCAGAAAAAAAAAAAAAAAGGGAAAAAAAAAAGAAAAAAAAAAAGAAAAAAACTTAAATCTGTCAGAAAAAAGCCCTCCAGAAGATTGTAGGCAATACTGCTATCCTAGGAGCCACTCAGATACAGATGGCAAATTCCTGCACTCTCACAAAGTTCCCAAGATGCATCACTATCCTAATTTTGATTCTTAAAAGATTTTAAATTTAGTTTCCAAAGCAAATAATAATAATCTAAGCCAAAATGCACTGCTATAAGCTAACACATATCAGCATCTCTAGCACGTATAGAATATAGACTCCTACTGATAACTTAACCAGCATGTACATATGTTCAATACGTTCCCATCTTCTTTTACATTCTCCTTTTAGAAAAAAAAAACACACTAGAATTAGTGACTTTAAGCTTCCTCTGCTAAGAAAAAACACGCAAGAAAGGTGTGTATGGCAGTGGGTTTGATAGAAAGGGGCCCTGGTTCTGATGCACTGAGAGCTGCCCACGCAGGCACCCACCCTCACGTATCAGCTGGTGCTGATAACAGCCCTTCACTAAACAGTCATCCAAATGCATGGTCACATCGTTCAGAATTGCTAGAAGTTATACTTCACGTAACATTCCTTGAATTTTGTGCATAGGGAGTCTATTTATTTGAAATCTTGTCCTGTGTACTTCTGGAGTTTTACTTGGTGTTTTCTTCATGAAAAATAAGCGTGTGAATTCCTAGTTGTACCAACTAACCGGAGAGAAAACATCAAATTTCTGCACTGCACGTGGAATAACAGCTCAGACATTCAAAGCTGACATGCAGGAAAAGCTCTGGGAGGTTGGCGTGAAGTCATTCACAGCATAAAGCACCATCACTGCTGCTGTCAGACAAAATTCTCCTTTTCAGAACGGCAGCATTTATCATGGAGACAGTGAGACATGCATAAAGGAGGATAACCAGAGCACAGACCTTTGAATGCAGCGATTCAGGCGCCGAGGCGGACCAGGGGCTGCAGCAGGACAAGTGGCCAAGGCAGGCGCCCATGTGGCTGACGGCTACTTCATGCCTATCCCAACCACACATGTGATTCACTCACCACAGTGTCCTGCTCTCAGATGAACGAACCAACACATTCTTGTTGACTAACAGACCGAAAATCAGCAGCAGTCATATGAAAGACCTGGAGAGCCTGTGGCTGTAACTTCTCCACATGCAAGGGACTGAGCATGGGACACACAGCTTGCTCCTTCCTCACTGCAATGCCTGGTCTAACACAAGGAGTCTCCTTGCCCTCAAACTCGACAGCACAGCTGTGACAGGCTCTGCTAGCAGGAGATCCCCCAAATGCAGATGGCTCTGCAGCTCACTGCTTTGGTCAGACGCATGGAACATGGTTTGCTTTCTCTCTCAGATACAGTTTTCCATTAAACCATGCCCTCCTCCCATCCTTAAGAGAATGGGCCACTGTGCCAATTCAGTTTCTGTTGGCCAAAAGTGAATTTCATTTGCTCATGAGATAAGGAGAAGAACAGATTAAAAGAAAATTAACCATCAATACTTACAGTCAGAAAAGAGATATCACTGCAAAAGACTGACACTTCAAAGGCTTTGACTGGCACTCCACACTGCACTTCAACTTGCAATTGCAGTTTCACTCTTTCCATGGCAGTAAGGATTTTCTGATAGATCTTTCAATGAAAAATAAAACTTTTTTCCTCCTAACTACTATAGTTCACTAACATGAACTATACCAGCAAGCAATACAGAACAACATGCCTGACTATTGAACACCAAAGTCAGTCCCAATGTAAACAAACATGAGGTAATATATTGTTAGAAGTATGAAAGCACATGAGAAAGACAGAGCTTCACTTGCTTGTAAGCACACATGCTCACCATTCAGTCTTTATGAATGGCTCACTACAGATGGAGAAAGAATTCAAGAATCTGCTTCCTCTGTTCTCTTTTTAGCAACATCACGTCATTCATTGCAGAGCGATATTCCAGGCAGCCTAAAGGTCCTCCAGAGAAGAGCTTCTGGCATTGAGCTCTGTGGCTGAACACACAAACACATACCTTATTTTTTGTGCCAAAGGAGATGGCCTTTTTAGTCTTAATTCTTTTTTCTCCTCATACCTCTGCACTCTCCACAAAGAACTTCAGCTAAATTTCTCCCAAAGCACTGAGCTCATGGGAAAAAACATGAGGCAAAAAATAAAAACATATTTCTGTAGATAAACCAGCCCTTCCAAAACTGTACTCAGAGGTGTAAATATTTTGTCATGCTGAGAAGCTACAATATTTAAAGTAATGATCAGATCCCCTAGAGCTAAGGAAACTTCACTAGACACTGCATTGTCCTCTTCAGATTCTTTTTTAAGTGATCATTTATTTTGAAATAGGTTAATTCAGGTACCTTGTTAAAAAAAAAAACAAAACAGGAAGGAGGGAGGGAGGAACTAAAAATTAGGCTTAGGAGCTCTCTGATACACTTGACAAGGTCCACAACACTGAAAAAGATGCATTAACATATCCCTTTACCTTGATATCGTGCATATAGGCAAATGCAAGTAACTGTTACTCACAGAAATCAAGCTCAGCATTGCACCATTTTGCCTTACTTTTGATCAGATTCAAAGCTTCATATTTTAAATGAACTTCTTCCCCTAACAGTTTTATGCCTATAAAGAACTGTCTCGTAGGACAAGGGAAAATAATTCCCAGATATTTTTGTCTGATTTGCCAATAATAAACTGAAAATACTTACCCACGGGATAAAACTGTAAAACAGTTAATTTGGCACTGAAAAAAAATGTTTTCATTTCAATAATCCTGCCTGAAAAATCTCTTCTTTAGGATGAGACTGTAAATATTTCAGAAGGAACATTCCACATGACAGCCCCCGTGATATACATTAATGGTTCAAGGTTAGCACTTGGATACCCAAGAACCTGTTATTACATGTGTGAAGCCAAAACAAAAAGTGTCTCTATCTATTTACAGACATATTTAGACTGGGATTGGCACTGTTGGGTTCCCACTATTCCTCGAGCAAGGACAACTGAAAACACGCTCACAGCAACACTACCTTTCAGCTGCGGGAGGCTGCTCCCAGCCCATCTGATGTTTCAAATAGCAGAAATTCAGGGAAGAAAAAAAGCAAAAATCAATGTAAAGGTAACTGCCTGTATCAATTCGTTATTGTTACCAAATATAATCATACAAATATAACCTGGCCCTCTGTAACTCACTGAACAAAACAGAATCAGTCTCTTCTGACAGTGTGTACAAAGATGACAAGCCCGGTCCCTGCTGCAGGCTGAGCACAACTGCTTGCCAGAGTGCTCAGTCTTTTATATTGCAGAGATGAAATGAGATGCCTGTCAGCCTCTCAGTACCAGTGGCAAAATCCTGGTCCACATAATGGTCTGAGGTAGACAGCAGAGTATGTAAATGGTCATTCACAGGTGTGCGGAAAACACGCTGTATGGCTTTAACTTTGCAAGTGACCCTTGGCCTTTGGTTTCTATACTGCAGCTTTAGTCACAAATACGCGAGGATTAACATGGAACAACACTGAATTCTCTATGTGAATACAGAACATTTGCTGTACTGCTGTCTCTCACCCATGGTTTGTGTGTCAACCTTCAAAACTAAAGAGAAACACAACACCTCCAATACGTGCTGCACTCCCAGCTCTTGTTTGTCTGGCATGCCTAAGAAACACTGGGAACTGACAGCAGGTTTGTAACTGGTATGTTGTGAGAAAATGTGCCCAGCAGCAAGAGAAGAAAAGAGACCTTGCCCTGTGCTTGCTCTGCACCTAGGAGCACACAGGGGCTACAATACCAAGGATGAAAGAGAAGACATAGTTGCAGAGAGTTTTGCTCGCACAAGTCCTGAAAGAATCTGGTGATAAGACAGAAATCAGGCTGCAGTACACCCTGCTGTACCCATACAAGCATAGGCTTGTACACTGCACAAGACAAACTCCATACACACCTTTCAAATGCCAAGAACATTTACTTGTGCTCCAAACCCACAGTGGGTGCAGGAGAGGACCGCTCTGTCCCCATGGGCAGTCACAGTAGAGTAGCTCCAGGAGACAGCTCTCAACAACGAAAGGCCAAACAGCTGCCACAAGCAAAAAGAAGCAGTGATCTTCCAAGTGTCCTAATTATATCTGTGTGTGCAGGTGGGAGCTAAAAGGCTTTTAACCTGGAGCTGTGACCCAGGGCGACCCCGGCACAATTACAGGCAGCATTTCCTGGCTGCTGTGAGCTGGGCTGGGCCAGCTGCAGGATCTCCCGGAGATGGCAGCAACTGACAGTGCCGGTGCACGTGGGATGAAGGCAGCACATGTTTGTGCATAAGTCCTCTTCAATTATTAAGCACTTGAACTCTTCAACGAAGAAAGAGCGAACCAAACAACAAAAAACACTGAAGAGCGCACAGCGCTCTGACTCAGGTCTGAACAAGTATACAATTTTCTATTTACATCTTTTTGAAAAGCAGAGCCTATTTATGTGTGACACAACAGCGTTGGATCCACCTGTATAGCAAGCTGTTCAGTTAACATCCATTTCCACAACCTTTCTATGGATTTATTTACTTACAACCCCCGCTCCACTATAAATGCTCACTGTGAATCTCCCAAATTCAGTATTTGGCTGAACATTTTGGGCTTCTTGGGAGATGCAATTTCTAATCACTCAGGTGCAACAACAATGGAAACAGCCACATGGCCCGCAAGGTTGATTATGGTTTATCAGCCTTACCAGCACTGCTATTGTTTCTTCAGAGGCAAAAACACACTGTAGGTATGCAGCTAACAAAAGCTCTCAGCATGCAAACCTGATAACGTGCGCACACATTCCCACACACAGGGAACTACTCCTTATTACTGTCACAAACCCTGGGAATACTTCAATCATGGTAAAAAATAACCAGAGCTCCACTCATGTTCAACGTTTAAGCACGAGCTTGTTGAACAAGGATTGGTTCAACAAAACTATCACGTTTTTAAAGATGTACCATATTAGTTGCATATTGGTTGCACTTTACTGGTTGCATATTAATTGCACTTTATTGAGTTTACTCTAGGTTCTCACAGAACCACGAATTTCCAAAGGACTCAAATCATAACCTTGAGGTGAATTCACCGTACTGGGACATTCATACACACACACATCTACATATCAGTAGATAAGAGACCTCTCAACCGTCTGAGCGCTCACCAGTTCCAAACACTGCCGGTGTCCGTATGCAGCAGCGTAATGCACAGTGTTGTAGCCCTCTTTGTCTTGGATGGATGGATTGGCATCGTTCTGTAGAAGGAACTCCAGACACCTGTGAACAATGCATTAGTTTAAATGAGAACTCTCACTCTTTAACAGAACTATCCCTCACTGCAAGTAGGAGCGGTGCTGCAGACAAGCAGCTGGTTCGGTATTTCTAACAGCACTTCAAAGTATTTACAGGTTTCCCTCCTTTTCACCAACTGCTCCCCACATTCAACCTTTTTGTTTGTTTGTTTTGTTAAACATAAAATCCCCCCTCATCTTTGAAGATCTTCCTAGAAAACAGGAAACCTGCTAAACCCCACGTTTGCTGCTACTCTAATTCCAAAATGGCCTTCTACTAAAAGACTGAAAGGAAACTCTGTACCATGATGTAAACAGCCCATTTCAGAAAGCCAGAAACTGCTATTATATGCTAATTTTCTGACCACACCATTTGCCTCCAACCACATACTACAGCAGAAGAAAAATTGGACTTTACTGAGATCATTTCCCAACATGTATGTATATAAATACATTTTCTTCTTTCCTGGCATTTTTAATATTATCTTTTCCAAAAGATCCCATATTTTCTTCACAGCTCCTATCATTTTTTCTTACACCACCAGGAAATCATCATCTTCTCGTTATTACTTTCTTCAATAAATTGTTAGTGACTATAAGCTGTCATACAAAAAAAGAGGATTTTAAAATGAGAAATAATCAATATGCAGCTATATGAAAATGCTAGTCCAAGCAAATACATTGAGGCAGCCATTAGCTAACTTATCTTTGCAACATACATACTCAATGCAAAGCACTAAAATAGAACAGTGCATGTTACTGATGAATTATTAAATTACTGAAGCTGTTTATTTTCCATTAAGGAAGAGCAACAAGCAGAGAAGCAGAAATATTAGGGAATATGCACACAAAAGAGAGCACAGAGCTTTTTTCCTTAGGTTAGCTCCCATTAAAGCTAAGCATTGTGTCTAGCAAAGCAATGAGTGAGCAAAAGCAGGGTGTAAGCTGCAGTGCAAAGCAATGGCTTTCTCCAGGAATGAAGTTTAACTTCTCTATTGACACCAAACTTACAATGCAGCTTCTTTTTCCTTCATTTCACTGGTTCTTTCAAGTTCTTCAGCATTTTCATGGGAGTTACCTAAAATATTCTTTCTTCTCAGCATAAATGACAGAAAAATGCAACTTATTTTCAAAATATGAATGATTTTGATGCAGTGTGCTACCCATCCCCAGTCTCCTTTGCATGGAGTTGAGCTCTTCCAGCCAAAAGTAACAAGTTACACAAGTTTAGTGAGCATACTACCTGGATCTGCAGATAATATGTTTTGCAAACAATGGAGACAACAACAGCATGGAAGTTTATCATCTTCCAAGTCAGTATTTAAAAAAAAAAAAAAAAAAAGCCACCAGAGAATTCTGGTTTCTATCAGGAACTGTTTAGTCACTAATAGTGAATTAGTCTATCTTTAATCAGCTTTAGCTGTGTTGCTGACTCTTCTCACTTTCTGTGAAATGTCTTGGCAGCACCATGAGATATCTCAGATTCTCAGATGTCCGGTCAGATTCTTTGGATTCTTCAAAATAGCTTAGCATGCCTTCATACTCCTGCACACCCGGATCATTTTTGGCACCTCTACTTCCCAGCTGGGTGGATGGCAGCCAGAAGACTGATCTGTGAGCTTACGATCATGAGTCTGTGATTATGAATTTCCTTGGACACCAAGGCCAACACAGAATGCACGCTTCCCAAGTGCTACATACCATTATAGATCAGTACCTTGGAAAGTTGGAAGGTCAGTTTGCTAAATCCGATCCCTATATAACAAACATATTCCAGACTGAATTCTGCACAATGCAGAGCAGTACATTTGGTCCTTACCAGGCTATTTCTCATATGTATTTTCAAGATTTGACTTTCTTTCTGTGGATGCTTACAGTAAGAGACTACTCCACAAATCTGGGGTCTGTTTGACGTTCACTAACTCAAAAAGAAATCTTATTTATCAATTAAAAAATCCTAACACTGTAAGCATATAGACAGTACTCATGTACCATGTTGAGACAAGACACTCAAACTCAGAAAAGCCATTGGAGGTAACTGTACAGAGCAGACCTTCAAACTTCTCGCATAGCAAGTGACAGCCTCACCCACCTTTACTTTCAGCTAACAATAAATTAGCGAGATCCCAGTATAACATTCCCTGAACAGAGTAAGCTATCATCAGGAGAAACATTACATACTCATAAATTTGAATAATCTATTTAATGTAAATGCTGATGTTGTTTCCTCTGCAGGAAAGGGGTATTTTCTGAAGTCCATAAGCAGCAACACTGACCAAATCAGCTGAAACAGTAGGACAACCTGGTTGTTCAAAGGACTTCTCTCTGATCATTAACTGCCCACATTCAAAGTTAATTGATTTGGAATATTCTTTGGACTAAGATTGTCCAACTTTGAGAGTTCGCCATTGTTCAGCAGAAAAAAAATAAATATGCTGACCTACAAAATCACGGACTGTAAATAACATTTCATCTAACAAGGCTTCTTCCAAAACATCTCCAACTGGAAAATTTAATGAGAAGACAACATCAGAATCAATTTAGGTTTAGACTCTGAGGGCAAAGAAGGCCAAACATCCCTGCCAATGCTCAGAGTATGACTAAACTAAGATTTTTACTCTTATTTTTATTTTATTTTTAATTAAAAGTTACCATTGGAAGCATCTATATCCTGAAGTTAGCCGAAAGGCTGTTTACATTCAGGAGCATAACCTATAAAGAGTCAAAAGCTGAAAATACACACTGAATCACAATTCTCAACACCCCAAGTAATTTCACACCCTGGCAGGCTTTAATTAGAAGCAGCCAGTGGTGAAACCCTTCATACAAACCTACTTAGCTTGCAATGCCAAGAACAGTCCTCTGAAGATCCTGATGCCTTCTTACCAGCACCATTCTGGTTTTACATTGACAGGGAAGACATTTTTGATACCAGTATTACCACAGCAAACGAAGCAAATGGTGAAGAAGCTACTGACATACACCCATGGTATCCAAACCTCTGCTACGAGCTTAAGGAAAAGTCTTCCCAAAGTGCTTTTGGAGTGGTATTCTGCTGGGAATAAACCATACTTTTTATGTTTTGGTTTGGATTTTGTTCCCTCCTTTTAATCAGACCTCACTATATAAGAAACCAAGAAAATAGTTCCTGAGAGTCTGAAGGAAAGAGACAGATAAGTGTGGGATGATTTAAAATAAATACAGGTCCCAGTGAGTTTTAAGAGACAACTAACAGGATAATTGAGGTTGTTTCATGCAGTATGTTATATAAAAGAGATTGCCAAAATATGCAGAAACTCTATTCAGTAACCTCTGGATATTTAAGTTTTGCAGCTGTTTTCCCCCTTCCAAGCTTTTCTCAGAAGAACAGTTCTGCATTCTGCCAAAGGATATTCCCCAGGCCTCTCTCTTTTTAGTCTCTAGAAAGCAACCTATTTGGAAAGGGTGAGAGTTTTTATCAGCTCTGACAGTGGAGAGAGCGATGGGTAGATTTATCTTGTTTTTGCCAGAAAGTCTATCAGAATGGCCAACTATCACTGCAGTCCACCTGGGAAAACTCCGTCTGCTGTCTCTTTTTCCATTCCTTATCATGGACTTGCAAAGCAGACACAAAACTCTCTGAGCTTTCCCTTGTGAGGAAACCACACAGTAGAAGAAAGAAGACGGTGTGTAGTAAAAATAGTTCATTAGGACAGAGGGGCTGTAAAATCACATGTTACTTCAAAGGTAAACTGCAGGGCTGTGATACCATATCACCTGGGGATCTGGCTTACAGGCACAGCAGTTCAGTGTGGAGTTGATGTATATATCTGAGAGCAATTCCTGTGCCAGCCAGGTCATTTTTTTAGTTCAAATGGCACAGTGTCATGAAGGGAATAGAACATTTGATTAGGAAAAACACTGAACAAGGAACACAAACAGGCTCTCTTACTTTCGGTCCATGTCAGAAGCAGCAGCATAGTGCAAAGGGGTGCGTCCCCAGTCATCTGTTTCATTAATATTGGCTCCTGTGGTCACCAGTGTCTCAATACAGTGGAAATGACAATTTGCAGCTGCGTAGTGCAAAGGTGTCCTAGAATGTAAGTGACAGTTTGTTACCTTGTATTCCAACATGCACTGCTATAACAATAAACCTTAACTACTGCTGCGTTCCTACAGACTTCCAGCAGCCAAAATCAGCACCTCGCATTACCACGATGAAATTCAAAGTTATGCAAATTTAACAAATTGCTGTGTTACTAGGAAGTTTTGATACTCCTACCAAGCCTAAGAGCATACAGATCCACACACTGCATCTTGCAAACAACCTGTTCCCAGCAAGAGCCTCTGCTGCTGCTCTGCACTCACGCTATGTTGCTCCAGGTGGGAGTCAGGGCAGAGCAGGACGGCCCTCGCAGCACCCTGATTAGCAGAAACTGATACAGTTCTCAGAGAGCCATACCAACTGAACAGAGTAAGCGAGGCTTTGTTATCTCCTCCCTTACAGTTGCCTTTCTCTATTAAAATAACACACATATAAACTTCTTTTTTAAGCCTAACTTGCATAGTATTATTGTGCACTTTTTTTATTATGAGCACACACAATCAAAGCTTTAAAAGCTTCTTTGTCCTTTGGAAAAAAGTAAACTTGTTTCCACTGCAGCCTGACAATCCACCTGCTGTGTAGCACTCCTCAGCAGCACTGGCGACGTGAGCCTCAGTGCCTCTGCCAAAGCCAGCTCCTTGCTTTGGTTCTGCTCACTCCAGATGCTCAGCATCAGCCCAAAGAGGCAACGCCACTCCAGACAATGAAACTACAGTTGGGACTCAGCTCCAAAATCAGCTCAGCGTGGGCAGGCTAAGCAGCACCAGAGGTGGATAGAGATGTGGGGGATCCCATCGCTGACGAATTCCAAAGCCCAAGAAGAGATGCATTGTGCGGGGAAGCTCAGCACACCCACTTCAAAGGCCAAATGTTATTCAGAGAGAGCTTGAGTCATCAGGACAACTGTCAGAGGGGCTCAAACTTGCAAAGGCTCTATCGGCTACACAAAAATGCTCAACTAGTTTAAATTCATTTGTCTCCTAAAATCAGCTACTTTTATTTTGGTGGAGGTTGTAAAAAACAAACAAACAATAAATCATCAAGGACAGCTCTGCTTCACAGATCACCATAATTTTTATTGACATATCTGACACAATTCCATCGGGTTTATTCAGAGGATATGAATGATAGTCACTGCTGTCTCTCTACCATGGAGTACAGCCCACAGTACCAGAGCCATGCTGGACCCTTTCAGCCATAGTTCCTTTATGCTAGCACAATGACAAAGCCATAAATCCTCCAAAAGAGTTAACCAGCCTCTTGAAGCACCCGTGGCTTTTTATTGTGCGTCCTCCAAAGAACCAGACATCCCAGCAGTAGTTAAGGAGAATTTCTGCAGTGTTTTCAGTTCAAACAGAGCTACTATCATCAGCCATTTAATACGAATTCACCTTACTCACTGATCTAAAGCAACTGTGCATACATCCATCATGGTTTACAGCTTCATAAGAAGCAGGAAACCCAAGCATGTGCCTCACTGCTGCAGCTGGGGGGTGGACAATACCGTACCCGTTATGGGGCTTTATAGCCAGAGCAGCGATTTATCAGTGTGCGATGGCACAGTCTGCTGCCACCCAAGACACAATGTGCCAAACCAAACAGTGCTATTAAGTCAGCTGCTAAAGCTCTTCTCCCACTCTAATTCCACCAGTAGGCTTTGGGGAACCTGGTTTGGAAAACACCTGCCTTGTTGAAAAACACAGAACAAAACACTGGAGCACTCAAAGAGTGAAATCCATTCCTGGCATAGCAACACTCTTAACAACACTTCATATGGAGGAGAAAACAGAAAAAAAAAAAATTAAAGGTAGGAAGAACATCAAATAGCAGCAGTCCTTCCCATCGTAACCCAGGTGCTGACTTGGGCACATAAGCACAAGAATTTAGGCAATAAGAAAAGCAATGAGGAAAAAAAAAAATCAGTGATATTTTTAAAACAGAAAACTCAAGAGGATGGGATGGCTTTTACGTATTTAATAAAGTCTGCACCTGTTTGCTTGGCATGTAACTGTAGCAGCAGCTTTGCAGGGAGCGTCAAACTCCTACTTTATTTTACTGTCATTGTTCATGGAACACATGATACCCAGACTGAGGCGGTCTTTCATCCTTGCCTGCTAGATTTCTATTTTTTTTTTAAATGAGTTTCAGTATTTACGTACCTCCCACGTTTGTCCTTCTTATTAAAATCTGCTCCACTGCTTTGCAAGAGTTTTATACATTCAACATTACTGAAAAGAGAAGAAAACCAAAGCATGAACAAAGCAGAAGCTTACATCTTCGTTGTCTCCCTGTCCTCCAAAAGGGAAAAGTTCTACTTTTTATTTATTTATTTACTATTTGCAGTGCAAAATCAGGATATGGCCAACTATAACCTGAAATCCAATCACAGCAAATAGAAAGTGAAGCTTGAGAAATTATTTCCCTTGTTTAAAGAAAACCTCAGACTTCTGCAGAAGACAAATTAATTTTCTGAAGCGAAAGCAGTAAATATGATCTGAATTCGTTGCATTTGGAGATTTTCAAAGGGGGCTGTACTCTAACGCTTCCCACGCTGGAATGGTATTTTATGAGGACTTTTAAAGTTGTTGCTAGCTGATAAAATGCCAGTCTAATAATGAAGAGGTGACATTTAACGAAATCCACCCCCTCTTGCAAAGCTGCAACGGTGTGCTAAAATCCTGTTTACTTTAGTGAGATTCCACACAAGAGTTACTTTTAGGTTTATTCTCATATCACCTGTTGGCAAATGATAGATTTAAGCATTTCTTTAAGTGCTTTGCTGAATAAGGAGCGTTAACTGTCTAAAATGATTGCCATATTAATATTGCTTTTACATAAGCAGAAGAGTTAGGCTCCATTGCTTTTCTCTTTTTTGATCTGTTGAAAGAATTCACCACATCCTAACTTCATCTCATTTAAAGCCAGGTGATTTTTAATAAAAAATATATATATATATATAACAGCTGAATTCTCATCTATTTTGTAGTTCAAGAGAATAAATGTATGACTCCAAGCCAGAAAACAACATAAAGAAGCACAGCACTTTCCAAGACTTCCTTGTCATTAACAGGGGCAATAAATCTGTTCACAATCAAAATGAGCAAGCCCTTGAAGTATGTCCTTTTCCTCAAGTCCATACAGCTCCCATTAATGTAATGGGAATAACAGGTAAGTGCAAGGGAAAAAAAGCGTTTTTTGCATAGCTCCAACTCCAGGGGATAAAAAAAAAAAAGACTGGATGCAGAATGTTGGCATAAGTTGATCCCTACTCAAAATTGCTATTCCATAAAATAACTGCAAAACACTCATCACAGCATACTAAAAATAGAAACACTTGTTAGTGATGACAATTGTAGTAAGCCACTGGAAAAATACGGCTTATTTTCATAAGCCACTTTTGCTTCTTATGAAATTTCTCCTTCCCTCTCTTTTGGATTTTCAGGTTGTTTTTATCATTCTTTTGGGGTGCAGCCCTATCAAAGGAGTAGTATCTGAAGTGTACCATAATAATCTCAATCGAAGCAAGGGTCACATCTCCTTCATTAATAACAGAAGACAAGTATGGACAAGAATAATACCATAAAAATAATACAACCAGTATTTGGATCAATTTCGTTAGGTGTTTCTAACAATGACCATTTTGTGATATATGCCTTTTAATACACCAGGAAGAAAAGCAACTTCCAGAAAGACTGCCAAGTATGCACCATGGATGACCATTTCTGCTTGCTATCATCACAGAGAATCCAAGGTGGTTCTAAGCCAAGGCTCCATTTCAGCTGTTTTCTGAGCCGTAAAGTCCTCAACAGAAGAGTCAAAACTCAGTGCTTGCCAAACATTTTGTCCATTTGCTAGGCTAACTTCACAGTGCTCCACTGACAATAATTTGGAAATATTTAACTGTCTGGATGCTACATTTACGACATAAATTGATACATTTCAGCTTTCATTTGTTTCCATTTCCAGACTCCGTGCAGAAATACATCATCCTGAAAGGATAACAGTCTTGGCTTTCTAATTTGGTGGGGGTTTTTAATTTCATTTTCAAACTTGCACCTGAGAATTGGGAGGGAGATGAGCTGCATTTGGACTCCAAGGTTGCACGCTGAAGTGCAAGGCAGCAAATGCAAGTGCATGCTCACGTTTACAGGCAAGAATGCAGTCCAGATGAGGAAGCTGGCAATAACTGCCCTGGCAGCAGCATCTCAGGAACCACAGCTCCTTCTCCTTACTCCACATTTTGCTTTAGGAGCTGACAGTTTGCTGCTGACTGATAGCCCTCACCAACAATTACGGCCAATACATGGATCTGGGTGAGTGCACAGCACTCCTACCCAAACTGAAGCAGTGTTTTCACAGGGACATGAGAAGGAAGTTTCACTCCGTGTCCAAAACTAATGCTTCAGTCACAAGTCAGCTGTTTGTTGTTGAGATCAGACCATCTTCTTTGTTTTGCAAGCAAGCAACCTAAGCACGAGGGCAGTGGCAAAATACCATCTCAGATGACCCAAATTTGACATCTGTGGTTGGCACAGCTGAATTAGTATGCACCAAATCTGCAATGAAACTACAAAATAACTTGTAACAGCTATAGTCACAACTACTCACCCTCCTGCAGCGGCAGCGTGGAGGCACGTTCTTCCAAAACTATCAGGGGTGTCTATTTCAAAGCCTGCAGACAGCACGTGCTCATTACTAAACAAGGACACTATGCTATACTTTTGTCCTAGTTAAACCACAAGAAACATTGCAGAGACAGAAAAATCAGTTAGTTAGAAAAAAACAGAACACAAGCAACTACAGTCAGAAAAAGGTTGTCACGGAAATGGCGAGCAGCTGCTCCACTTTGGCAGCTCTATAAAAAGAGCTGCGAAGTCAACGAGAATGGAGTTCCGCATCCAGCTCTGCGCCACATCCCTACTGAAAAGCATGTGGCAGGCATTTAGGAGGCAGATACTTTGAGAGAACTGTGACAGCAGGACATGAAGACAGAAAACATGAAGAAATAAGAAAAACCACAGAGTCAGCCTGAACACGAAACAGGGCCAGTTCTATTGTGTGTGGTTTTTAGACTGGCTTTAGTTTTTGGGAAGAGGCTTCCAGGAGCATGCAGGGATAGTCATAAGGATGCACAAGGCCCAAGATAAAGCCTGGAAGTGGTAACTCTGGTCACTCAGAGGTTTTGTTCTCCTTCCTGACCTGCTGGTCAAGGTCAAAGCATACCAGTAAAGGGGTATATAATTGTTATTTTTCACATTCTTTTTTACACTCTACAGGACTCAAGCTTATGGGAAAAAAAAAGTCATTGTAGGACATTTTGTATGTTAAGCGATGAAAAAACTCTTTCTTAGGAAAGAAAAGTGCCTTGTTTTTTGCATTGGTTTTTGTTTCATTTATTTATTTATTAACACAGATGAACTCTTGCCTGGAAAAAAAGAGATTTGGCCCTCTGAAAACTGCCTCTTTTAAAACAGTTGGGTCCGCAAACTCCTGCTGCTTTTGCTTTGGGCTCTGGTGAAGAACCTGAGACTGCTCTTCAGGCACTGCACCCTCATTGAGCTTCCCCTCTTCTGCACATCAAACTCTGGACAGCCTCACTCCTTTACTCTGACCAGACTGAGAAACACACTTTAGCTGTAACTAGGATACACTATCATCAGCAAGATGCCAATACTTGCGAAAGTGAAGGCTTCAAGGACATAATTTCTTGAACCATTTATTTGAGGAGAGAACAAAATGAAAATAAAACTGTCACTCGTACTTCTATAATTTAGAAAAGGGCCCCAGGTTTCCTCCTTCCAGGCATAAAAAGTCTGCCAGGAGAAAAGGGCTTTGCGCATGAACAATCCAGGATGCAAGGAATTATCAGCATGTTGTTAGGAAAACCCCGCACACGCCGTACACCACACCAGGCAGCAGCACAGGAAGTCTTTCATTTCAGCAGTTCACAACAATGAGCATAAAGGGGCTGTAAGCAGCACAGATACATTACTGAGCTTCACAGACTCTGCTACGTTTACTTACCTGAGGACAACAATTTCCTACAGCAATCTGAGTGAGCATTCAGTGCTGCTAGGTGAAGAGGAAACATGTTGTGGATGCCACACCTGAAAGGCACAACGGCCTCATGAGACAGGGTCTTGTAAAAATACAGGTGGTATACAAACACATGAAAAGGTCCTTCCATAAAGGCTGCATTTTTGATCTTTTTTAAAGAAGATTCTTCCTGTCTTGCTGATTTTATCTATATTTACTCACTATCCTGCTCAGGAGTTAAAATTAATTCTGATACAGAAAAATCTTGGCACTGTGCTTTGAACAGAATGCAGGAGGAAGGCTTCTAAAAACGTGAAATGAAAGCTTTGGTAAGGGGGACAGCAAGGGAACAGAGTCAATCTCACAGTGTGGGCTACACAGATTTGTGCATCAGCTACATATATTGCAACGGCATTCTAAGGGATAAAAGTAAATACCAAAAGCTTCTCTGCATTATTTCTGAAACCTATTTGTACAGTTGTTATCTTGCTTTAGATAACTCTCACTTGGGTTTTCAAAAGCCTCCTTTTCTTCCCTCACCCAACGGGCTGAAGCATCAGATGACTTCTCTTCATGCTTTCCTTTAAAGTGCTGTGACACTTAGGGTTTTCCTCCCACACCCAAACAACTAATCATCTAATCCTGTTTGCTCCAGCTACTGTCCTCACATGCTCTTTCACTCCCCCTTCCCTGTGAATACACGACCCTCTTTTCAATTACACTATAAACTCCTCAGTGCAGACACATTGGGTCAAACAAAAGAAAACCAAAGCAAAACAAAAAAGTAGACACCTATCATGAAGCTAAATCTGTATCAGGCAGTCACGTTCATTTTTCAACAAGCTGAGCACTCAGCAGCTGTTACTGGCACCCACAAGTCATCCCAGCTCAGCCCCTGAACATGCCACCATTTACCGTCTTAGAAGATTTCTGAGCTTAGACATCTTGGCTTCTGTCACTCAGCATTGTGTTCTGTGCAAAGTATACAGTTATTCTAGAAATGCTATTACAGGCAGTCATCCAAGTGCATACAAACATGGAGCCTCTAACCAACTATCTCACCAAGATTATCATCTAGTGCCTGCTTCAGCAGATACATTTTTGGAAAACGGCAAACACTTGAACAGCAGCAGATGGATTTCTATCTGTAAGACAGTTGGTGGATGGAAAGCACCATCACCTCATGGAAGATTTCAGATATGGACAAAAAACAAAGGAACATTTTTTTCAGCAAGGTTTGCCATAAATCATAATTACTAAAGATACTTTAAACAAAGAAGTGTGAATGTTAATAAAGATGTCTCGTTCTCACCAACGTTTTACACACCTGTATTTAACCAATACTGATTTACTTTTAAAAACATCTTTCTTTCCAGAAGCCACAGTTCCAGCCTTTCTCTGTCTTCACATGAAATTTGTCCTTCTTGCTGCTTTTCTACACTAACGAGCAACCTGGGGCACTGCACAAATCTGAATTTTTTCAGTGTTCAGCATCTACATTTTAGAGCAAATCTCTTTCAAGATGATCTGGCAGTCTCTTATAAAGGAAACAGCACAAGCTCCACTGAGCTGATGCATCTGTATAAACAGGCTACATTTCTTTTTTAGTTGTGGAGTCATTTACTTAAGCCAACACTGGACACTCTGCCTTGCCATATTTCTTCCTACACCCATTTCCCTCCATATCCTCCTCCACCTTGTTATCTCAAGTAATATTTTTCATCTTTTAGGTCAAGATTTCCAGCCACCACGTGTTTTGGCTGGTTTCCATCGAAACACACCATCTGCACATCTGCTAACCAGGCACACTTCAACAGCGCTGTTCACAGTGGTTCCTCCCACCTCTTACATACCTCCTCCTTAAAACACAACTGCCTCAAAGACTGACTGAGCTGTCTGCAGTTGTTGCTAGTTGTGGAGCTTTTTTTTTTCCTAAACCAGTTTGGGGAACTCAGTCAGAGCTATTTACATGCAGTGTGTACAAAAGCCCACTCCCAGTGTTTCAGTGCTCCTGGCTGATCATCACTTGGACCTGACAGGGACTTCTGAGACAACTTCTTATTTCACTCATTTTTGGTGCTGGAAGAAGTGATTTATTTTATCAATGTTCCAGTCACTTGAGTGAAAAATAGAGATTTTGAACTGGATGACCTTGAGTCCAAGAGTGTGCTACTCCACTGCAGCTCATTTTACATCTAAAGCTCAAGAAAAGAGGCAGATTGAAGTTTACTGTACTGGAGAAAGAGCTAGCAAAAGTATACACTGATTTAGACACCAAGATCTTCATTTGGCTATGCTAATCTGACATTCACTGGAACCTATGGAATTTCATTACCCATGCCCCTTGAAGATCTGTCCCACCCTTTGAATAGAGTTTGAATAGAGAGAACCATACTTGATGCAGGAATATGGGCAAATATATCCGTTTCTTAAAGATCCTCAAGCACCGATCAGAGAGAGCTGCAAGTATCTCCCAGACAAAAACAAGCTCATTTAAATTTGCAAACAGTGATCCTATCTAGCTAAGTCAAGAGAGGTTACTGACTTCCACAGTGCATTCTAGATCAAGAACAAACTTTATCCTGGAAGCGTGCAGTTGGTAGCTGAAAATTTACACTTATGTAATCAGATTCCACTGTAAACATCCAGTATAGGTATCTCATGGCATAGCATTACTCTTTTCTTACACTCCTTTGTTTACTTCAGGTTTGCTGTTTTCTTTTGACAGGCCATAAGACTAACAACATTTAGTAATCTGTTTCCGAATTCAACTCGTTGTTCCATTATTCATTAAAAAAAAGGCCTAAAATAACAAATCAGAAAAAAACTGTCCTATTATTTCAGTCATCCGGCTATCATAAACAATGCAAAATCAACACAGGATCTAAATTTATACTGAGATCAGGCTTAGTAACAACTGCTTTGTAGTACTGCAATTCTATTGATTATCCTTTGTCTCATCAAAAGATACAAGATAATAGAATCGTCACTGCATGTAACATGCCATTATAAGGCCAATTTAAATACTATGGAATATGGACATAATTCCCTTGGAAAGTATTTGAAATTCTTCCAATTATGTTTCCTAGACAAACTCTTTGTTAGGGACTTTATGGAATTACTGTGATCAAGATGCACTTTTATATACATCCTGTATCAATGGGTCACATCAACCCTTCAGAAAAAAAAAGCAGTACTGGTACTACTTGCAACCATATAACTGTGTAAAGTAAGACCTTAGCATGGTTTCCTCCCTTCTATCTGTTCAATCATTTGATATTTTAGTGAAGTGTAGAACAAACGCATCTAACCATTTTAACCTCAGAAACTGAGGAATACCTATGCTTCCCAGCATCAGACATAGCATTTGATCATTAGAAGCTCCACTTCAGCCACCTACTTGGCAGTATCAGCTCCGCTGGTTATGAGGGTGTTGATCAATAGCTCATGTCCATATCTTGCAGCCACGTGCAGTGGGGTGTTACCATCCTTATCAACACAGTCAATTTCCCCTCCTGCAAAAAATATTTTCGGACAGTTTAATAGCAAAAGATTAAGTGTGAACTTGTGACCACAAATGCTATTTCTCTCCAGTGAATGCAGCAAAACCAGGCCACTGAATTTCAGAGAATGAGATTGGCACACAGTGAGTCATCAGCTGTCAGCCACAGTACTAACCATGGTTCACCAGCAGTGCTCTCACCTCCTTCTCCAACTTCAGTGGGGAAACATGGTGGGGAACAGGCAGTGAGCAGGATGACATACAGCTAACATTTAATCATTAGAAATTGCTACACAGTGCTTAAGTAGAACTTTTCTTGCTGCAGTTTATGCCTGTCATCTCGTGTTTTATCCTCAAACAAGAAAAACTAATTTCTTCTTTCTTCTCCGCTACAGCTTTTGATGCATGCAAAGATTGCTAGCAAGTCCCTGTTTTCCTTTTTGGATCAAACAACTCTCGCTCTTTCAGTCTCTCTTTGTAAATTAGGTTTGCTGTAATTCAACCATCCTTGTCCTTCTCCCAGTTCTCTCCAGCTGGCCCACATCCTTCTGAAAGGAAAACGTCAAAAGCCAGAAACAGTACTACAGCTGATGTCTACAAATACTGAGCTGAGCAAAAGGATTACTTCATGCCTGCTGGCTATGCTCCTATCTATACTCCTGTACATTGTATGCTTTTTTCCTCTATTTTTTTTTTTCTTGGCAACACCATGGAATTGTTGACGTGCGTGCAGTTCTCGATCGTCTGCAAACACCAAATCCTTTCTTAAGGAAATGTCACCCACTCAGCTTTTGCTATTCTGTATTTGTGTAACTGATATTCCTGCCTGCGTTGTATCTCTCCTTTCCATTACTTGCATTAGAGCTTTTCTCCAATTTTAAGGGCTTATTTTCAATTTTGACTCCAGCTTCTGCTAAACAGTCTCTCCTAACTTCATGTTTTCTCTGAATATTAAGAGCACACTTCATATTCCATCACCCAAGCTGTTAATGAAAATACTGGATAGTGTACCAGACCCAGGAGGGAAGAGAAAAAAATCTCATTACACCTTCCATTTCAACAGTGATCCATTTATTACTGATGTCTGAAAGTAGTTTTTCTAGCCGTTATGCACCCACACAATAATGTTTTCATTTTGACCGTACTTCATTAGTTTTCTGGGAGAATACTTTATGAAAGCATGCAAAAGTCTTGCTAAAATGAGGATATGGTAATATTTACTGCATTTCCACTACGCAGATGAGATAACAGGCCATAACTACAACAAGAAAAGTTCTAGTAACATGCTATGAAGAATCTTCTAATGGTAAAAAAAGGCTAGCAAAATGCTGGAACAGGGATACTGCAATTAGATGAGGTTCCCAGTTTGGGATTGTAGTTAAACAAAGAAACAAAACAACAGAAACAAACAAACAAAAGAAAACAGACTGTCCTGTCCAGCATAATGGCCAAAACAAATACAAGTAAACAATCGGTATTGGCAACCTCTGTCAGTCAGAAAACAGGCCTCTGTCAGATCGCCAACAATAATATTTGTTATATGCTGTAGTATTCTTGGACAAAAGAGATACTTAATGAGTATGACAGGTAATTACAAGCTCTGGAATCTACTCCTGGCTATGCCAAAATAAACAAAGTGGTGCTGGTCCACCCTGCAGAGTATTTATTCGGCACTTAGTGAAGACAGTGATAAGATGAGAGTTAAGAGCAGTACAGCTGTTGAGTGATGGCATAGAGAAAACAGTGTGGGCTCTAAGAGCACCACAGCTCACAAGGGAGGATAACTAGAACTTTTTTACTCTTCTAATCATCTGAGAAAGTTATCTGTGCCTTTCTCTCATCATATGAAACATCCTAAACAGAGCCCTTCGTTCTTATTATCAGGTTAAGAATCACAAAAGATCAGTTGCTTCATCATCAGGTAGAGAAAGACCGGATTTTGTTAAGAACCAAGAGGTGTCACTAGGTGACACTACGAAAGGAGACCTGTAAATGCAGATCATACTTAGAATTTGATGCAGAGCTGAACACCTTTCAAAGAAGTTCTCTGGCATTCTGGGTCAGAAAACCAAAAATTCCAACCCAAAAAATGCCTGCTCTTTTGGAGAGTTATTGAACAGGCATTGAAACTCACCATTCTGAATGAGGGTCTGTGACCGTGTGAACCTCCCGTGGACAGCTGTCATGTGCAGTGGGCTCTTTCCATCCTTACTCTAACAAACAAAATGTCAAAACAATCACTAAGCATGAAGAGAAGAGGTAACAACTATAAGTCTCACAGTTCAACATCCTACAGCTATTCTTCACATAAGAGCTCCAATGGCTTCTAAAGACTACAGGCCCGAATCAACACGTCATAACAAACGCAAAAGGTACAAACATGTAAGTAAAGCAGTTCCTCAGCAGCAATCAGGAAATGATCTGAGCTACAGCCTATCCTCAGAGCCTGGCCATATGCAGTGTTTGATAGAAACTTCCAGATATCTGACATATCACTCTTGAATGTGACCATACTATCTCCCATTTAGTCATTTTTTTTTCTCCTTACTCTTTGCAGGAAGAAGAATTTTTTTTTAAATGAACCACAAAGCTAAGGAGGAGCAGTCACAGAGATGTGAGGAATACAACTGATGCTTCAATCTGCAATTTTATAGATATATCCTAAAACAGAAAACATTATAAAAAAAAAAGTTTTGTCAACTTAATCAAAACCAAGACGTCTACAAAAGACAAACAGAAAACAAGGAATGAGTACACAAGAAAAACTACAATGAGCTGAGATCAGTGTTCTGGGATCTAGAGAAAGAAACTGAGTTTGGGAAAGCTGAGCAGCTCAGAAAATAGCAAGCGACAGTTGCCTCACTACTCACATCGTTTCATTTTTGGCACTGGGCTCTGCACTCACTGGTGAGCGCAATATCTAATTTCACCTCAATAATTCTGCGTTTAAATAGTACACTCACTGTCCACTGATCTCAAGCGACCTGCTAGAATTACTAGATGCTAGGAGACCATTTTTACAGATGAGAAACTGAAACACACAATTTAAAGTAAAGTAGCCAAAGTCTTATTTGAACTTAGAGATCTCAAGTCTTCTAAGCGAGTCGCTTTCAGGTTCATCAAGATATATGTATCACTTACATCTCAAGAGCATCAGATAACCAAAACAGAATCAGGCTTTGTAAACTCACGCTTTAAAATACGTAAACAAACAACCTTGAGGTCTTGCTTACCCAGGAAAGTCTAAAGAAACTTGGTTAGAATCAGATTTAATTAAATCCATATTGCAGGAGGAAGGAAAACACCAGAAAGAAACATTTCCTTGACTTAATACCACTGCCCAAGTCAACATTTTGACGGAGCTCCTGGGACTATATTTTAGCTGGTTTCAGTAGAGTGGCTGGCCTAGAGTTTAAGGCTGCTATTATATTTATAAAGGCACTGAATGCTCCTCTGCTAGAAGTTAATCTCATCGAAACGGTTTAATGATTAGCATTCTCAGCATCACTCTAATTCTATTAAGTACTCAAAGACTTGCTGTACTCGTTACTGCAGTTTCCAGACTCCTAAGGTATGCAAAATAGGATAAAGTAAAACTGAAGAGGTAAAATGCAAGTTTTACCTGAATGTTAACATCTGCCCCATTATTCACTAGTAGTTCAAGACACAGTGCTCCATGAGTGGAGGCAGCAGCAAAATGCAAGGGAGTGAATCCATTATTATTGGGCTGATTTACATTAGCACCATAGTCAATCAGCTCATTAACAACAGAATCCTGACCATTGTAACAGGCAATATGAAGCGCAGTATTTCCATAGATATTCATTTCATCGATCTAAAATGAGACAAGGAGACAAAGGTAACATCACAGACATCAGCTTATCATTTTACATATTGCATCAGGTACTGCAAATAGAAATAGCTAGAGGCTTCAACTGTCATAGGGCATATTTCTCACCAGCAAATTTCATTGATGAAAAAAATTCTCCCAGAGAGCTTAATTTGGAATGCTTTACCTTCATTATCACTAACTTCTTATCCTACTGGCAATTTCTAAAAGCCAGACTGAAGCTTAAAGCTGATAGCAGGACTATGTAATGATGATGATGATAAAAATCCTAATAAGTTGGAAAGCCTTTCAATATAAAAATGGGAGAGAAAGAAAAATAAAAAGCTCAGTCTTTTAAAAATACATAAATGAAAATACCTTCTATTGAGTTTTTGTGAATAGAATCAGGCTTAAGATCTCTTTCTGCAGATTCCTTTTGGGAAGGGAAAGTGACTTAGTGAATGGATGGTGAAATTGCACAGCCATTTACACTTCAATAAAGAAGCCACTTTCAGCAGTTCAGTATTATGAAGATGTAATTAAGATTACATTACTTCTTCATCATTGGCTTAGAATTCAACTGCTGTTCTGTAAAGCAGGGCGAGACAGGTTGTACAAAGGACTCGAGCATGTTGTGAATATGCTTCTACAAAAAAGATCTCAAAGATCCTATCTCTGTGGAGAACGTGAAACTTCAATGTCATTATTAGCATGGTACTGCTAATAATGGGAAACACCTATTCACATTCGACACAGACTTCTGACATTTTTTTGGCAGGTCAAGTCAGCTGGCTATACAGCTAGCAAATACAATGAATTTATTCAATATCTTTGATTGACAACCAGCACAGACTCTTCTGGTCATTTTGCTGCAGCT
Source organism: Gallus gallus (assembly GCF_016699485.2). Taxonomy (NCBI): domain Eukaryota; kingdom Metazoa; phylum Chordata; class Aves; order Galliformes; family Phasianidae; genus Gallus; species Gallus gallus. Next base: position 9,709,306 of record NC_052538.1, read on the forward strand.
TTGGACCACTGAGTTGACAATATTAGCCTAAGAGAAGTCTGTACCCTGAAATAAAGATCTCTTCCTGAGAGAAAATAATTCTTCCCCTTCCTCCCACTACCTGATGCAGGAAATACACAACCTGAAATTTAAACAGGCTGAAATGCAACTTAGTATAGTACTCCACGTATGTACTGTGAATCTCCTCTCATCATACCAAAGGGAATGCCAAGCCAAGGGAGACTTCATTATTCCACCTTCCTCTATAGAAACAGCATGTATTTCCCTAATCCTTCAGCAAGGTGACCTGGAAATTAGTGTCCATATCAGACACTTTCATTCCAGTATGTTTCCTGGCTCTTAAACTAATAAACTACACAAAGCATAAGGTGCTTTTCACAGTCCAGAAAACAGGAACTATTTTCTTTAGAAGCTTCACTGATGTAGCAGCATCCATAAGAGAAAAATATCATCTTTGAATGCAGAGAAACACGTACCTCTACTCCCAGGTTAAGGAGGTGTTTCACAATGTTAATCTGCCCATTGGATGAAGCTGCATGAAGTGGGGTGTAACCCTTCTTGTCTTTACAAGTCACCTCTGCACCATGATTAATCAGTAAGGCAACAACTTCCAGGTGACCTTCAAAAGATGAGAGAAAGCAGTCAACAGGTATACCAGTATCACTTCTCACACATTACTACTTCCTTGCTAACACACTGGCCCTCTCACAAACGTTTCACAATGCTCCCAGAGTTTAACAAGGGGAAAAAAAAAAAAAAAAAAGGATAAGAATTTTCATAAATGCTCTTAATCCTAGCTCTAGGCCTTGTCAAGAAATCCATGTAATACACATTCCCCTTCATCAGGTGGGTCAAATTTCTTTTTACTGAGCTAGTTTTCCAGTCATTAAAAAGCACATCTCTTTCCCACATTATTGCTCATTAAAAATAACAGCCTGTGTTTCATTCTCCCTTTTAAAGGAAGATCAGTGAGCAGAGGAGCAAGACAATAAGATTTCCAAAACACCATTGTTTGTGCCTTTCCAATACTAAGCTACCAAAAACTCCTCTATATAGGTCTACAAATGTTTGAATCTGAATGCGTGATCTATAAACACATATTTAGTCTGCACACAAAAATAACTGCAACAGCCTCAAAAGGGACACGGACTTAAAGCTGACTGCCAGACCCATGGGACATATGTTTTCAGGAGTGCAGTACCCTTCTCTGGATTAAGGTCTCCCTATAAAATACACTAGAAAAGCTGAGCATCTCAAAATGCAATTTACAACCCACCTGTGTCTTAAGTTTCCTCCTCCTCTGGAAGTTTTCAAATTATGTGTCCTGCCATCCCAGACAGTGTCCTAACCACCAAAATTAAGTCAAGGAACTGAGGAATAGTCATTACTGCTTCTTGCTGAAGCAGGGGTATTTTTCTTAGTTTTTTGTTAGGTCAAGCAGACTGAAAGAGAGCACACATCATAGGAAGATGTGCGCCACCTGGACTGCTCAGCACTTTCAGTGCAGAGACAGCTTTGGTCTTTACTGACAACATCTCAATTGCCCAAATATATGTGGAACTGCACAGCACAACAGAAAAGCCTTTCACCACCTCAGAGTGGTGTTCAAAGCTCACTAGCTCAAAAGCCAAATCACGTCTGCTGGCAAGCAACCTTCCGTCTGTGCACATCAAAACACCACAATATGCTTTTCTCACATTTTGAAATCTCCTATTGCCTCATTTCCAAAGATGCCATGGTTAAAATTAAGAATTTGATGGGTCAAGTGAAAAACCTGACAGAGGGCACACAATGTCTCATTACTTACAATCTGAATACACTGCTTGCCTGACACAAAAGCTTTTGAACAAGAGCGACTGCTACCGCATCTTGTTCTAGCATTCTTGTTTTGGCATTTTTAAATAAAAATAATCCCAATAATCCCCTGCAATAACAAAATTTACTATAACTTGAAAAGAATAATACAGTCTGATTTATTTAAGCATGATTTAGTAACATTTATGTTACAAGAATCAGTTGTTCTTCCCTACTCTGAAATAAAAGATGACAATTTGCTTCTAAGATAAGGAAAGAGAAGAACTTTCTAACAACACCATGACTTGTCTACTTATGAATGTAAATAAACAGCAAAAATCATTATCATATTTATCTATGTTTTATAAAGTTTTTTTTGCAAAAAAAGATACAACTACAACCTGCATTTTTTCAAGTTTGAATATACTTCAGCTGGGAGTATACTTGGAATGAGGATCAGGATAGAAAGACCAAAATGAAAAAGTAACATTAAAAGCCCACATTAATTGCATTGAACTCACAGCAGTGTTCTCACCAGTTGCAAAAGTGTAAAAGGACACTGTATATAGATCATACAACTCTTTCCCTGCACAGCATAAATACCACTCTCATTTTCCATGGACAGGTCTGTGTCTTGTCTGCCATAAAATACGCTGTTAGTTTGTCAACAGGAAATTCAAACAAGGAACAAACAAGAAGTTGAGCCTTACCCATGTATGCAGCCCAGTGAAGAGCTCTTCTGTCCTTTTTGTCAAAAGCATTGATGTTTGCGCCCTTGGCTAAGAGCAAGTTCACCATCTAGAAGCAACAACAGCAAGTAAACAAACCCTGTAGATCAGGCACTCAATACTTCATAAAAAGTCATTCTAGTGATGAAGTTGTGATCATAAAATCAGGCTGTTCTGTACGTGACTGCAGTATGGCTAAGAGCTGAAAAGCCACTTACTCTATTACCAGTCATGCAATATTAGAAATAAGCAAAATCAGGCAAAACAAAACAGAAAACACATTCAACAACTTTCTTCCCCAACAAAACATTCTAACACCACAAATTACAGAGATGCATAACTGCCTTCCACTTGTACACTGCTTTGCCACAGTACAGAGATCAGCTAACAACATACTTCCATTATCACTTCTGATACACTCTACCGGAAAGCTCAGGAGCTTTATATCATGATAGTTAGATTCAAGCCTCACTATTTCTTTTTCCAACAGTGCAGTAACTTAAAGGCTAAATACCAACATCATTTTACAGGAATTACCTTCCCCTGCCCTCTTAATTACAGTACAATTGATCAACTTCTGTTGACAGAATTCTGCTGTTCTAGTTAAAGACTTTTTATTCCCTATCTAGATCTTCAAGTGTGGAACGAGCAACAAGAATCCTTTCAACCATGTCTAGTGCCTAACAAAACTCTTTATGCAAGGGCTTTTCACATAGAGCCAGTAATTAGAATAGAAGTGCTTACTCATATTAGGTAAGCAGAAGCAGCATATACGATCTCAAAACCAGAAGCACATTTCTAGAAGACTAATTGGAAAAGCAGACTGGGTCTCACACATATGAACACTACTTCAGTATGAAATGAATCCACCAGTTTTCCCATCTTTCCATTCCACCTCTCTTACTTTCTCAGGCAGTTTAAACACAAAATAGCCCAGGACACACTTGAATTGCCAGAGCCAGGCGCACAGTCAGCTCCCCAAGTCTGCACGCACATTACACTTGCATGCCAATTCTGCACAGGCAGTTTCTTACCACTCTCACTTCTGCAGGCAGAAAACCTGGCATACAGGTTAGAAAGTAGATAATTGATAGCAACCATGGGGGTCAGTGATAAGGGGCTTAGTCTAGACCCATACACAGCAAGCCAACTGTTTGAAAGGAGGAAAAAAAAGAAAGAATAAATAATAAAAGATCAATTATGCTATTAAACAATTCACCTCGACGTGGCCATTCAGAGCTGCATGATGCAACGCCGTCCTCCCGCCTCGGTCAGAGACATTGACGCTGCTCAGCATGGGAATGATAATTTCTGCACACTTTAATGCCTTGTTTGCGGCTGCCACGTGCAACGGGGTCTGCCAGTTTTTGTCCCGAGCATTGACATCAGCTGAGTGCTTGATCAGTACTTGCACCGCTTCCTACAACAGCAACAGTTACAATTATAAACAAGCAGTTCCAATAAACATGCAGTTGACGGCCCAATGGTGTTGCCTGTGCATTTTAGCTATGCATCCCAGGCATGGCCAGGACAGAAAGTGAATAACATTCATCCAAGCAACATCTGTGGTTACTGACATGGTACTGTTGATTCAAATGCCAGAGCACACATCACCTCTGCTGTCGTTTAAAGCAATGTCCACAACCACAACTTTCCAATTTCATTTTAGGACATACAAAGTTGTCCATGCAGACAGCCCAACCTGTTTGGCCAATTAACCTTTGAGACCCCAGTCATAAGAACTGTGCTCCAATTGAAGAAGTGAACGGATATATTTGAGCTCACTCCTACATCAATTACTTCAAACTGTTATTTACACGTCTACATATCAGTTCGGACCACGAAATCATAGCAAACTGCTCTTTTATTTATAAACAGGAGAAAGAAAACAACAACAAAAGATGTAAAAACAAAATTTTAGCTTTGCAAAAAAAACCCCATGAGAATCACATGCAAGGATTTGCACTGGTGTCCCCAGTTGCCGTTAGCATTTCTTGCCTCCCCAAGGGGCTAAAAGTGAATATTTCCCAGTGACAAAATGTACTCTTCTCTCTCAAGAGACTGCCTCATTAGAGTTTACCATCATTGTATGATGCCATTAAGCAAGACGGATTAAAAAATAAGCCTCTGTCTATATTACATTGTTTCTTCTCCTATTTTTCCCCAGAAACAAAATACAAGAGAGTCACTGGGGGACAGTAGCATTCAAGTAGCCTTGCCTGCTAGTTACAACTCACAGCTGCGAAGCGGGAGAGACCTAGCACTACATGTTCTTTCAATTCTTTTTCCATAAACTGAAAAGTTTTCTGCTAAGCCCAGCCAAAGTTTTATTAATGAATAACAAATTCATCGTGTGTGTGTCTAAATAGCCCCTTTGTATCTAGAAAGGCCCAGGAGAGCGCCTGCAGTATGTATCAAGAATACATCTATTAGGAACAGTTTTGTTCTCTGGTCTCCACTAATTTCAGCAATTTCATTTACTATAGCCATCCCACAAAATGACATCTAACAGACTGGTTCAGTTAGTAGACAGCATCTCTCCAGACACCAAGAATGATGTATTGCTGATGTCTCAACAGAATTTTCTTTTCTTTTCTTTCTTTCTTTTTTTTTTTTTAATTACAGGCCTGTTGTTTTAAAAGCCATTTAAAGGCAATACACTGGGGACCTACCCAGCTGGGATATGAAGTCAGCAGGAAAATTCATGTCATATGACTCTCAATGAAGGAAAGAAAAAGTTAAGGGAGAATTTCAAAAAGACAAGACTGAAAAGTTTAAGCTAATAATATTTAGATTGACTTTTTTCATTTGCAATGTTTATATGAAGCCTCTGTGTCCAGCATTTCCAGCTAGCCCACATTATCAGTGAGATGTCTCCGCTCCCACACACCACACGCCTTTCTCTGCTGCGTCCCTGGGTACTTCCTTTGGGTGCCAGAACTGCATACAAAGGGAAGAGTTTCTCATTGTGAAACCAGCTTTCAGCAGCTGAAGAGTTAAAGAGCAGGCACAAACCCACAAGAAGACATGCATTTTCAGTTAAGATTATGACTGATAATAAAAATTCTGTACTCAGAAGCATCCAAAAAAGAAACCAAACTCGCTGCAATTCCTGCACCAGAAAGAGTGTGGCTAATTTTTAAGGTTAAAGTCTGATCTTTGTTTCTCAACACAGCTTTTTGTATTTTGCCTCATTACAGCATTCATATCCTATCAGATATTCCTTTCAGTGGGTTCTGGCGGCTGCCAGCAGCTGGAAGCTCAGCCAGTAGCCAAACAATGCCCGAGTTCAGCAGCAGGCCCAGGATTCCTGCCTGCGGGCCTGGCAGGCGCTGGGACTGTTACAAAGGTGACTCAAGTTCCGCCAGCCCCTGGAAGGCAGCCACACTCTGTCTGTCCAATAACCCCTCCCCTCACACCCAGCAGCCAACTCAGCCTGAATTGGGCTCACTCTTAGCCGAGTATTAGCGAGATAGAAGAGCACAAGGAGTCCAAAACAGAAAGCCAAAATAACGGCACAGTCATCCCTGGTACTTACTGCTGCTCCTTTTTGAGACAGTAGTGGAAAAAGTACAACGAGATGCCAGAAGATTCCTAGCTGTCTAGCAGAAGAAATATGGGCTAACCTTCCTTTGTGCACAAATCAAAGTGGATTAACAGAAAAGCTGAAGGATGCCTTGAAATACAATTAACCAAAACAAACAGTGCAGCTTGGATCTCACACACATCCACTCCTTCCTGGCATACATACAGCATGCACACATCTCTACAGGTTGATTCCTCCTCATTTCACTGCCTGACGATGATGGCCCTGCACACCAGTGACACTACCTCACTTCAGCCAGGGTCGCTCGCTCCAGCTGCCAGCGGCTCAGTGCGACCTGCTCCAGCTACGCAAAGCATCCCATGGGAGAAAGTCAGCCACACCAAGGCTCAACAGCAGCTGTAATTAACTGGTAAAAACTGGCCTCTGGCTGCAATGCTACAGGCCCTGCACACAGCAAATGCTTACCCGTTTGTCACAGCGCTGCCTGCTGCAGCTTTCAACGGCTTGCTTTTTCCCCCCAGCACAGAGGTTATGTTCAAAAGCAGAGTAATCAAACCTTACTCACTTCACTCCTTGAAGCAACTGCTCGATGGAGAGGAGTCAGCCACATATTGTCTTTGGCATTAACACGAGCGCCTGCAAGTAAACAAGCAGAGGTTACATCCATGCCTTGGGTGCGACACGAAGAGCATTGCCCAACTGGTTTCCTAGTAACAGGAGCGGATTTAGTCTCTCATCTCAGCTCTTCTGGCACTCCTATACCCTTAAAAATGCATTTCCATCATCCAGACAGATAGGAGCAAACACAGAAAGAAAGGAACTGGATATAACCTTGTTTACTGGACACAGAAGCAGGGTTTGTAGCAGAGGACTATGTACATATGTATGTACATGTGCACTAATGTGTATGAGTTTATAAGATTAACAGATACAGGATATCTCTTAAAATTCTGCTTCCCTTAGCAGATCTTGCTGTGAAGACATGTCAGGGAAGCACAGCGGCTGAGAAGGAAACAGAATGCCGCCCCACCTCTGCATCTGCAGGCGCCCCTCAGCAGACATCAGAAGGGAGACTGAGGGCACGATCCATTTGCCTCATGCACAGTTCAGTGCTAATGTGCACTCTGACAAAAGGCAGCTGTGCAAGAGGGTGGTTTCAGGGTCGCTCGCCAGAATAATGGATAAAAGAATATTAAACAACTACTACAGCATTGGTTGACTGCAGACAAAAAGGGACTCTATATTTGTGTGATGAGATCTGTTTGAAAGAAATACTAAACTATCCATTGAAGTGACACCTCAGAATAAAACATTCAGTGGAAAGAGCTGAAGAAACTCATTTTTTTAAATGTCTGCAGACAGCAGTACTAGTTTGAGAAGACTGGCATACATAGACAAAAATTACAAGAAGCAAGAGCATCATGCACATAGGCTGGATCAGTCTCTGAACTTCATGAACAAAGAGATTCTTAAGCCCCATTGTGCACAACTTAAGTGCACATAAAATCCTGTAATTAATAAATCACACTCTCTGAATCAGAAATGATTTCTGAAAGCTGTTTCTCAGGAATATTAAGGTGCTTGCCTCTGAATCATAGTGGCTACTGGGAACTGTGCTAAGTAATCAGAGAAAAAAAATGAGTTATTTCAGATTATCACAAGTTAGGACACAACGTTTTGGCTGGAAGAAGAAGAAAGCTATTTTCATAACCAGTGCAGCAATTAGAGGCAATAATTCACCTTAGAACTTGGTATCTGGTGGCACAATCTGCACTCCAGAGAAACACCCCAGTAAGGTGTGTGATGGTTTTGAAGTATTTTCAAATTTATCTGTATCTAAAGCAAGGAAGCTGCTATCTTCCCTTGTCTTCCTGAGAAGGCCATTATGATTGATGCCTATCAGTACCAACTCTAAGCCTGCACTGCCTGAGGTGCTCCAGAGACACATAAAGCAGCCACATCTTTCACCATCAGAACTCCAAGGTACCTCATGATAAACTGCTGTGATCCTATAGGGATTTTTGGGATACAGATTGCCTAGATTAATTCCTAATGACTGCCATCAAATGCCTATTTTCAGGTTTAGAAGTCTATTTTACATTTACCTTGCTTTTTTTTTTTTTTTTTTTTAATCCTTATTTTCTTAACTAGGCTTTCTTTTGCCTTATTGCTGCCTATTCACCAACTCCCACAGGCAGATGGTAGGAAATCAGAAAGGCCTACGTAGAGACCAGCAAAACAGGAGAAAAATCACATCTTTCGTCAGTATTCAGCAACTCCATGGCATTAGAGAATATGAAGATGACTAAAAAAACCTAGGCAAGTGTCTCTTCCAGTAGTTATTCATGCCTTTCACTGATCCACGCACCCTTCAGGAGGCTGCAGTAGACGGCTGCCAAGAAAAGAATGAAAGAAAATAATAAAAGCAAAACACTGCTACTATAAATAAAAGAATCTACAGCACATTATTGACCTTTTCTTCTTCAGCAGTTTTCCGTATTCCCTTACCTCTTTGTGGTTTTGTGCTCTTTATGTGACAAAGTGAAATTGCTCTTACACATCTAATTCGATGCGCCAGTTGAATAAATTTGTGATTTATGATTTTAAAAAGCTGCATAATTCAGCTGTTGCCTGTTAGCAAAGCCAGTGTTTTCTGTGAACTGAGGCACATATTTCTCTGAAGAGATGTTTCAAAATGTTTCCCTTTGTACTGCCTATTTGCTTTACCAAAATTCATCTTTCAGTTTTCCATCAGGTTCCTTGCAGGCAACAGCTAATGACGATCAAAGAGGTCTACCAGCACTGAGGCACGTCTCTGGAGACAGACAATATCTCCATTTTAAAGTGAGAATGTGGAGGCACCTGGGGAGCAATGCTCACATTTTCAAAGGTGTCCTCTACACTTAACAAATTTGAATGCCCACCCTGCAGAACAGCTTTTGGAAAGCAACACAGAAATCCAACTCTGAAAACAAAGTGCTCTTCAGCACCTAACATAGTCTGTGTCCCAGAAGGAGAAACTTACATTTTCAAGTCACCCAGAAATTCAGCATCTCACTCTCTACCATGGAGCGTGTTCTTTAATCATGTTTCAATGGTCTTCCTACAATTATCTGCAAAGTTAAATAAACTTATTTCTGTTTATACATGCAAGAGGCCTACAGCTGCTCATGCTCCAGATGCTCTATCTGGCGGCCTTCACAGTACCACTCTACCTTGAAAAGACAAGCTCCTTTCAAGTTGTCTCTTAACATCCTTCCACGTAACCACAGCAACCACCCACTCCACAAAAAAAAAAATCAACAAGAAATACTCCTTCAGAGAAGAAGCCTTCCCCTTCCTCAGCCCCATCCCCCGGCCTCTGCATGCAGGGCCTCACCCCGCAGGCCTGAAGGAAGGGCCTGGCTGATGGGTTTGCTCTGTGAAGCTTAAGCAGACAGCCTAATGCATAACATTACAGGTAAAACTAACAGAGAGGAAACTTTCTGTGAAAACACTCCTTTTTTCATATGGCTGTGCTGTAATCTTGGAGATCTTTCACTCTCCATTTTTTTCTGCCAAAAGAGGAAATAAATCTGAAATTGCCTCTGTTCATTTGAGATCAGAAATAAACAACTTGATGTTTGCTTTCAGGAATGAAGTTAACACCTCTTTATCCTAACCAAATGATTTTCCACCCAGCACTTCTGCCAAAATCCACATATTTCCAAGATTCTGCAACCTAAACCTCTGAAATCAGGGATGATCAACCGTGAATGAGTCTTCTTTAACCTATTAATGACATTAGCAATGTGCATCCTTCCAAACCCTGCTGAAACACATCAACAGTAACACAACAATGTAAGTAGTGACCCACTACCACACGCAGAGACACACAACATAAAGCAAAGATCAGCACAAAAAAACGTAACAGAACAGCTCCAGCCAGTAGGTGGAACTGGGACTTTCAACAGGAGAGCAACACATGCTAGATTTCAACAGATGTACTTAAGAGCCTGAGAACAGCTACGTGACAGAAACAGGAGGTTTCATCAGAATTCATCAGAGCTAAGTCCTGGTCACTTGCTAATTAGGGAATTGGCCCAGAGATGCTACTGCAGTCAGAGGAGAGGAGGAGTAAGCAGCAAGATAAGCACACAGGTCTTGTGTCCACCACGAAAGTGAGGAGATAGTCCTGGGACATCCTCCAAACCTTCTTCTGAAGGGGATACTTAATTACCAAGGACTGGAGTCTGAAAGCCATGGGACAGACGAGAGAAGCTGCCATTCCAACCCTTCTACTGTTCAGCCTCCCATAAAAGAGAAAAATCTGTATGTGAATTCAAGTTAGGCAGTGCCATTCCCTGCTGTCTACATGACAGGGATGGTCCAACCTGCCAAGGGTGTGACAGTCTTGTTGTCAAATGTGCATGCCAGGGCTTACCAGGAACCTTTCCAAAGTGTGATGAGGTTTGTCCTTTTCCTCATCTATGTAGAACTTAGAAAGAATTGATGTCAGTATTTTCCCCCTCCCTCCCCAGTGCATAATTTTGCCAAGAAGCTCAAAGCCTTTTGAAATAGTAAGATACAGTAACACTGCCCAGATCACAGGCTCCTGTGGAAGAGGAGAACAAAGGATAAGGAACTGAGCAGACTCACTCTGCCCTCAGCACCAGATTAAGCCCAGAAAGGGGAGAGTTAGAGGCACACGTGACCATGGAGCTTGGATTTATCCAGACAATTCTTCTGGCACATCCATGAACATGCCATCATATAGAAATTCATTTACATGAGATGGCTACCATGGTCCCTCTCCTTGACAGAAAGGAGGTGAAGGAGAAGCGTTCAAAGCTCTATATAGCCAGCTTTCATATAGCCTGGAAAAACAAAACCACGTAACACATTTCTCCACTTCAAACCACATGACTATGGATGAGATCTTTGAGCTGGTGTAAATCCACCTAGCCCTGACATTTCATGGACTGAGATGATTTATAATAGTTGAGGGACCTGGCACTGCACCTCCTCTATCAATTCCAAACACATTCCATTTCAGTGGCTAAAAAGCCATTTCTGATATGATTCCAAGCATCTGGGTAGAAGCTTTATTCATTAGATACTACAATTATTTGTGCTGTCACCAGTTCACGGGCCACAAACCTTAGAATATGCACATTTCATTTCAGTTCTCTCCTAACTCTGTGCAAAATGCAATGGGTTGCCAGTCCTCCTAGCTTCTACTGAGGCTGAAAATACTTTTGTTTTATTCCAACAGAAAGCATTTTTGTGTTTTCGCTCAGTAAAAACACCCTCTCATTTTAAGTCAGATAACAAAGCTTTTCTGCTTATATGTGACTTAATTTTATGATTAATCTGTTATGAAACACTCCTATGTATTATGATTTTGCAATGAAGAAGTGAAGCAAAAGGAAGATGCTGCTGTACCCTTCAGAGCCTACTTCACAGACTCCAGTAACAAAAATGTGTTTACAGCAACTCATAAACCTGCTCCTCCAAACCTGCTCTTGGATATACGTACTGGTATGTAATGTGAGTAATGGGATTACAGTACAATGAATAGATAGAATACACAACGTAAGATTTAATTTTGACTCATGCTGAGCTAGTAGGCAAGATTTATCACCTACTTTTTATGCTGTTAACCAGACAAACCCTACAGCCGGTGGATGACATTTTGGCAGTGAGGCACTGGAACAAACTGCCCCAGAAGAACACAAGGAAGTTTCTTTCTTTCTCTCATTAGGAACACAGTGGAAAACAAGAAGCAGAGTGTACCCTGCCTTCATCAGGACACGTCGTGATGTTATTGCGATTCACAGGAGGAATCGGCAGAACTGCTTCATCTTTCTACTTATGCAGATATTGCCTGTGATGTTACTTGCAAAACTTGAAAGAAAGACCTACAACAGTGGAACAACAGCACGTTACAAACAACACACATTGCAAGAACACATATACAAATTAAGTTTAACTTTTGTCTCCTAGTCAAGAAAAGACTGTTTGCATCTGACATAATGAAAAAACATCCAAGCACAGCCTGCCAGCAGAGGAATGTTCATTTAAATCACTTTGCTGCCATGAGGGTTAGAGCAGAAAAATCTAATTTATGATGGATGTCAAACTAGTTACCTTCATTAAACAATTCGATTACTCAAAACATCCTCAAAAACATACAGAGAAAACACAGCTAGAGCAAATGAATTCTTTCTTCCTTCACCAATTGAAGTTTAGGCTGGCTCTGTTCAAAGAAGCCATGTTCCTCCATCCCTCCATTTATTCAACAAGGAGAAAAGGTCTACGCAAAATGAAAAGCAACACAGGCAGAGAGAGGAGGAGAAGCAAGCAATGAAGCTGAAGACCATGAAGCAGCAGAGTCTGCAGCTGGAGAGAGACTACAGGGCACAGTGACACTGACAGGTGCATTGCCTACGGTGCTACTGCCAAGCAAAAAGGCTTGGTCCTTTTGGTCTCGGGGCCTTGGACACACAAATGGCTAGTGTGAATCTACTATGTGTACCATAACTGCCTTAGAGAAAAGACCGAAGCATTACTGCAATCCATGCTAGATATCAGAGCATCTAGAACGTTCAAAGGCTTCGATTAACTCAGCTGTGGGAGAAGCTTCATTTGGCACTTTTACCTTGCTAGACAACAGAAAAGTTCACAGAAAGCTGATTTTTTTCAATTTCATGGCTCACAGAACTATTAATTCTGGGCTACAAAAGCTCTTTTACGAGCTGGATCAAGTAACCTTCAGAAATTCCTTCCAGACAGTATTATTTTCAAGTTCAAGGAAATGAGGTGGTGTCTAGCAATCACAGGACTGATCTGTCTTAAATAATTTCATTCAAAAAAATATGCAAGTCATTTGAAGAGGCATTCTAATAATTTGTAAGATCAAAAATTATAGTATCATATAGCAAAAATCATACAGTAAGATAGCCTGCAAGGGGTTGGAAATTTGTACCATAAGGTTCCTTTCCATCCCACACTCTTAAATCACCCTAAGCTTTACCTTTTACAGCTCTCCAGTTTAGAAAAACACTGTCTTTGAAATTTGCAAGCATATCCAGGAGTTTACCACAAATTACATGTATTTCTTGAGAGACATCTGCTTTATGCTCTCTTCTGACATATTCTGATCATGTTTGTTGTTGCTTAAATTCCACAAAGATATTTATGTCAATGTGAGTATTTACAGAAAATGTTTAATGTAGCTTAGTTTTGACTAGAGTATCTTAAGACAATGTACAAATATAAAAAATACTGTGCACACGATATTTTGTGTTGTATACACACGTATGCTTTTTCTACCCTAACAACATTTAATTGTCTACTCAATTTCTTTTTTTGACCAGTTTCTCTTTTTTTTTCCAGGGACTGTGGACAAAAAGCATGTATCTCAAAAAAAATCAAGTATCAACTAGTATATTAGTTTCAAAGAATAACTGTTATTCTATCACAGGTTTGCAAGTTGTTGCTTAGATACATTCTACTGCAGTGTTTCTACTCCCCAAGTCAACTTCCTGACTCCCTTTCTAATGTAAACATCAACTTCAATTTACTCAAACCCATTCACAACTTTCCACTATTATTCTATAATCATTTTTGCTTAACAGAAATTCTTGCCTTGTGCTCCAGGACCAGGAGTCCACATTTCAAACATGTATTTACTTTAACATGTGTTTGAATCCACAAATATTATCAGTTCGAAAGTTTTAGAAGTTTTTACAAACTACTTGTTTTGTCTATGAATTTCATTCAGTCACAGTACGTTTTATAGTTCTACCACCCACATTAAACATATTTTGCAAGTCTGCAAACAACTGCAACCAGCTCTATGAAATCCAGAAGTTTGTACTCCCAAAGCTCATTCTCATGTGTTTTATTATTTATTTCTTGTAGATTTAAAATTAATTTAACACTTAGTGGCAGTGAGAGGTGCTAACTTACCTGACAAAATAAGAAGCTCAATGATGTCTGCATCCCCAAGAAATGATGCAACGTGAAGAGGAGTTCGCTTCTCAGCATCCTGAAAGCCATAGACCATAGTTAGAAAACATGGCTGATGACCGCAAGCATTAGTATTAGCAAGTAATGTGTTTTTACATGGTGTCTATTTTTCTACAGCTATTTCTGTTTGTGATTAAAAATGCAAGTTCAACCACTGAAAGAACAAAATTCAAGGTTGGAAGAAAACTTTTCCTTGCAAAAATCCTCAATGTTTTGTCACTGGGTTCCACCGGACCTAGCAGAGAAATTCTCTCTACTCTAAAATCCTTTAAAAAAGTAGAAAAAAATCAAATCTAGCCTAAATTTAGATCAAATATCCATCACATTGCACACTGCATCACATCCTGGAAAGCCAGAACACACCTAGACATGAGAGACATGGGTCTTGGGTCTCTTTTGGAAAGATTTGCTACTAAAAACTGTAGCAACATAATTCAGATGCTTGTAAACATCGGACTGCAATGCAGTTTGCTTCAACAATATTGCCTCACCATCGAGAGAGGCATCTGGAAGATGGTCTGGAGCCATACATAGATGAGATGCAATTCTCATAGTCTTAGAAGGTAATTGTACACCATTTACTCCCACTGACTAATGCAGACAGAAATGGACTTATACGCAGTGATGAAAATTTGAACGCTAATTGGAAAAATATTACCAATTAGGTCTGCAGCTTTAAACTTCTAAAAATTACTAATAATCTTGCATGCAACTTTCAAAGCACAACTGTAACTTCTTAATCATGAAAGTGACAGAAATCAAAAGAAAACATTTTCAAGGTTTCTTATAATCTCATATGTTATAAACATGGTGTTCACAAAAAACCTTTTTTATTGCTTCATTCCGATGACTCCAGCACATAGGCCTTTAAAAGAAACTGCTAAATGGGATGATATGGGCAACAAATCACAACAACAGCTAATACCACTTATTGTACTATTCTACCTCTGTTCTTAGTCCTAAAACGTATTTCATTTTGGCTTCTTAACCACTAATACATCAAGTTCTAAGAGACTTATCAATTAAACTTACTAAGTTAGAGCCTATCATCATTCAATATTGGTAACAAATTCACCACCTCCTGCAAATGATACCAGCAGAGAAATCCTACTGGTATTTGCACTCTCCTCCTGAAATATCTCTCTGAGTCTGTCAAGTAAAATACCTCTTTTTACGAGCCCAAGAGATCATCAACTGCAAGTTATTTTGGACTATCTTCAAAGTACGCTATAAGTGTGAACAAATGAGCACAGCAGAATCATTTGTCATGTGAATGCTGAAAATTGTTTTCCAGATGGGCAAGAGACGCACTGGTGTCCAGAATGAGCTACGTATAATTCTTATATTTGTATGGTTGTTGGGTTTTTTTGTTTGTTTGTTTGTTTTTTTCAAACATACACAATGTATATTTGTCCTCAAATTCTGCAGTCCCAGGTCAGGGGACAAGATGCCTCAGAGAGCTTTACCTCCCCATACCATACGCAAATTACAGCAATATGAAGCTGTTCTCCATTTTCCCTTTCAGAATCAGGAGCACTGAATGATTCCGGGTCCACACTCCATAAGAGCTCCACATTCAACAACGTCTGCCCAGAAACCAAAATTACAATAAACTGGATTCTCTTATACGTTCAAGTTACTGCAACAAGAGCTGAAGCTTCACCAAGGCTAATCTGACTGTGCACTGCTTGCTCGTTGACTCTGCCATGCTGTCATCCACTGTGGACTAGATTTTATGGACTGCACGAGTTCATACATCAAAATAATTTTTGTCAGCTTTCATAAACACTGCTTCTCATTGCCTTTCCAAATGCTATCCACTGCATTAAATCTACTAGGATGCATGCAAGAATTTTACAAGAAAAGAATGAATTCTATTTGTTTTTACCTTGGTAATCTTCATGCACACATCTCTCCTAGTACAGTGTAGTATTTGTAATAGTTGTTATACCTGTCAGTGATAAATTTTGGAGCAGCTTCCTGCTACACTGCCAAGTCTGGCAACAGAGCTGAAGTAGTTTGAAGCTGAAGGCTAACAATGCAAGAACAAGAAATCTTCCATATCAAGGAACCGAGGCTATTCAGTGCTTTGTGGATAATAAACAATATTTTGTGCTAAACTGTAAGCCTGACAGATGTTTGATAATCCAGGGAGGAAAGGACGGGAAACAGAAAAGTAGAACTGTTACACTCTGTTTTGCATTGCAGTCACATTTTGAAACCGAAGGGATACTAATGGGTCTGAAAACTGGAAAAGAACAACAGAAGGAATGCTTCCACCACTGGAGTAGTATCTAACTGTAAGTAATCTCAGCTTTTATTTTTATAAATCAATGCAAAATCCTTTCATTGTAGATGAGAATAAAGTCTTCAGAGAAAGAAAAGTTTTCATCACGCAAGCGTACTTAAGATTGATTACTCCAAGTTTTAGGCATGAAATCCAAAACCTTTTCCATTTAACTCATCCAGGCAAAAGCAAGTTCATCCTTACACAAACTATCAGAAAACAAAACAAAACAAAGATGTACTGTGTGGGCAAATGAGTAGAAGAGCCCTCCAGGCAGCATCTTCTGGGCTTCGGTGGGCAGTGCCAACAGGATGCTTGCTGCTGAGCCTTGAGAAACTCAACAGAGGAAAACTCTCGAGTTCCTGTTTACATTGCACTCAAAGCTGAGAGAAATGCAGAGGAACTGGAGCGCCCGCCTGCCTGTCCCACCATGCTCCTCATGTCCTCCTGAGAGCCACCAGCCACTCCAGCATAGTCTGCAAAGCTCCGGCACTGCACCTGGTCCAGGTGTTGGGCTACAGGTGTCATTCTGTCGCAGAGGCGTTAAAAGGAGCACAAAAAATAAGTCACTGATGTAAAGACTGAAGGCTACAAACAGAGATTGGAATTAAAAAAGGAAATCTGTCGTTTCAGCAAGAGAGTTTGGCAGTGTCCCAAACCCAAACATATATTACCAGGCAAGGAAAGGGGGGGGGGGGGGGAGGGCAGGAGTGATAACAGAGTTACAAATAGCACCAAGACAAATAATCAGGCCTCCTTCAAGTGCAGCTCTTAAAGGAACGAAAGGTCAGTAAGAGACGGCAGATAAGCTAAACAATGGCTAAAAGAGAAGCTGAAACAAACACTGTCTCACCAAAACCCTATTAGGGGCTTACACCAGTTCTCAGAGACGATGCAGAATTAACATTATCTGTACTTCTTTATTTTTCAACTACAAATAAAGGAAATTATGAATTTAACAAGTAGGTGATCAAGAGCAGAAGGCCTCAACAAGGAAAGCACTCAACACATACTTCAACTGTTGAAGGGATCCCAGTGGCACTGATAAGGCGCACCACAGATTAAGTCCTAAGTGCTCTACTGGATCGGAGCCCTGGTGTACATGGTTAGCAGAATAGTGGCTCACATGAATCATACCACCCTATGCACAATATTCAGGCACGTTAAGAAACAGGTCAGCAGTTTCTCCTCAGAATAGCCTGTATCTCAAAGTAGGCAAAAGATATGAACATTTGTATTAGCTGTTCAGATGAGATGATTTGGAGGATGTAATTATTTACTGTTACATATAAGAGGGTCTTCAACAGAAGGTAAGTGTCAGCATCCACATTTTGTCATCAAACTGCCTGAGAACCAGCAGAAATGGTTCAGCACAGTGCCACAGAAACAGCATTCATGAGGTGACATCACTGAGAGCCGAGAGAAGTGTTGGGACTCCTACTACCTCCAAGTGATCAGCCACAGCCAGGAGGTCACATAAACTATACAAATCAAGTACAGAGACTGAGAAAATACACTGGAAAAGCGCATCATGGGAGGTAGCACTGGACAATTGTGTTCCAGTGTACATATGGACACTCCTACTCCTGTCTCAGACTACTTGCACAGATTATTCCCACTACTTCTTCTCATTTCTTCTTCACGTACAAGAGCAGCAAGGTTAATGCACAATATTTGCATTTGTCAAAGAGAAAAAATAGGAAGACTGTACTTCTTATTAAATGGGAAAGTACTGTGAGAAAATAAGATGCTTAACAATATTTCTACTACTGTAACATCAGCCACAATTGTTTCTGCAAGTAATTATTTTACAGCAGTTATGGGAAATACAACTTCTTTTAAGCTGAATTTGATAAATAAGAGTTTGACAAAGATATGCAGTATGCAACCTTGTTAGAAGAACGTGCTTCTAAATGGTTTGGCCACGCACCACCTCACTGCCTGCTACTGTCATCCTTCAAGGGCTAAATTAAAAAGATTTTGTGCTCACTCAGATCATATTTATGTGTTGATTTCACCATGTTACTTCAAAGTTTTCAGCTTAAATCCTGAGACTTATTCTTTAACTATTTTTGCAATGATAAATTGATTTTTACCAGTTCAGTTACTTTTTGTTTTGTTACTTAAATTATTCTTAGAGGTAAAGCTGTGGGCACCAGGCCTCTTCAGCTCTCTCCTTTCAATTACAGGTGGATTTGCAGCCTAAAAAACAGGACAAGTGTCACTGTTCTATAAAAATTTAACCTGCTGACAACACAGCCATTAGCTCATAAGAAACTGTCCCCCTGTGACAAAACAGAAGCCTTCCAAAGATCCTGAATCCGCTCCTTCAGAAGCTTTCTAACATGGCAGAAGCACTTCCAGAAGACAGTCACTTACTTCCAGGATAGCTTTATCTCCTGTGAGACTCCACAGTGTCAAAAAAAATATATATTCTTGGATGAGAGCAAAGACAAGGGCCTGATTACCAAGATGACTGAAATACCATGTGGCGTTTTCTCTTTGTCCCAAGCATGTCCCTCTAAACTAAACGACAAGCTGTTTTCCACATTAGCTATCCTAAGCATGCAAAGCCTTTCACATTCAGAATCTGAAACATGTGCAAACTTGCACTGCCAAACATTTGCACCATCCCAAAAAGCACACTTCGCAATATTGCTGAAGTATATATAACTTTCGTGCATGTGTGCAGGGCCTTGCAGTCTCTGCTGGTGCCATATCTAGAGACCAGCTCTGCAGGCAGAAGTGGGCAGGCAATGCCCAGGGTCTTATACCTCACCGTGGCCCCAGTCTGGCCCATCAGGAGTCACTGCAGCCCCACTAGATCTGCTGGCTCTGCACCTCTTCCTGTGTTCCACAGTTTGTGCTCATTGCCCCTTGTTCTGTCACTGGGCCCCATTGAAAAAACCCTGGCCCCATCCACTTGACTCCTGCCCACTGGATGTTTATTAAGCATTGATAAGATCCCCCTTCAGTTTTCCTGCCTGAAACTAACTCAGTGGTCAGCATGGTGCTAGCCCATGCCCCGTGCAGCCTGGGAGAGCAGGCTGCTGAATGCTACCCACAGGCAGCCCAGGCTAACCAGGGAAGCAGCATGTTCAGTCCTCCCCAACACAGCATTGATCACCGCCAGCCACATGTAACGCTGCCTGTGCCTCTGTGATGCTCAGCAGCATCACATACCCCCAGGCACAGCATGGAAATGAGGAGGTCAAAGTGACTGCTGAATGACCTGAAAACACGCTTCTGAGCCAAGCAGCTGCAACTCACTTGCAAAACAGAAGTCAGGATTACAGCAGCACCCAGAAAGTAGCTGTTTTCATAAACACGTGCTTCCTGGCTTGGGAAGGTTTCACTTACATGACCAGAGGAAAAAAAAAAAAAAAAAAAGTAACCTTTTAAAACTGATTTGCTCTGAATTCTTTCCTCTAAGGTACATTTTCTCTTCAGAAACATGCATATGTTTCACTCATTTTGCAGTGTCTCCATTGGCTTTTTCTTCTGCCTTCCTTGAAAACTCTAAAATATCCCTCTTCTACTTGCATTTGAATTATTTCAGTACTAACACAGCAAAGGAAAATGATAAACAAAGGACAAAGCACTGCCAAACAGTGTCAGTTTCCTCTCACGTGAGCACCCAAACACTAGAGAAACTAGCATGGAAGTAATTAAAAACACCCTTAAAATAGAAATGCAAGCACGTGTCACAAATAGCCAGTTGGCAGCACAGGGGCAAAACATGCTGTCTCTTGATCTTTCTTTAGTGACAGTTTAGGCCTTTAACACTTCTCTACAAAGACCATTCAAAACACAATCTTCAGACTTCACGTTGACTGGTATTTTTCTAATTACTACAAAGGACAAAACAGCTGCTCAGTCAGAACATTCTCGTGTCAATTGTTACTAACTTAAACAGGATTCCAGGAAAACCATTCAATTGACTCTTTCCATTAAGTACTACGGTGCTCACCTATAAAACACACATTCAGCACTTAACATTGCACCTGACAGATGAGAGCATCTCCCTAGCAACCATCACTAGCAGACTTGCAGCCAAAGGATATAAAAACATTTGAGAAGCCTACTACAACCTTGTACAAGAAACACTTTTTGAAAAGCTAACACAAAAGACAGAGGAAATTTTAGGACCATCACGTTCACCTAGACTTTTTATTATTATTTTTGTTTTATATAATTTTTAAGATGATCAGGGAAATATGGAGGAAGCTCAAGGTAGAAGATGCTTTAAGCCAGCACTTTTGAGAAGATATTTCAAGAAAACAAGCAGTCATGAATCACAAGGAAAGCCTCACGTCAAGGTCTTCCTCCTCTGCTCAAATTCCTCATTAAAAACAGCAGCAAATCTTTCCATCCACTTGACAGAGAACTGAATACGCTCACCTCTCCCGCTCCTTTCTGCATCTCTGATCCAGATGTCAGGACCCTGCCTGTCCATAAAAGCTGCGGTGCCATGGCTGCACCAGGCTAAAGTGCTGGAATTAGCTCTGAATAAACTTGTGGCTCTGTGTCAGAGAAAGACATGAAGAAAAGGAAGGTTGATTCCTAAGTCTAGGAAACACCTGGAAAACACCACTCCAGTTCTGCTTGATATTGTCAGCACTTTGAGAGGCCACAAACTGTAGTCCACACTGGCAGGATTCATTTCTAACAGTACAGATTTAAGCTAAAATCAAATTTAAAAAGCCTAAGGAAGAAAAAGAAAAAGTTCAAGTGGAGAGTTTTTTCTCTGTTAAAACACTTAACTACTACTTGTTTGCAGCTGCTTAACACTGCTCTATCTACAATAAGCCAATCTGAAGAACAGCAGTTCCTCTGTGGGCAAACAGTGGCCAAGATGCTGCTTCCTTACTCTCATCGCTGAGACTTTTAGTGAAGCTTTGTTTCAAGTATAGCCAGATGCTGGATATAAGCTCCTGATTTGCAAAGACTCCTCAAAAAAGGAAACTCTACAGAGAATGAAAACATGCAGCTTTCAGCTGTTTTCATTCATTTTCTCAATGTGCAAGGCAACAATGTCCTTCCGTGACCTGCACATTTGGAATCATTATCATACATTTCGAAGATTTAAAATCACCTGCTGGAGATAATTATATGTCAGATGAATAACGAGGATTCTGCTGAAGCCCCTGGTCTCTAACTTTAAAATATTTTCCACTGTTACGTGCTAATTGCTAAGGACACGATTAGCATTGTCGCTGAGAAAGTTCACAGGCATGGTGCTTACAAACCCCAGCACAAACATATCCCAAATCACATACCAAGGCGTTGACATCCTCAGTTTTGTAGATCAACATCCGTATCTCCTCTGGATCACCGCTGAAAATAGCTTGGACCAGTGGAGGCTGGTAAAACAAAGGAGAAGGTACAGGGTTATGGGTTTGTTGTTTCTTTCCTGCTTAAAAAGATACTATATTATTTATCCCAACGCTCATGAATGTGGTCCGTACACACTGTGAGCAAGACCTCAGTACCAAGCTAACAAGAGCATCTCAGCACAAAGTGGGACCCCCATCCAAACAGCGCTGTTGTCAACAACACACCAATAGCTGAGATGGCATGTGCAGAAAAAGGTAAGTACGTCAGACATTGTCATGTGCTTGCTGCTGACACAGATTAATGGTCATGCAATATAGATTTAGAAACGGAACATTATGCAGATAATGAGTTTCTGGACAATTACTAAACATTTTATATCTTTTATACTGAATAAATAGCAATGAGCACTGTTAATTTTAACCACTCAAGAAACGAAATAATTAACACATTGTTTCGAGTATATTATTATGCTATAATTAGACAGAATGCATAAATAAATGATCAGGCATAGAGGAGAGGCAATATGCCACTTATTCCACTGACACTGCTGCCATCAGGGGCAGGGAGTGCTGCGGTTGTGGAGTTGCTGCACCACACAACCGAGGGTGGGGACAAACTGCAAAGCTACCTGTCCCCTGATGAAAAGCACCTGCTAGAAACAGGAGGTGCCCCTGTTCCAGCTGCCCATCCCCACAGGCAGTGACCCCCCTGCCCCAAGGCAGGTCCCAGCCAGCCTGGGGGCTCACTGCCCACCTCAGCAACCGACAGAGAGGCCTGTGGTGCCACGTGATCACCAGAATTAAAAATAACCCTGTGAAATGGAAGTGTGCCTGGCTACTTGAGCACAGAAAACCACAACAGCTCTCCAGGCTTTGAGGAATGTAACAATCTTGTAAACAAGTTATCCCAAATAACATTATTCCCATTCTTTTCCCCGCAATATTCATCATAATCACATCTGAAAAACCCACTTCTAAGTTGGTGGTGTCTATTTGAAGACATATTAATCCCTTATGTCCTTAAGAAAGATTCACACTGGAATTCCACTCCTGCCACACCTCTGACAGAAAAAGAACTAAAACAGCATCTTTTACCACAGCTGCCTGATGTGCCTCATTGCACTGTGGGCTTGTGTACTGCAGCAGTTTTTTGGAACAGGAAAAAAACCCATGCCATTTCACTGGGACATTTACCATGCTTCCTTCCCAGCTCATGCCAGATCAGCCACACAGCATTCCCCAGGAGATGCCAAGCCCAAAGCTCTGAGCCTGCACCGTCCTCCCTCAGCCGCCAACCTCAAACATGCTGGAATTTAACTAAGAGTAAGATCTGCCCATCTCTGTATTACTCGGTACCAAAAGAAGTCGTTTCAAGTGATTCTCTCATCTTACACCCTTTGGCACATAGATCAAATTAGTATTTCCTAGACTGACCATAAACCTCACGTTAATGGCTAGGAAGAAACAGTGAATAAGAGCGGTCACAACAAAATATTTCCCTTTCATGTATGTTTATCCCAATACAACACAACAGACAGACAAGCACAGAACTCCCCAGCTTAACGTTGGATAGCAACACAACCCAGTGACCAAGACATGGCCAGCATCTCGGATCAGCATCTGAACAACTCCTCCAGAAGTGTTTGAATACTGTTACAGGTTGTATTTTTCTTCTCATCAGAAGAAGGTAAAATACTGCGTATTGTCAGAGTTTGACCCTTCTTCCATCTGCCAGAGGAGTGTCTGCATCAGACGCTTGGCTTTACAGAAAACACTTGGCCTGTTTAATTAGCATCAGCTACTTGACATGGAAAGCTGACTGAGAATAACACCGCATTCTTTAGACCTACAGGATTCACATAAGACTCAGTCTCAATTCTCATCCAACATATTACATTCAGCTTGTTGTATGAGAACCCAGTATTTACTCTGCCTCTGAAGCAGGCTGTAACTCTCACACTGCTGATACATGAGGTAGCTAGCTTACATCCTTCCAAAGGCCCTAATCCTTCAGCTCTTTTTTTCACCATGAGACTCAGTTTTTACAAATTCCTTGAAATGGGATCAATCACTGCTAACTGAAACAGTGAGAGAAAGATGGCAGAGAGGTCACATAAGACAGATAAAACCAGCGCAGGTTAATACACACCAACTGGCTCAAAGTGGTCATTTGTCTACTTCATCAAATTTCGTAACTTGGCTTTGTTTTTAAAGGCAGCAGTTTTAAAGTAAGAAGCATACTGCTGTTAAGGAATTTTTCACACCAATTGCATTAAGACCTGTCAGCATGTGCATGATGCCCGGGCACATATAATGCCTGATTAAGAAAAATACGTCAGAAGTATGTTGGAGCACTATTGCTACAGGTGGGAGTCAGAGCTGAGAATGTGCATCTGCTGGTCAGCACGGGGTAAAGGTGCTGTTCTGTTCACCAGCCAACACAGACAACACAGAGCCTTGAGCAGCCAAGAGTGTGCTCATGACAGATGTCCAATGACCTGGACAGATTACGCTCCTGATCTCCAATGATATCCATACCTGTGCATGAATGACTTCGCCTTTAAGTAACTTATTTATTCCTGAAGGGTAGATAACAAAGTTTCTTAGTTATCAGAGTACAATTTTTTATTTTTTTAAATCATGTCTAAAACCCGTGACAGCATCATCAGTGGGTTCTTCCATTAGCATGAATGCATTCCTTGAGCATTCCTCAAGCTCAGAAGCTGGTAAGCACTCAAGTTGGAGAGAAAACAGAAAGCAAGCACAGCACAGCTTATGTGTCTCTATTACTAGAATTAAATAAGGGTACACAGAGTGACAAACAGCTGTCTCATCAGCTCAGTTCTCCACAGCCTTCAAATTCTTAAAGAGAGTTTTAGCTGGAGGGTTCACATTTGTTTTTCTGAAAATGTACACCAGCAGCTAACAAAAATAACTCTCCCCATTACTTCTCATTATCCTCTATACATCCGATGGACAGCACGCAGAAAAGCAGACTAGCAGCATGCCACATTCCCAGGTTCCACAGCCACAGATGAGATGAAGCACTGCACGGGCTGTCTCATGCAGCATTTTAATTACTGTCAGAGAGGCTGATGAAGCTCCCGGCTTCCTAAACCAGTTAGTATTTTGCCAAGTAACTGTGACATCTGTTAACTATTTTGTCTTGACTCTAGGTATCCTGACTCACTAACAAGGACTTTTCAGGACTCATTTAGACTAATTCTCATTTTGACAGGAGCAGGAGGCAGACAGGTCAAGGATAGTCTCTTTCTATGTCTGTTTGATACAACTATTCCTCACTTCTCTGAGTGAAAAGAAGTTATATATTAACCCCTTACTTGCTCTGAAGGCATTAAAGCATCTTAATGAACTGAGCACTTGGACGTATCTGGGAACCACCATTTCCTCAGCTGACAAGGCAGTGTAGCAAGACACACAACTGCACACAGCCCAACAGCAGCACACTGCACCTCCAGCCAGGCAGAGATTGAGCTGATTCTATAATAAAACGTGACCACGATTCATCATTTAGTGAGCTATGTGCAAACCAGAATAAACTTTGTTCTCTCTCCCATAAGCATGCTGCTTGTAAACCAACACAACCCAAACCCTTTGCACTCCTGCCTCCCTGCAACCTCTCACTGCCTTTCTCTGATCACCTTCTCACCATTTCAAACTTGGCCTCTCTTTGCCTCATTTTTGTGTCCCTGGAGCTTTTAGGATAATCCACACGCTGCCAAGGAGTGAAAAGGAAAGGGGGCAAATTGCTACCGTATATTGAGACAGCTGAAACCGTAACAGCGTTTCCTTAGGCAAGCTTTCACAACACTGAAAAAGGAAAAGATTGAGACTGCTTCTTCACATGCACTGCAAGATCGAGCCCAGTGTTTCTGCTCATACCACCTCTGACACATCAGCACGGGCAGTGCAAAGCAAGCCTCCTGGCAGGCCTATTTCAGGCTGCTGCCTTGGCTCCAGCTCCTGGCTGCCTCCCATCTTTCATTACAACGTCTATCAGCTGCCCCAAGAATTGCTTATGTTTCCAGGTGAAAGAAAGGTTACATCCTGCTGTTCCTGGAATTCTGAAATTCTTCTGCACACAGAATACGCTGCAAGTGGACAATGTGTTGTTAGACTTATCGGTTAAGGCACCGAAATAGCTCTTGGCATGTTAAATTTAGATCACTTCTAAAAAGGAAGAAAGCTAAGCAAGTTTAAATGTGCTCGCTCAATGGCCTTTCCTTCATTCTCATTACTGAAGATTGTTCATTGGCATCAATGTGAGGATACATTGCGTTGTTGTCTTTTGTTGGGTTTCTTTTTTTTTTTTAAGTGCTTGTAGACCACATTGGAAAATCAGTTAATAAATACCATTTTGAAGTCACATTAATCAAATGGAGACAAAGACCCAGCATGCCACAGACTAGTTAAAATAAGAAAGCAATTTTTTAAAGGAGACAAACAGAAATATAGCAGCACAACATTTGTTACATTCACCAGCATTCGTTTCCCATTTTAGCACAGAAAAGTCTGCTGCAGACAGCCCAGTGAGACTGGCTTGAAGATAGCTGATCTAATGGCATCCTAACTTTTTCTTGCCCTTTTGATTTTATTTCATCTTAGTTTCTTGGGATTCTGCCTTGATACAAACTGCCTATTGTCTAACAGCTCACAAAGTACACATCAATGATACCAACTAAAAACAATCCTGTGTGCGGGGGAGAATCCTCTGGGGAACAACCAGATTTGTGCTGGCTGCAGCCTTCCCCCATACCCATAGATGTGCTCCACTCAGGGGCCCCACGTCCTCTGGAGACCGCTGACATCCTGCCTTCACCCTGCTGTATCAGTACCAGCAGCAACAACAAAAATAAAGAGGAGTGAAACGGAAATGATGCAAGCTTATCTCCTTCCAGCTCTGCAGCTCTGAAACCACTAGTTACCCTGCTCCTTGGCGAGGTAAGCGCAGCTCTGCAAACCCCCGTGAGCAGCAATGCCTCCAGCACAGCAAGACCTGCCTTCAGCAGTGTGAGGGGACTCCATCCACGCCGTGAGTGCTTCATCTGATACGCCTCAGCCTGCCTCGATACTCATCATGAACTTTAATACAAACCTTTTCATTTTCTCATTTAGAGCACTGTAAAGTGACATCTGATCCTGTAAGATCTCACTCAAAAAGCTTAGGACGTCTGCAGGCTAGCCATGTCTGTTTTATATTAACAAACACACACACACACCAAGAAGACAGCTATGAAGCAGAATGTGCCTTAATAAATGTGCAGATACTTTCTGAACTACAAGTGACTACGAGCATGCTGGAGGCAGGAGCAGAATATATAACCACCCCAACGCCTTACACAAACAGCTGGGCTGAAGGGAGGCGAGGACAGTGTTCCCTATGGAGGAGAGCACTGAATGCCACTCAGCAAGACATTCGAAGCACAGAGAACACAAAGCTGCAGTTTGCAAAGCGAATGCAAGTGAACAACGTTATGAAAGAGGAAGAGACCTCACATTAAGGGTACAGCTTGCAAAACCCAAGAGTCCTTCTGCGCTTAGGCTGCAGCTGGAGGGCGGCACCTGGTGTGGGGAAGCAAATATTCAAGGAACTTGAAGACCAAAATGGAGCTCTTAAGCATGAATTACAGGGAAAATCCAAACAAATCAGAGCTACTCAGCCTGCCCAGAAGAAAACTTAAACGGAATGTGAGAACAAATTACAACATTTAAAAGGTCGATACAAAAAGAAATTGTAGAAAAAAAGAAACCTTCAAGTCACACAGAACTCAAATGGCTGCACCCAAGTGGAACTCACCCTGCTCCATTAAAGCTAATGCAGGGTTACAGTGCATGAGCTGCAGAAGTTCACTTCAAAAACAAATCTAATCCAGTGATAACAGAAAGTCTGTTATCGTTTTTTGCAGGCTTCAGTAGGCAAGGGGTTGAGCATATGAAAGCGAGAGAGCCCGGAGGAAGTTCACACCACACTGACATAAATACAAAGCTGAACCGAAAACCAGTAAGCTACAGCAGAGTGCAATGTCAAAAGAAAGCAAAGAACACGGGCAGCGCAGCCTTCCAGCTGGGTATTACATCATGCAGGGGCAGCTAATTTAAATGGTGTGCCACATGGTGCTAGGGATATTTCAGCTGAAATCAATAAAAAATGCGTATATCACAGAAGTTCAAGGGGAGGAAAGTGTCTGGAGAGAAACACAGTGATAATGGCAGCCCTAACAGACCTTCAGACCCCATTTGGTTCAATCATCAGGAGGTAATTACAGCTGTGGTTCTCTTCCCATGAGCTCACACAATGAGGTTCTGCTCAGGAAGGATGCAATTTGCAGCATGAATTCACATGCTCCCATATTTTGTCTTCAATCTGGTCTTCTGGTGCTCAGGTGACTTCCTCCTGTGCTGCAGGTCACACACAGTGCCCCCTGCAAGGCAGCTTGTCCTACTGCACCCACACGCCGTCCCAACTGCCCATCTTGTATCCACTCCCAGCAAACCCCCCAAACTAACTTTATTCTACTTAGCATGCATCAAACACAATTCAAAGAAATTAAACACGAGTGTTTGTGTCCCCTGATTTCTCTTGGAGGGTCGTGGAGCTGACTGTGCTCTTGAAGGAGACTGTCATCAGCTATCACAATTTCCATAAACTGGTAGAATCCTCTGCAGATTTTCATCTCCCACATTCACCTTCTGCCCAGCTAGTATAAAATTCAAATTAAAAATGTTTGACTCCTGAGGCCAATTACAGTGTTGTTTCCACTAACAGCAGAGTAACAACACGTTGTTACTGACTGATCTGCATGCTCACATTTTGCCTCGTCCTCTGCTCAGCAGCACAAGCACAGAGATTCTGCTCTGAATCTAAAACAGATTAGCTTGGTTCAACATATCCTAATATCCTCATACTCATCATCAACCAAATTGCTAAAGCTGACAGGAAAAAAAGAATTAAGAATGTAAAAATTAACCTTTGCTGATGAATGCAGCGTGAGGTAGCCAGGCCAAACAAATGAAATGGAAATTGAAAATGCTTTCCGAATTGGTTGCAGTTCAGAAACCAGCTCAAGATCTGCCAAGCATGAAGGATCTGATGGTGACAGATCCAGCAGTTCCAAAATGACCCAAGTTAAACTGAAAGTTGAGCTGGAGAGCTGCCCTCTGCCACCCCATACCTGGGGCTATAGCCCAGAGCTCACAGCCAGCCAGGCTGAAGTCAGCACAGTGCTGGTCCTGCAGCCCCCCGCCTCTGCACAGATGTCCCCAGGAGGGCAGTCGGGATCCTCACTGGCCTCACGTATAAACTAATTCAGACTTCTAAGTTGGACATCCTGTCAAGAGAGGAGGTCAAACGCATAAAGCAGTAAGAGCAGAGTGAAACAGGAAATCTTTCATCTCCCTCCACACCACAGCAGCACGTAGATCATGGAGGGGATACATTTCTGATGCATCTAACACCAGTTTCCTGGTCCCCAAAGCTTTTTGAGTCCTACAGGCACTTCAGCATTTCTGACTTTAATATTTCTTATGTCTCTACTAAAGAAGGAATAAAAAAAAACCACAACACACTGAGTGACATCAGATATTTGAATGGAGCTCAGCAAACCAAGAGCAAGACATTTCTAATTGAGGGCACCTTAGAAAGATGCTGCACTGTCACTGTGCTACGTTTCAACTCTGCAGACAGAGCTGTCACTGGCTAACCTGCTGCTCTGACACAGTTTTCGAGAAAAGCCTCAGGAGATACTTCAGGCAGGCTTGTGTGAAGCAAGAAAAAAATCAAATGCCATTTCTGAATGGCTGTGTCTGACTCCAGTAGTGCAGCCCACCTGAGATGGCAGAAGCACCACATGGCACAGCTTGCCCTGGTAGGAGGAAACGACTGAGCGCATGGCAGGCTCTGTGCACTTTTGTGCCAGGGGCCATCTGACTGCAGCTTCATTCTGTTTGCTGTACGAAGAGAGCAGAAGCTGGTCACCCTGCGCTCCAAGCCCGCTGAGCAGTGCTTGATGGAGATAAGGGAGAAGCAATCAGAGCCGGATGTCCCATCAGCCTCCAGCCAGGCTCCACACAGAGTGGATGAGTGCAGTTATGCACAGCCCCAAGCCAGCCCACGTCCAGCACCGTTCCACCCGCACCACCAGTTCTGGCCTTCCTACTGACCGAGTGCAGCTCCTTTCCCTCCTGCCCATTCAGGTCCAGCTGACCCTTCCTGCACGGCTTCCTGGAGGTTATGATAGCTGGGAGAGCAAGTGGCCTAGGGAGGAAACATGCTTGCTAACCACCACAAAATGTCAAGCACTAAAGAGCAAGGTGTTACAAATACTGTGTTCTTTACCATTTTCCCAAGCGTGAGAGTGAAGACAAATGGCCCCAGTTATTCATGACTTGCTGCAGCTTCCCTCCTGGCTATGCTGGCAGCAGTATGGGCTCACCTTGCCACTACAATGTCAGTCTAAACAGATTCGTCTGTTCCAAGGAAGAGAAAGAAGAGGAAGACTACCTGCCCACTGCAACAAGTTAGTTGCCCAGTTAATTACCAATGTTAACTTGCCCAGCAGCTCTCACGCTGCTATCAGGAAGCACAGCCCAGTTTTTGCACATTCACAAAGAACTGTCACATACCTCAGCTTGAAAGCTTATGTGACAGCAATAGGATGGCTTTATGGAAATTAGCACAATCGCTTCAGTTCAAACCACTGTATATAGCACTATCCAAAATACATAACAAGAAAATAAATCCGTGCTTCTAAAATTATAAGAATTATGCCCTGAATTACCAATCTCAAGTAACACTGACCCTCACCGTGGGGATGGTTTCATACATTCTGAACTTGTTTTCAGGTTTTTGCTTTCAAGGCTTGCAAAGTGCTTGAAATAATTCTCCAGTACTTTTTGCTGAGTGACCGCGTTATTAAACTCCCCAAGTAAACTGGCACTTACTGAAGAATTGGTGAGAAGTTCTGAGAATGAATTCCCAGGCACCAGAGCAAACAGAATGATAAGATAGGAAAAATCATTGTGCTTCCCTCTGTACTCTCAGTTCCACTCGAAAAAGGAATTTACGTCAGCAGAGCATCAGGCACTCCCAAGTCTATATGGCATCACCGCGTTGGGACTGACATCTACAGGCCCACCACTAACCCCAAAGGCCAAGTTTCCAGCCTCTCGCTAGTGCTTACTCCCTGCCACCACTGCTCACCTCACCCCCTGCTGCTGCATGAAAACGCATACTTAGTTGGGAGTGAGCCCTGAGGAAAGCAGCTGGATGAGTGACAGCCCAGTTTCTAGCGTGCTGCTGTCCCCTGTCACACCAAACCCCAGCCAACACCCCCAGTCACACAGAAGGCACAGCGACAAACACTCTGCTAGGGGAAAAACCACCTCCCGACCCCTTCCCCAAAGATGTCACTGAATGAAGCAGCCACTAACAAGGCCTCAAGAAGAAAGCAAGCTAACGAGTGGTAAAAATTAACACCAGGAACACAAAGACACTGGGCTGTTCAGAGACTCTCAGGGACCCATTCATTCTTCAATAAGATGCAATAAAAAAATATCAATTCCAGGGTACTTCTTCCTTTGCTCTGGTTTCACAGTGTACATATTTTCTCACCCAGTTTTGTCTAATTTGCACTCTCATTTCCTGCATCTCTTTTTCTTTGCTGTCGCTCCCAGTGAGGCCATTTTTTCCCCAGCAGAAATGATTCATTTTTAATGGGCCCCATCAGTCTTTGTACTGCCCTCGCTTACTGTGAGCAGAATGAACTTCTAACTGCTCTTTTTCCCAAATGATGTAAAGACGTGTTGTTCATCAAACCCTATCTACGGAGAAAGTCTCCTTCTAAACAAGGCAGGAGGTAGCTGCCTCGCTTCAGAAAGCATGAATTATTACTGCTTTTTCAGCATTTTAATTATGTTTTATTTACTGTCAAATAATCTTTCAACGTTAAAACTTGACACCACATAAATCTCCTGGAAATAGATAACATTTACTGTTATTTTTTTGTTTTCTTGTTGCTGTTGGTTTTTTTTGTTTGTTTGTTTGTTTGTTTTTTAGATAATTTTCCTTTTTAGGAAACCCTGAAATGTTTTTCTTATCCATCAACACCCTCCGCCTTGCCTGAAGAATGCATGGCTGCAATTCAGACTGCCTGTCTGCCCCTCAGAACTTGATGTATGGAGCACACTGTCTGTCACCCCAACCTGGAGACTTGGAGCAGCAGTCACACACCACTGAGGCTGTTCTGGAAGTCACCTTGCTTCAGCTCCCTGCGACCTGCAAAAATTCAGGTTCTGCCTATTCACTGCCTCTTAAAACAGCTCTAGAGGTCTGAACACCTGTGTATTACGTTATTTTGTCTCCCTGTTCAGAAACAGCCTGGGCAGGATTGAGCTGTGTTAGGTTCCAATGGCTCCAAGCTCCCAACCTGCCCCTCTGTGCTTGCAGGGCCACCAGGACGAAGCACATGCCATGTCTGCTCCCACTGGTCTCGGGACAAAACCCACCAGTGAAATGTTCAAGAAAACTGCGACAGCCCTGAAAACATTCAGCAGAGAGGGAAGAATTCCTCATACTGCAGTCTGCCAGAGTTTGCCCATTGGAACTCTGATATGGAGCAAAATATATGTATATATCCTCTCTTGCAAGGGTTGAAGCCAGTTAAATTTAGCTTATGAGAGAAACTGCAGTGCAGAGTGCTTGCTGAGCCCTGCACTGGAGTGCTGCTGAAGCTCTGGACATCGACACAAAGATGAAGCGATCCCACTTTGCTCTCAGAGCTCAGCTCTGCAAAAGTGGAAACGTATTTCTGCCAGGAACATGAAATATGTTCTAACAGTGGGGTCCAAGAGAAAGCAGGTTTAAGACCTCTGCTTTTATAACAAATGCTTTAATAACAACATTTTGTTCACTTGATTGCCTTGAAAAATAAACAACTGCCATAAATGGATGGCAACAATATACAGATTTCTTGTAAACATTTCCTCAAGTACTCTGAAGAGAGAAAGCTTGAAGACATTTGCTAACACAGCGCAGAGCTGTCTGTGCTTTGGGACAGCAGCCCTCTTCCTGTCATTATCCTGGTTTATTCAGTGTCAGCGACTCTCTCTGCTTTTCTTGAGATTTCCTAAAAGGTCCAAGGGAAATTGGCTGCGGGGTGGGAGGTGCAAAGAAAAGGGAAAGAAGGCAGTCTGAGAGACCAAATAGCAGCAATATGGGTAAGTGACACGATGCTGTCCTTCAGCTGGGCAAAGTAAAAACCCCAACCCACTCAACTTCAGCTTGAACAGACTTTATAATTTAATCCCAAAGGGAAAATGTCTAGCATATGTACTGCATGGAAGTCATCAAAAGGAAGAGACAAGTCAGAGTCAGCTCTGAGTGTCAGCTGATGCCTCCTCCTCCATAGAGACAAAGATTCTGGACAAAATCTGTCACGTAAAATGGCTTTTCCTAAACACTGTAAATTAATTTTCACAAAGTAATTGGGAAGGCACAAAAGACATAACAGAACACCAAGCTTCTCCCTTTCGGAACACCAGCTTGCATCCAGTCTGTACTGATGACAGACAAACCTGCCACATCGGGCTTACTGGTTGATCTGGATCAGCATTCCTATCACTGAAAAGAACATTACTTCATAGAAAACTCAACTCCAAAGAGAGCGTAATTTCTTAGAAAAGCATGACATGGACAAGGAAATACAGCTAAAATGCCGTTTCCACTTACTGTGACCAATGTAAATCACGTCCCTCAGCTGGAAGCAAGCACCTTACACCTAGGTGATGTTATAGCCTAAGACCCGGCATGGTTCCCAGAAAATTTTTCTCATTTTCAAGAAATCCCATTTATGCCATACACTGGTGCAATTCTCTTAGAGGGCAGTTTCATTTAATCGGATTGTTCTGCAAGGAAGCAACTAAGTAAGCAAGGCAGCCGAGAAGAGAGCCATAGAACAACATCTTTTTTTCAACAGAACTGACAGTTCTTATTTACTCTGAGTAATACTTGGCTGAATATTAAAAGTTTGCAAGAAGCTCAAGACAACCTCTGGTGTTTGAACCAGCAAGCTAAGAGAGAGGGAAGATGACATTCCACTTTTAGTTCTGCTGATGTGACTGCCTAACAAAAGCTTCCTGGTGGAGACTAGCTTAGAAGGGTTTTCAGAATTCCTGTTATTTGTGGGGCTTTCTTTTTAATTTTAGTCTGCATTGTCCACTGAACAACCTAAAATACAGCAGAACTAAATCTGGTATAATTTGGTACAACTGATACAATTTTGTCTATGTTAGGAAGCAAAACAAAAAAGAGGAACCAAACCCAAGTGCCTCGGCCTTGCAACGTCACGTTAAGAAACACTGCTGGTGTAAGTGGAACGTTATGTAAATATAATTCACATGTGGATGCACATCCTGTAGGTGTTTGTCCCCACCCATAGAAATGGTCTCGGTGCAGTTGTGCTTCATCTGTTGGAAAAACTTTCACTTTTACCTTCCCAGGAGGATGGCATTTCTCCTAAAAACTGACTGCTTCATAGCCCAGACCAGTGATTTACCGTCGGGCCAAGGGCAGCTCTTGTACTCCTTCATGTTTTGTTTTGGTGCTTTTCAGGACTGCAGATGAATCCCCTGGGATAGCCAAGGCAGAGGAGCCATGCCCAGCAACAGCAGAGATACTGAAAGATGTGCAACAGAAGAATTACAGCAGCGCAGACATCTGTCAGACACACTCAGTTACTGAGCACCTTCTTGATACCAATGGATGCTGGTACTTCAGGCCAACAACCCCTTGGGTCTCACCCTGGTAACCTGTCTGTGGGCAGCACAGATGGAACTTCTCCCAGACTTGTCCAGGACTGTGACAGATAGTGAAGTTTCCCTGCCAACTAGGTCTGTGAACACTCAAGCCAAGGCAGTGTTGGGATCCGAACCAAGAGCCGGCCCCATCCCCGCAGGTTAGGTGGCAATCAGGCCACGGCCACCCTTGCTGTGAGGAGCAGCAGTGGCGACTCGCACCGCTCTCCTCAGACAGGGCAGTCCTGATGAAAACATCACCGGGCTGAGAAGCAGCTGCAATTCCCGCTTATCTTGCGAAAGTAAAGGTAACACGCAGTCATGAGATAGCACAGCGCTAATTGCCTCATTTCAAGAGCCCTTCAGTCAGGAAGGAGAGAGAGGAAGAATCGTTAAGGCTTCCTAATTATCATTTTTAAACAAGAGCATCACTCCAGGGCTGTTGAGGCCCCCCAACACAGCAGCCTCCAGGCCCACCGGCGAGGCAGCCCAGGGAAGCTGGCCCACAGCCCGGCGCTCGGAGGCTGCCATCTATCACACAGCGCCGCTGGCACGGCTCCTGGAGCCAAGGAGCAAGGAGGAAAATTAACTCAGGTTTAATAAACACTGTAGGGTAAACACGATTTCACACAGACACCAGGCAGAAAGGCTTAGTTCTTTCTTAAAGGCACAATGTCTAGGAAACAGCATGCAGATCGTAAAACAGCAGTCTCCCACAGCCTTTCCTCATGTCTGTCTAAAAGAAAGATCCCCAGGGGTGGTTCTCCCCCCGTTTCAAGCACAGGATCTCAGTGTCTCAGATGACAGCAGAAGGAGATGAGAACAGGTAACAACATCGCACTGAAGGCAAGTATCCGTTACAGCCCAGCAGACAGGAGCGCCCCTTGCATCAGATAACATTTCAGCCAAGACAAAAGCATCACTAGGGCAAGCGTGTTTCCGGACTCTGAAGCAAAACAGAACTACACAGAGTATGTAAAAAGACAGGCCTCGACCTCACAGATCACAGGGAAAAGGCGTCTCCAAGATGCACCAGCACGGAACCCTTTCTGCTGCTTTTGCATGTTTGGTGCGTGGATACTTTAGCGTTGCAAAATATCTGCAAATACACTTGGACGATAATTAAAAAGAAAAATTAATACACGTAACCAGTAGGGAAAAGCATAAAGGCACACAGGACACTTAACTGTCATGTCGTTTTCAGAAAGTATATAAAAAAAATCTCTTCCAAATACAGAGCAAGAAACAATTAAAATGCAGCATCTGAAGAAACTGCAGAGTGAACCTTGGCCCACAAGCACAGCATTCTTCTGTGCTTCGTCAATCTGTTGTACGAAAAGTTATTCCAGCTCTTGATCTACACCTGAAAATCACAAGCAATGTCCTTTTCAGTGCAAGACAGTCAGCACTGTTCTGTTCACATGGCCGCCCCCCTCAGAAGACAGCAACATGAATGCCCTGATTTTGACACTTTGTCAATAAAAAATTCCCGCTGTCAATTACAATTGCTGTCAGAAGCAATTCAAGCTGTGCTAGCTTGAAGTTTCCCCCTAACATGTCGGTAAGTTAACACAAATGCATCCACTGGCTCAGACCACTTCCTCCAGAGCAGCAAGAGGAGCTGCAAAGATATCTTGGAGGAAGTTTTTGCTACCAGGTATCACTGAAAGCGGTTGAAAACACAAGATGCACGAACACAACCGTATCAAAAGGCAAGAAATAGTGCTAAGTAAGTGACAACTCAAACCACTTCGTTCCAAAGTTGTATTTTAGGTTAGTACAAGAGCTGGCAATCTTTGCCTTGGAGGGGCAGTGCGAGAGGCTGACATCCAAATGAGCCCCATTTAAAGCAAGACTAAACTCTGCAGGCAAGGAGGGAATAAATCTTGTTTGTAACTGCGGGTTAGAGATTAATGCCAGCACATTTCATGGGATAAGACAGCCAAAATTTATATAGATATAAAAGAGGATGGATTTTTCACGAGACAGAACAACAAGAGATAAAGGAGGCTCCAGGAAACGTTGGTCTTGCTTCCAAAACATCACGGACACAGACAGGCCGAGGCAGAAAGGAGCCAATACATCTTCATTGCTTCGGAAGTCTGCAGCACAGCAAAGCCATGAGATAATGAAAATGCATGGCAGACAGGAATCCTGTAAACAGCAGAGTCAGATTGTGTAGTCTGTGCTGACAAAAATAAGACCTATAGGCCTGAAGTAAATGAATGAATATGAGAAGGAAACGGGGAAAAAAGGACCAAGCCGTGTGTCTCACTGCAGCAGTGGAATTAAATGCAGAAATACCAGAACCCCTCTGGGGAGTTTCCCCTCTACACACGCTTCCCTATTACTTTGCAACAGCCACACTTCAGCGTCAAGTGGGGAAAAAAAAATGCAAGAGGGCTCTGTCCCAGCTCATAGTCCAATTAACACATGGCAATTCAATAGACTGCAAACTCCTTACAGGTGTTGATTTGTAAATCCATCCATCTTCATTCCTACAAATTTCCAGGAACATTCAGAGTGACAGGTCAGCATTCCCATAAGCACTGCATCAAAACAAAAACAGTTGCCTCATCAGCTCTGGCCAACAAGAGAGATCAATAGGGCTTCTCAATTTAGACTCCAAACCAAATGCAGTGTGTTTCCTTTATCAAAGCAGGCAGATCAATTTTCCGTACTGACAGAGACACAACAGCATGAAGTGGCATAAACAAGTGACAACGCTTATTTTGAAAAGAGAGGTGACAGAAGGCCAAAGATTGATCAGATCAATGACAGAACCTTATCAACCCATATGGCAACTCCTACACCTGTTATTGCCACAGTTTATCAGCAACACAACCATGGCTTTTTGCCACTAGGAAGCAAAGACAGGCTCTTTGTGAACTGAAAAGCTGGCACTGAGGTGATCTTACTGGGCAGCCCATGAGCAGGACACAGCTAAGGGAAAGAGAGGTCCTCCAAGAGCACCGCTGCTGCTTTACATTCCCACCTGACTGCAGACCACTGCTCTCCTGCCCTCAGGTCTGTACCGTCACACATGCTTTACAACAGTCACGTTTATTTTTTGCTTGCCACATCTTCCTGAAAGAAGAACCCAACCCTGTAATGGTTGAGACAGGATTCTATTATTATCTACAGGAAAAGCATAAGATACTCATCTCAGATGCAGCATAAACAACAAATGGGAAGAGGAGAAGATGGGACTGCACTGCAGCACTGCCATTGTGGCAAAGCACTTCCAAACACCAAAGCTCCTGGTGTTTGCCCCCTTCTACAGGCAGGCAAAGCGAGAAGCCATGCCAGGGCATGCTGAGAGGACACAGAACTAAAGGCTGGGCTCACTGTTGGGTTTGGGCCCTGCAGGCAGCAGGCTCCTTCACACAGCACTTCCACAATGTGGAGATCGGCACAGGAAAGAATTAGTTTTCTTTGCATAAAAAGAGGAAAAGGAAAAATGTTTGCTATTCCACAGGCAGGCGATGTCAGCCACACCATGCTCATGTGAGTGCAGCTACGCAGGGCAGAAAGAGGCACTGTGCGCTCAGACACAGCCCAGCCGGGAGGCAAGGTAATGGCCCACAGAAGAGCAGGGCTGTTGCAGACACTGTCACCATCCTTTCCCCCGCTAGGGCAACCACTGGGACCTGCCTGGGGTTGGGGAACTTCTAACAGCAGACAGCAGTAGGGAGCTGCCACCCCAGCCACCTCCCCTGCGTGCCCTCCCCAACAGCACATCCTCTTCATACCAAAGAGAGGAGCATGTCCTGCTCAGGATGTGCTCGAATGCCCAAACATTCCCAAATTATCCTAAAGAAAAATAAAGTCATTGGGACAGACCCTTGCTAAATGTTTTGAGTTTCTTCCACTGCACTAAAAAGCAAGAAAAGTTCCTGTAGAAATACAAGATAACTTCTTGATGTTTTTGAGGGAGGACTTGGAGGTCTGCTGTGAAAAAGCAGGAAAGCATTGGGGAGGAACCATATGTTAGTGTCAGGTAAGAATTCAAGCAGTGGGTCTCCAGGGGAATATGCGTCTCCAGGAGTCCATGCAGCTGAAGCTTACTGAGCAACTGAAGAAAGAGTTCAAGATAAACAAAACATGCCAATGTTCAGCGTCAGGTTTGGGAGCAGCTCCATCACTTCACTGCTCTCGAAAACAGCAGTAGGAAAGATGCACTCATTTATAAATGTTTCACCACCACTTATTACGTGACAGCATATAACCACCCCTCGAAGGAATCCATTTCGGACCTGGGACAAAATTAGATGTGTTACAGCAAGAGTCTTCTTCTGAACATCTACACACTGCTTCCTGCCAGCACAGCTTGGCTGCCATAAAAGAAGGATATGCTGCAATACAGTGGCATTTACTGCAGTTATCCGTTTGCCTCAAAATACTGGCTTCTTCAAAACATCTTGGCTGGAGGAGGGAGGTGACAAATCGTCACATCAAGGGGGTGGTAGGAGGAGGAGGATGGGAATTTCCATTACCAACTACATGTTAGGTAATTCCATCCCTCCAAAAAAAAATCCAATTCTGGAAAACGATGCTATATTAGTATGTAAGAAAAGAAAGATCCTGATTTTTGTGTGTCAAATTATAAGAGCAACACTTGCATTGCTTCTGGGTAAATCCAATCCTCAGCCTGCATGGACACTATCGACTCTGTAGAAGTTCAGCTCCTTACGTCCTTACAAACGACCCTTCTATTTCAGCCCTGCTTGATCATCAGTTCTGATCAGATATTACTTCAGTAAATCAAACAGCTATTCACAAATATTCCCACATATTGTAAGCCGTTACCTTCCATCTAAGCTACAGAAACAGACCAGGAAAAGATACAGAAGAGTTCCCCAAATAAATTTCTACACAGGTAGATGCGCTATTAAATACTTCACAGCTCTAAGGAGACTTGGATTAAACGAACTATTTGGCTCCAGGCTTAGCCTACCACAGAATACTGAAGGATGAGAGACACTGTCCTGTTCACCAAGAAACTAGAATTAGAAGAGAGAGTCAGGCAATTTACTTCACAGTGGCCAACAGCTGCAGTGTGAATCTTTGTTCTGCTTCACTCAGGTGAAAAACTACCACTTGTTTTGCCAGCTAAATTAAGTTAACAAACACTATTTTGAGGATTACCTAACAGATAAAGCAGTCTACTTCTGAACGCCTATTAAAGCATTTGCCAAGTGCACAGAGCCCTGCTACTACATTACTTTTCCATAAATCTTTGCTCTGTTTTCCCTTAGAAACTGAAATAATATGAGAATTTCCACCTCTGCCCCTCTTTTGGTTTATACACGTGAGGAACAAAGAGCTGCTGTAAAGATTCACATTTTTAATTGAGTAAAGGCAGGGTGAGTTCCAGCTCAGCAGCCAGCAAGCAGGGAATACAAAAGAAACGCTTGCAAAATTCCTTAGCAGGGCTGGCATAGCAAAGAAACATCTCCAACAAGCAAAAAAAGTGAATTAAGCTAGACATAACTTGATTACACAGGGCAAAGAAAAGCAAGGGTGTTTCCTCCACCTAAAACATCAGGCATGCTGATAAACAGCACGCAATGGCAAGTGGCCAAAAAATGCATCATAAATAGCAAGAGTGTTTTGTTTTGTTTTTTTTTGCTATTGAAAGACAACAGTGAAATGAGCTGCTCTACAGGAACCCAGCTGGGAAGAGATTTTCACAGAAGCACAGTCACAGATTTTTAAGTTTATAATTTCAAACATGTACACATGAAAAGGTTAACGTTCCGTTTTTCCTCCTCGGAGGTCATGAGGGAGGCAAAAATAAAGCACTCTTTGATTCCATCACAGCCTACATGGAGATGCTATTCAGCAGTATGAAGCTGTCAGGAGAAAGACCAACTTTTTTAAGGAAATCCCAAAGCTATGAACTTGTCTTCTGTGAACTCTTCACGTAACAGACCTCTAGTCCACATTTTTCAAGATAAAATCTTAACAATAAAAGAACTCATTGCTCTTTAAAGCTTGTAAGTGCCTGAATTCCTGTGTTAAACAATAAGCATTAATCACTTTCCTAAGTCAAAGCTAGAAAAGCATATTTTAAGCCCTTGCAGTTGAATGTGCTGGTGTCGGTGCTTTTCCCACACTCCAGCACACTTCAGAGCTTTGCAATAGGCTCAGCAAAATGGAAAAGTTACCATCTAATTAGCAAATAACGTGACGAGGTGTAACTACGTTCAATAAAATTCTCCGTGAAGTTTAAGCTTCTTGATAATGAAATCTCATGCCATGGAAAAGGTTTTTCCTCTGGTTTCTGTTCTGAGCAGTGCCCATATGCTGCCAAGCATAATTACTGCTCTCTGTACCGGGCCAGGGGGAACCGAGCGCCTGAAGGGCAGCTGCATGTCACCAAGAGGACTGTGACAAGCTGAACTGCAAGGCTGCTATCCGCTATGTGGCCAGGCCAAAAACAATTCCACTTTTCACTGAGATGCTGCTGTAAGAAGAGACAGTGTGCAATTCCCCTGCAAGTAAGGGACTGTTACCTAACTTAACTGACAGTGAATTAGGCACTGCAAATATACAGATAGGCTGTTTTTATCCTTCCTTGCACCGCATCCAGTGGTGGCTGAGCGAAGTACACGTGTGTATTTACACCAGCACTGCTTCCATCGCAGAACAATTCCTGCACAAGCAGCCACGCCAGGCAGCATGCAGAGACAGGCCAACCACTCTGTTGAGGTCCCACGTCATGATCCCAAGGTGGTGGTCTGGGTTTCAGCTACCTCACAGCCCAAAACCACAGTAGAGCAAAGCCGAGAGCAGAAGGACTTTCCCCACCAGGAAGAGAGCAGGGCACAAAGAATGGCAGCATCAGGGGGCTCAGGGTTCCTTTCCTTGCTTACCAAAGTAGATGCCTCTCTGCAGCCCTCTTCCTTCACCTCACTGTTCCTTAGGCAGCTCCATTTAACTGATCACTGGGATTGAGGCTTCATTCAGCACCTTAAAATCTGCTCCCTCAGATTGCTCCCTGAGGCGCTGGCAATGTTTTCAGCTAATAAGCATTCACTGCTAAACTAAGGATGGAATTATTTATAGAACAAGTTACATGTCTGATACCTCGTCGGTTGAACTGGTTTTCTTTAACATGTGGAAGAGAGACTTGATAACAGCAGCTTTGCTGTAGCTAGCTCTGCCCTGCAGCTACCTTCATAGCACAGAGGAGACATGGACCACTGACACTGCGGCCAGGGACAGCCAGCAGCACACCACCAAGAGGGCAGGGACAAAGAGGTTCTACCATAACAGCCACTTACATACATGGTCTTACTCACCAACACCTTAAAAAGGAATAAGAACCATGGCTGACACAGAGAGGAGAAGAGAGGAAAGAAAGCCATCAAGAGGAATGAGGGCTCAGGTTCTGTTGGCAGCAAAAATTTTGCTCCTGGTGGAAAAAAAAAAAATAGAGGAGTGACTTGAACTGCTGTGTGCACTCATCTCAACAGAGCAGACAGGAGCCCTAACAGTCTGCCAGGAGACACAAGCCTGTAAATTACATGTGTGCCTTAAAGTGAGCCCTGAGGTTACGTGCAGACAGAAAACGCTGAGTCTCAAGTCAAAGGCCAAAATTTTCCAGACTTAAAGGAAGTAAACACGCATACAAAAGCCAACTTTTGTTCTGAAATGAGGCCTTTTTCAACTAAAAAGGCACAACATTATTAAAAATATGAATAAAAGCTCACGTAAGACCCACGCTAATAGGCTCACAATAACAATGATGACATTAATGGAGTTGTTTGGCATTTAAACAGGACGGAGCAGGACTTGGTTGTCATTTTCTTGTACTTAAGCCAAATACCTGTGAGCAAGGCGTAGGAGGGCAGCATCTAAACTTAAAACCGTATCAAAGCAACCTTGAGAATGGAAATATCAGGCAACCGTCACTAAGAAGATTTAACTGCAAAATCTGGAGTTGCTTTATTATATCGGGGGACTTATTTCAGCTTTGGCTGACTATATCGAAGGCAACTACACACGGCTCCTGGATGTTGCTTAGGGTTCACTGTCACCTGAATTCATACAGAAAAGAAACAAGGAGGTACCAGTCTCCCAGCAGAGATGTTGGCTTTTAAGTTATGCATGAGCCTTTTAAGATGAAGGGGAGAAAATAAAATTTAAAAAAGCTGGACATGGCTTCTGAAGAGCAGCAATTAAAACACTGAAGCATGTAGCATCCATACAAATGCTGCCTTCTACCTACTCCCTCCAACACATTCTGTGTTTGCTGAGCAGGTCCCAGCTCACCACAGACCGATCCTCTGCCCAC
The DNA here is from genome assembly GCF_016699485.2 of Gallus gallus. Lineage (NCBI taxonomy): Eukaryota > Metazoa > Chordata > Aves > Galliformes > Phasianidae > Gallus > Gallus gallus. The sequence goes on from NC_052538.1 coordinate 9,752,123, forward strand.
ATGGAGCCCATTACAAGTTTAGTCACCAAGGAATTATGCCAAGCAGAATTTAACTTTGTGCTGGGTTGGACGATTCATCTTCTCTTTCAGCTTGGGCAGAGGCAGACAGTTTTGAAAACTGTCATTAATTACTGGGATCCTTCCACTGTGCTTCCTTAGGTCAAGAAACGTGCGGTACCTTGAGGTCAGAGCATACTGCTATGGTCCCAGCAGCAGGGAGGGGCAGCTCTGCTGGTGCTCAGGGCACTGGAGCTCCTGCTGCCAACAGGGCAGGGGCACAACTGGTCCTTGGGGATGCTCTCCTGTAAAAGCAGACTTTATTTCCACACATTTTTAAACAGTGACAGCTCTTGCTCTCTGCGTTCAGCACCAGGCTCCCAAGGCTGATCTGGGGAAGTAACAGTACCATAGAACTGTCTGAGTTGGAAGCCTCCATGCTTGCAAAATCCACTGCACCTTTGTAAGTCTCCCACAAAGGCTCTTATTCTGAGGACAGCAGCTGAGGCCCTGCAGAAGCTAGCCCCAAGGGTCCTTCTTTGGATTATTACTCAAACAAGCACAGGAGCATAGCAAACTCATTTGTTTATATCCTGTGCCATTTAAACCTAGGGGAACTGGTAAAGGCCAGAAAAATTGCAGAAGAGATGGCACTTTTAACATATATGCACCTGCCAAACTTCAACAAGTCAAGTCTTGCCTGTGCATGTACCAAGAGCTAGGAGGTTGGGATGACTATGCAAGAACACAGGCCTGTGCTACCTTTAATAACCACGTGAGCATTGCTCACACTAAAGAGCAGCAGCAGACATGTCCAACACCTGGCTGGGCCAGCCACTGGCCCTGCAGGGCATCTGACCTCGGCTCTTCCTGAGTGCCCGGCTCGGATGGATCCCCAGCAGCAGCCTGGATGAACAGAGAACAAACAGCATTGACACACAGCAGTGGCGTTACCAATGATTTCCTGCACTGAGACACGGCTTGCTGTAATTAGGGCTGAGGAGCGCAGCATGGGCAGGGAGGGCCAGGCCATGTCCCACAGCAGGGGCTCAGGCACGCCAGCACAGCACTCCAATAAAGACACCAGGTCAACCCAACTCCTCTGCCTTACCTCCAGCTCGGTGGCGCTCTGCTAACAAGCAGAGAACATCATCATTCTTATACGAGCTGCACCAGGCAAGGTGCAGTCCGGCACGCCAGCCACTGTGCAAAGTTAAGTTCACTTACAGCTACACTTAGCAGAAATGTATCCCTTAAAGAGCTACTGGAAAGTATTTCTGTTTTTATTTTATCTCTGTTGGTCCTGGAAACAAACAAGCATGCTTCAGCATAAATACTATTTGGGCAATGTTATTGTTATCTAATGAGCCCTAATGAATCCGGATAAGAGACTCACAGAGATGTTATCTCCCTCACTGATGCAGAGTTCACCAGGTAATTCATAGTCACAGTTGATAACTCTCATTATTTCCTGCACTGAAGAGAGAGCAGCACTTTGCCACATTTATTTGGGGAGAAGGAGACGGAAGCAGCTTTAATTATATAAATTAAGTTAAACCATAGCGTGGAACAGACTGACCTCCCAGACCTTCAATTATGTAAGCAAACCTGCCAAGTTTAGAACTGGATCTCTTCCAGTTTTTCCTGTGAAACTTGTGATTTTCTCCCATGTTATTACAACCCCTTTTTAATACAGGGATATAATCAGAGCCCTATGCTTGCCCACAAGCGCATCCTATTTTGTTCAACCAAGTTCTTGGGATATAATTGAAGCTCTAAGGGCGGGTGGGTGCAGTTAATTTGTTTTGATAATGTTTCCTGTTTATAACAACGCTACATTTCTCTGCATAAGGGAATGAGATCATCACTAAGGCATGGAAGGAGGGAATAGCATGTTTATAGCATCCCCTTCGTTCTACCTGAACTTACAGATGTCATCACTTTTGCAAACCTTCAAAAACGCGACTGAGCTGAAGGCGCACGTGGAAAACACAGATTCAGTCTGCAGGACACCTATGGCTGAGATGTCTCCACTTGGAGAAAAGCTGTCACTTGTTTTCCAAACCCATAAGCATCCTCTGAACAAGGAATAAAGAAAGCTGAGAAGCTTCATGACAGAAGACACACTGTCTGAACACATCTGAAACTGCTGTTATGGACTTCAGTGGCTGACTTCCTTCCTCACCCAGAAGACAGCTACTACAAGGAGAATTATTTTTTGCCAGTATACACACAAACGCACTGCTGGAGGCAGAAGGCTTCCAGTATCTTTCAAAACTACCTCGCTGACACTCTCCAAACACACATCTTGTCATTTATATAATATGGAGGTAAGTCAACAAACAATGCCACTGTTTCTGCTGAACCCTCAGCTTTTCTTTGTCCAGTATAAGTTATCAGCACCACACAGTAAATGCCCCCCCCCCCCCCCCATACATGCATGTCAATACTGCCTGAATATAACGACATTAAAACACTGTTAATTGCATGTTTAAGACCTGATCATTGATTTTCTTTCCAAAAGCAGCATGCTTTTATTTTAAAAGGCCATTACATACTTAGTAAGTATGCACAAGAGGTGGGTTGCCAGCTTAAGGAAAGAAAATGAAATCACTGCACTTCTCTAAAGGCTCCAAGAGTTCTCAGTAGAACTGCAGCTCCAAGCAAGCAACGAGACGTACAGATGGGCCCAAAACACCACTGATCCAAATGCCAAAAGCTCTGGGACGTTGCAAAACCTTCCCCAAGCCCATTGCCACAGAGGGCTCAATGGTTGACTCGCCTGGTGCTCCTTGCATCAAGTGGCCCCCAGACTCCTTCTCACCAGCAGTTTTCGTGCATAGTACTTTCCAACCCAAACTTCAGCTCCCAGATATACTCCCCTACAGTAGCTTCAGGTCTGCTGCAGTCACAAAAGGGGAAGGGAGCACTTGTCAATGCAACTTAAAATGTTCTCTGATGTCAGCTCATTTTGCAAGAATTATACTCTTCTTTTCTAGCATTTCTGCTTCACATCTTCACCTAGCGCTGCCTTTGTCACAGTTTGCATATACACGAACCCAGGAGTCCCAAGTCAGCCACCCAATCCAGAAACACAAACACATTAATCTCTATTACAATATTGTAAAGCCTGTACAAAAAGGAAGCCATCAGGCCATGAGATGTGTGATTCAGCTTGCTTCCTTGCAGGACAATGATGCTCTGCCTCATATAGAAGCCAATTAATCTGCACCTGTCCATCCAGAAACACAGGTGACAGTCACCTCAATGAACAACTAGGCCAGAATGCCAAGCAGTGTGGCAAGTCCGCACAACTCAGATTGCTTCAAGCTGAACAAAGGCAACAAAAAACCTCCAGCATATTGCATTACCAAAGTCCGTCACAGAAAATTAGGTAATGCTAGTACACCAGGAATAGCCACACAGATCTGATTTCATGGACCAGTGGTTCTTGGACACTAAAAATGATGGGAGAAAAAAACCTATGCATATAAAATGGTCTGTCACAAGGCAGAATACTGCTATTACAGAATTGTGTTGCTCTCAACCACAGCAAATTGATATATAATTTACATGTAAGAGAAGACTGCAGAGATTCATTTAAATGTGCAGTTAATATCACGAGCAACGAGACATCCAGAAATTACACTTTTACTAATTAAAAATTCAGTAAAAGACTCTTTAGTGTCTAAAATAATATGGTTAACAAATAACTACTTGGCAGCTACATCATGTTCTCCCCTTTCGTACAGTGTTAAAACAGAAATAAATTCATCCTCCAATAATTGGAGCTGGTTGAAGTTCCAAGCCCGGTAGGGAGGAAAAGAGATCTCTCTTTTTAGTCACGCTGCCAGTGGATTAAACTAAAGCTTATTATCATACACAAAAAGGAACAACTCCTAGCTTTTAACCAGGGCACAGAAAGGAAAGGACAGTAGGTGCCTGTTCTGCTCCTGTTTTCCTTAACGTCGGGCATTTACTTGTGACCACTGTCAAACACACTGGTACCAGAATTAAATCACTCCCAGGAATTGCCAAGTAACAGGTCCAGGTGAGTATACACATGGTGAGGTGTAAAAAAGACAATTGTGTAACAGTTGAAAACACCATCTAAGAGATAAGGACAGAAAGCAAGTAACACCATAACAAGTAACTACAAAAATAATTACTCAGGCTAACAATGCTGCCATCCCAGAGAACAACTACAACATAAATAACACCACCGTTAAACCTGTATTACACAGAACATTTACCAAAACAACACCTTTCCCTCCTTTCCTCCCAAGTGCTCCATCACCTAATGGAGCAAATCCCCAGGAGGATGATAAACACACCCAAATTCCTCAAATTAATGCAATATGTCAGAGCAAATGTCGAAGCCATCTGATACTCCCCCTCCATTTTCCATTCCATTCCCTCCAGCAGCATCCCAAAAACCACTCAGGTTGCAGACTGCTGCTGCAGCCCCAAGAAAGGCAGACCAAACCACAACCAGGAGATCATGCTCAGGCTTTATTTTCTCCTTCCGGCAAGGGAAAAGGCAGGTGCACCAGCCCAGCAGCAAACATTTGGTATGGTGAGGATGCCTTGATTACAGCCATGCTGGAAATAACCCACGCATAGGCAGAAACACTGCTGTACTACTTTCTACCCAGCTCATTTCCTTCAATACAACACGAAAGCTCTGGCAGGTGCTCCATAACTCTCGCAACTCCCATCAACGTGCAAGAAAGAAATAAAACATGAACATCTCCTGAGCGTGCAAAGGGGGAATGCTACACCCACCCAAGGGAACAGCACTATGCACATCAATTTTGGTGGAGACAAGCATCACTGGTTGTATATCTAAAAGCTAACTCCTGAACAGTAACAGTATTTATCATTATTGTCACTGACCACCACGGTAAACCCAAAAAGGTTTCATATTGGCTATTTAATGAAAGGTTAATTGCAAGAAGTAAACCATGTTCAAACAAGCTGGTTAACAATTGCAGGAGAGAGACTTCTGTTTACCCTACAAGCAAACAAATGTATTTCATGTCAGTGCTACAGGGCTGCTATCTCTGCCAGCAGAAGATAAATGCACTTCTCATGCTAGCCTGAACCTGAACATACTGCACAAACATACTGCGGAATAACAGCACATATGCAGGGAGTTCATAGCAGACCTGGGAAACAGATGGCCCCATACAGCACGCACAGCCCTCCCACGGCTCTGCCCTGCCACACAGCCTTCACCCTCACACACCAAAGGAGAACAGCCATGAGTAAGATCATAGAATCATAGAGTCATTTAAGTTGAAAGGGGCCTTAAAAGGTCACCTAGTCCAACTCCCTGATCAATACTCCCTTATACCTCATTCTTGCAGACAAGGAGCTTGTGTGTGCCCCTAAAGCACACCAGTCCTGCTTGTCTTCGGGTGCTGATGTTTTCCATACAAGAGCCCAAAGATCGTGAGAGATGCTGCACCAGCCACAGTAATATCAGTCTTTCCAAAGGGTCTTCAGGAAGGAAAACAAACAATCAAATCTTAACAGCACTGGACATAACACATTGTGATTTAAAGGAGAGAGAAGACACACATCAGAAATAAATCAGATAGGACTAAGAAAGGTAAAATGACATAGCTCTAAGGCATCTTGCTAAGCAGTCTAAGAATGGAGGACAAGAATCAGCTGCTCACTGGGTGTAATGCTACAATGCCATACCTCCATGCCACTGGGCCTTAAAAAAGCAGCAGCTGAAGACTGCGCTTACGTACATAAAAAACAGAAAAAGGAAGACTTTGTAAGAACATGCTTTCCTTATTTTGGTACATGAAACTTGACTTCACTTCCTGGGCTATGCTGAAGCATCGCTGGGTGCTCCTTTGGCAGCTGGCCATTCAGCGGTGGCTCAGTGCTGCTCTTGGGGGCAAGGGAGCAGGGAATGGGTGGGCTTTGGGCAGCTGCCTGCTGAGAGCCTGCATCTCCTGTGTGCTGCTCTCAGAAAGCCCCGCTGCGACATAAGGGAGACCACAGCCCTATCGCTACTTTGGCTGTCCAAAAGGATTTTGATGTAGAGCCCATACAGGAGAAATGTGCAGAATAAAGAAGGAGTTTGTAAATCATTTCTTAGTTCTGTAAATACTGCACATTTGTCTTAAATATATTATAAATTTTAATTTATATATACATATATATATATATATATATTGCTGTCTTATGTTTAGATTACAGTATTCAGTATCTCCGTCTACGTTCTGGACACATTCCCAACATTCAATAACACCCCTTACCTTTTAGAGTCAGGATGTGGTTTTATTGATCTTTTAAGCATGAAGCTATGTGGAGCCACACACCAAAATAAAATCTTTCAAATGAAAACCCAACATCTTTTAGAAACTCAACTGCAGTACAAAAATAGGTGCCACCTAGCACCAGGACAGAGCTCTTTACATGCATATTTTAGCACCAGATAGTTCAAAACCAGGCAGAATGCAAAATGGAAGGCATAGTCCTTTATGGACCTGAGACAGAAGGCAACATTCAAAGAGGAATTCTTGACAAGTGGCTTCAAGAAGAAAGAACAGGAAACTGTCTCAAGGGTTCAGGGATCCACAGATCTACACTCTGGTGTAAAACTGCTACTAGTACATGCATCACACAGAGCATTCTTTAGTTAGCAAGAAATACCTGCGTTGGCCACACCAGGTGCCAGGTCCCTGTTGAGCCATTCCAGCTCAGCTACCTGCACCTTAAGGCTCCTCCTTTACACAAACCCTGAAGGACAGCAGCACTGCTGAGAGTGCAAGTCAAGCAAAATCTCAGCAGGCAGAACAAGTAGCGTGCAATAATTTCAAAAGACAAGAAGAAAGCAGGAAAAAATATCAAAAAGAAAGAACAGATGAAAATAATTATAAGACACTTTCAGAGACAGACTGTGGGTGGCTTAAAAAGAGGCAAGACAAAGTTCAGGAAGGGAAAATCAGAGTCAGCCAAAGGGTCTCAGTACTCTGATAAGTGGGAGAGCACATCACAGGATCAACAAGGAGAATTCAGTATGGTAGCCAGGCTGAAGTGGGAACAGGGGCACTGAGGTTTTAATGAAAGATGCAAACTCTGGCAACAGTAAGTGGCGCATACTACTTCTGTATGCTCTGGAAAAGTAGAGTGAAAGGGAAAAACCATCATCGCTCACTTCTAAACAGTGGGTTAACCTGAGCAATCTAGCTACAGACCAGTCACTGGAGGCTTGCAATGGGGGTCTCTGAACAGTAGGGAACTGTGGCTATGCGCAGACCTACATCTCGATAACACCAGATGGGACTCTTCTATTACAGTCATGAGGAGGAGCAATGTTGACACTTTCCATATCAGAGCACCACAGTCCTCCTTAAAAGAAAACATTCAACATTTGAGAAAGGAAATGCTCATAGCACGATGTTCGGGTTGCTCCTCCCAAGGGAAGCACTGCAGCGCATCATTTGGGCTCTCATTGTTTCTCCTCTCCTCTTTGGTCCCCCAGACATTCCCATGTGAAACAAACAACTGCAGAGGCTCCATTCAGAATTGATTGGAATGAAAATGAGATCAGTCGCCCAGACGTCAGCATGAACACATCAATACAGCTGCGAGACAACCTGCTACAGTAAAAGTAATGCTTACAATGTGTTTTCAGAGCACGGAGTTCAAAGGATGAACTGGCAGCAGCCACAGAGAACCCGAAGACTTAAGCACTCCAATTCCTGGATAAATAATAAGCATTAAAACATATGAACCTACCCTACTGGCAAGTCACTAGGAAAACAAAATATGTCAACTTTAAGGAAGTGATCTGATGCTAACAGACCCGTGTCATCCACCTGACATTAAAACTTCCACTCACTCATCCTTCCGTTACACAAGTAGCAACCAAAATGGACAGCTTTTCTCACTGATAAAAAGAACACTTGTGATCAGAAAACATCCCTTAGTTTATCTCTCTCCCTTCCGCTCATTCATCTGTCTCGTAACATGCTGGAAATATTTGTACTGGCATGCAAGAAAGCATCCATGGTGCACCATTTAAGGATTAAAAATGTCTCTGAATAGAAGAATCAGTATCTTAAACCCACTGTTACCTTATAATGCAGGGTAGATTTAGACACTGTTACATTCTTGACATATTTACAAGGATATGCCTAGAGTGCACTTATTTTCCCTTAGTTTTACAGCTTTCATTAAACCAGACAATGGCATATTTTTCTCTCACTGCATGCTGAAACTGCCTGCCTTGGCAACAGAATCCTCCAATTCCTTCTCATGCCAAAAGCATCTTCATGTATCACTATATTTGCCACAGCTACGTCACAGCTTGACCGGAAAGCTGTATCACAGGCCGAAAGCAGAGCGTGCTTCTCGGAGTCTGCAAGGGAAAGTTATGGAAAGTAAGCGGGGAAGAGAAAGAGATTTTATATCAGCTTCATACTTTAAGAACAGCAGAAAACCACCCAAGTGCCAGCCCATCCCACCATGCTTCTATGAGGAACAAGACAAGCACTTACAGTCCCGTGTTATCCTCTTTTTGGTAGTGAGCAAAAGTCCTGGGCCTTTACAGGGCTGCTGCTGGTATCATGAACACAACATGAGGTTGCATTAAGGGCACACAAAGTCTCATTCCACGTGCAGATAAGAAAACCAACAGCAGAGACATCTCTTCACAGAATTCCCCACCTTCCCCATCCCGGATGCTCACAGAAATAAGAAATATTATGACTTTCCAACATCACAGTCTCACCTCCTCCTCCTCTCACACTATCAAAAAGGCTGGAAACCATTTAATACAAGGAAGTTCCAACGTCACTGACATATGGGGGACCAGGACCTGAAATAATGCCAGTCCTTCAGTTACTGTGAGCCTTTGCAACAACAAAAAAAGTAAAGATATAGGGCCCTTCCCTGGGATATTTGTTTCCCTGTTGTTTGTGGTTCTGTTTTAAAATTACCTTAACATCCTCTGGATGCTTATGAAACTGCTGCTCAACAATTTGCTTTGTACACTTCACAATGTTGGCATTACAGTCGCTAATCCCCCAGCTCCTCACTTCCTCCTTTTCACATGGCATAATGTTTCTCTGTCTCAAGTCCTGGGCTCTCCTTATCCTCCACAGACTCACAAAGTCTTCACAAAGTTTCACACTACTGTGGCCATTTTAATTCTTCTTGAGTCTTTTCTGCCTGCACCCATCCATTTACACACGTTCCATATCACACAGCAGACCTTTCATACCATTTGTCATTGTCCCCAGCTTACGTCTGGTATGCCTCTGAAATCATTTCCATTCTGCTTAATAAAATAAACAAGAGACATTGAGAGTTTAAGGCCAAAAAGAATGAAGAAAAGTCCTATTTATAAATGTATGAAATTAAGAGCCACAGATGACATACTATACCCCAAACTATCTGGGAAACCATTGACTCTGTTGCCACCACCTCCAGTCTCCAGATGCTGTTAGGACAAAACCAGCCTGGCTCTCCTGCAGCCCAGAATGAAGGGGATGGCAACACCCCATATAAAACTAAGGATTCTTCACTACTGAGCTCCAGAGCGCTGCAGATCCTGCGGCAACATCAAGAAAGGAAAAGGCTCTGCGGAACACAGACCGAGTGGGAGGAAATGGAGGAGAAAGTCTGACCTTTAAACGTCCCCTGCGATACAAGATTGGGTGCGAGAAGTCTGAATTTGGGGAAGTGCCGGGTGCCCACACAAAGCGGGGCTGCTGAGCAGGCAGGAAGGGCCAGTGGGAGCACCAGTCCGCAGCCATAAGATGCATGCTGGGACTAATACTGGGAGGGGTCAGTTCACTGCTGCTTCTCTGATTGGGAAGGAAAAAAAATATACGGTTTTCCAACTTTTAATAATTATTGCCTCTCTCTATACCAAATTCAGAAGCTGTATGGCTGAGGCAAGAAGGTCTGCTTGCAGGGGAGCAAAGCCTGGCCAAATCACCACTTCCCTCTGCCCCGGGACCTGACAGGGAAACGCCTTCCCCACTCACCCCCTTCCCTGTCCTTCCTTCTCTGCTCCCAAACCCCACAATTACTTCACCATCAGGAACTGTCAGGGGCGCCCCATTATGCTTCATGAATGAGGGTGGATATGGGGAAATCATTTGTCTCACTGGAGGCAAGTAAAACACTTTGCTACTCAAAGCCAGCAATCATTATAAACAAATGTAAAGTGCAGAAAAAATCTTTGAAGTTTCCCAGCCATAAAAATTTTCTACCAGTAAAAGCAGCCCTTAATAGGCAGTGTATTTTCAGCGACAGCGAGGCAGAAAGCAGCATAAGGTAGTATTCATATAGAGCCAACAATAAAGCAAACCAGCAAAATGATGGCCAGTGTCACTCCGAAATGCAGAGCCAATTTCACACCTCTAAGCATCCCATTCTCAGGAAATGACAAGACTTATTTGGAGTGCAGAGGGGCAAGGAATGTGGAGATGGAACGCTTTGCTCTTTGAAGATGTGCTGAACATCTTTCATTTTCTACTTTGGGGGCTACTTCTCAAACTAAAGAAAAAAAAAAGACAAGAAAAAAATCCTATATGAAGTGTAAATGAGAACAGATGGGTATAACTTGTAATTACTGCCTTGATTCCTAAATTCCCAGACAGCCACGTAGGATTAATCTGCCCAAATCCACAGCTGAAAAACCCCTTTACATCTCCAATACTCAGTACTCCTCCGAGGGCTGGCTTCCAGGCTCCTGATGGAAGGGATGGAAAGCCACAGCACTGTAGTGCCACACAAGGGCCTGCTCAAGTGCTCAGTACAGAGCCTGCTCCCACAGCACTGCAGCCCCCTTCTGCAGCAGCTTTGAGGCAAATCCTGGGGAAATGCACCGGGTCTCAGACCAATCAAACATTTCAGCCTGTGGCACTCCGGAGAGCCAGACAGCTCTGTGCAGCGCTTCCTGCGCGAGCAACACAGTTAATTAACTCTGTGTTGATTAATGGTGAGCTCTCACATCAAGAATTTATTCAGCCTGTTATAATATACAAGGTCGTAATTGCCAAACAGCCACAGCTAAATACCATTCCTTGCAGTCTACTCTTTAAGCATCATCATGTAAAATTAATTGGTACTTGTTTGCTAATGAACGTGAAATATTTTAAGTCCTGCACCATAAAACTTACCACTGGTATGCTCTTCTCTAAACACCCAGGAATGAACTGTTTTATTCCTTGGGAAGAGCCTCCTCTCTGAAACTGACGTGGGACGGAGGCTTTCTGCGCTCAGATATCTGCCAAAAGGGCTCTTCTGCGATAATTTGCCAGCAGTTATTCCACTTGCACAGTGCATTAAACACGGACTAGCAAGTGATGCTTTTATACAAAGGGCACCCACACCAAAATATCTACCCGGAACAACTGTCTGGGGGAAGCTGTTTCTGTACACTTTCCAAGTGCGACTGAGATTAGCTCGCAGCAAATGATGTAACTTTGCCTTGGGGAAGCAGGGATGATCAAAAAGACACTTAAACTCCTTTGTTCCTTCTGGGATCCTTAACTCCAGGGCTAGCCTCAGCGTACAGAGCTTGCACAGCAAGGTCCTGCTTGCAGCGTTAACAAATGAAACCCCATGGTGAAACACAAAAGTCCCAACACTGAGATAAGCTACTCCTAAGGGTTGGAGAAGCCAGAAGCAGCATCAGCAGCCAGGCTCTGCCACACAGGACAGGGAAGCAGTGTGTGGCAGCAAGCAGCTCCTCTGTGTAGCCTCACCCACATCCCATCTGCAAGGGGCATCCCCAGAGCCATCCCTATCCAAAGAGAGCCCCTTCCGCTCCGATTTCTGCGGAAATTATACGTATATTTCTTCTGTTTATATTGCTAGGGATGTGTCAGTAATGCAAACCTTTTCTTCAGATGTATGCCTCAAGAAGTGGTAGAGCTGCACAAACCAGGTCTGACTGTTTCTTAAATTAGTTCAAGGTGGACTTGGCAGAAATATGGCTTTTGTGTCAGTGCCACTCATCACACTGCAAAGTGCTGGGACCAGCACAGCTCTGAGGGGAACGCAACATGTGGGAATGTGCACAGGAAGGCACGCTCAACCAGGCTCTCCTCCAAGCAAACCACTTACTCTTTCTGTAGAGAGACTTGCTGCATTAGTGAGACATCCACTGTGGCTTAGAACTATCACTGTGCACGTTCAAGGGTCAATTAATGTTATCAGAACACTTTGTTAAAACCAGACAGAAATCTGGACTGCTTTCCCTCCAAGCCTACTGCCTGAAAGCAAACAAATGACAACAGAGGGAGCACCAAGAATGAAACGGTACTTATTTCCCAAATGCAACATTATCGCACCTACAGAGCTGTAGTGCAGTTATTCACACTGCTCGGTTTTGATGCTGTAATATCCCAGCCAGCAGCAGTGCCGTTCTGTCCAGCAGACTGCACAGCTCGATGGGTTCGTGGGGTCGGATAACACATGGAGCAGTTCTGTTACTCCTGCAGGTTGAAGCCTCCCCGGGGAGCACCCTGTGTCGGGCATTGGTCAGACAGCTGTAACAAGGCACGAGGCAAAAGCCTGCTCCGTGCCAGAGGTTTTTGGAGGCAGAAAATACAGAAGCAAAGCTTAAGGCACTGAATTACATCTGCTTGTCCACTTCCTGAATATTTTTGACCCTACAGACTCAAGTGAAAAACACTCCAGACCACTGTCTGCAGTCTACAGGTCTTTGAAGGCCTTCTTCAAAGTGCTGGAGACCACAGCGTCACCCAGAAGGAATCACACCAAGGTCTTCAGACAGCTGTCTGCAGAACTCCTCTGCTGGCACTGCAGGAACCAGAGGTGCTGTGGATCATGTGCCTGCCCTGCTACTTGCTGTCATTCCCAGCTCCATTGCCAGGCAGTTCTGGAATGTCTCTGGTCCACGTGGCCATGTGAGTGAGTCGTACCTCCTCTGTGGAGAAGGACAAATCCACTCTGCTCTATTCGCCCCCGCTGCACAGCAGAATTAATACTCCTCTGGGCAGCATGGCACAAATTCACTGGTCTTCACAAGAACACTTCTGAAAGGAGTATCCTCTTCTACCTAGAACCTAATTACATGTATACAAATACTGGCGTACAACAAACAAAACACAGCAAGAAGACTACCCAGTTTCAGCCTGACGTGAAACAGTCCTTGTGTGAACATGCCCAGGAGCACCGCCCCGTTCACTGACAGCAGCTTTCCTGTTTGAGAACTTACCTCCATTTCTCAGAACCCAGCCAGCCTTAATGTGCACAGCAGGCAAGCGTCACGCAGCCCCACGCTGTGAGGCTGCTTAATCTAAACAAGTGGCACTGCCACACAAAAGGCTGATCTCATTTTTACCACTCGCGCTGCCAGCACACAACGCTAAGCCCATGACACAGGCTTAGCCGCCCACTGCCAACAGCCAGAATAAACCTTTACTTCCCAGGTGACCTAGAAACCATTTCCTTAGAGAGCATTTTCTCTTACGCGGCATCAATGCCTATTTCACGCACTACAGAGCCAATGTCTAAATATGCTGTTTGCTAACACCATGCTACGAAACTGCATGCCACCGTTTGCTTCCCCTCTTGCAACACCGTAAGATTGGCATCAGCCCATGCAGCACAAACAGCACTGGCAGAGTATGCCGAGAGGCAGAGCAGCCAGCCATTCCCCATGGAAAGTAGCACCTGGGGCTGGGTTCTCACTGCCACTGCTGTGTCCTCAGCCTGAACTCTGCCATGGAAAGCACTCTGCTCTCACCTCCAGTGGGGAGGACAGCCACCTGCCCCCAGCAGGCCGCTGGGCCGCTCACCTACATACCACCACTCAGGTAAAAAGGATGCCTATGGGCTCTGGCACTGTACCCACGTGGCTGCTGGGGCTTTTTGGACACTCTCCTGAAGTCAATGACTAAATAAGACCCTCTCTTGATTTTAAATTGGAGATAAATGCCTAGTGTCGCACTGGCAAGTGCATTAAGGCAGCTGGAAGCACAAAGACAATACGGGGTATTTCGGGCCTTTGTTCTCTCCTTTTTACCCACAGCATGCTAAGCAACCAAAGAACACACTGAGCAAATCAGTGTTTTGCTGGTACCATCACAGGCTTCAGCACCTAAATCCCATGTTTCCCTGCTGGCACACAGCTAGGAAGCAGAGAATAAAAACACAGCGAAGAGCACACGTTGCCCACCTATCTGCTACAAGTAAGGGAAAAATGAACTTTAGCCATAGACAGAGCCACAGGTGCTGCTACCAGCATGCTGCCCACAGGGCCCACAGCTCAGGAGAGCAGCAACACCTCAGGTCTACCTTTGTGCCACTAGAAGTCTTAAAGTTACGTGGTGTCTGCTCTTGTTACTCTCTCTACAGCAAATACTTTGTTTACAGAGACGCCAGCTACAGGTGGGCAACTCAGGAGGCACCACATGATCTTTTTGCTCAAAGTCTTCGTGTGGACAAAAAACACTGCATAAAGCAACGAGTCTTTGAAATGATAACAGCTGCAACTTGAGGAGAAAAAAAACAAGCCATTAGATGAGGTCACAGAATATGTCAGAAGAGAAGTGGCAATGCCTGAACATCAAGTTATCCATCATAATGGTTATCTGCAGACTTTTGTGCCACTGAAGTTATGAAGACGCAGCAATGCTGTGCAGACATCCTCCAATAGCACAAGTGGGGTTTTTTTGGGGGGGGGTTGTGAGAAACCAACTTCTTTATGCAAAAAGCCGCCTCCCCAGCTCAGCACACAGCTCCAGTCAGGTGCAACTGCCAGAGCTGCGCACCCACCACGGCTGCACTTCCTTCCTCATAGGGACGCAGCAACACGCAGCTGCAGGGAGGGAGGGGGCATTATCCAAGCACTTCCTTTAAAACCCAGAAGTGAGCCACAACAAATCATTCCAGCACAGGAACACGTGTCCGCACATAAAGCCGGCTCGTAACACAAAGCACAAACATCAGCTGGAGAAGCTCAGGTTAGACTCGGAGTTTCAGCGCTGTGAGGCAAGGCCATGCAAACAGCCTCCATTTCTGGCTGTACAGCTGCACACAGGAGTGACTTCTTCCCCTCAGAGCAAAACACAAGCGGACGTCTGCCGTCAAAAAGCACACACCTTCTCAGAACGTCACAATTACCCAGCCACAACTAAATGCTGTAATTTGTTGACCAGCTCCTTGCAAGCTTTAGTGGTGACCTCAAACCCTTGGATTAAACTGCAAAATAATTTCCCCCTTTTGAAAGTAATTCTGCGATGCTTTGATTCCCACCCATCAGCAGCTGCAGGGCTCAGCAGCAGGCTGCTACACGTCCCAGTGCAGCAGCTAGAACCAGGCTGAGGCCACAGGCAGCAGCTGGGGGAACTGCTTAGCCCGAGCTTTACAGCTAGCAAAACCGTCCTGCTGTTCCCACCAGCCCCGCAGGAAGGGATGTGGACTGGCAAGGGAAGCTCCGCGGAGAGGAGAACACGGCCACAAGATGTGTGACATCCTGGCCACACCTGCCCTACACACGGCTTTGTGGGGCAGGGTGCTGGCCCACATCAACACACAGCTCAGCATCGCCCAGCAATGCTGAGAGTAGGGACGGAACCACAGGACCCCACAGACTGATCTGTGGGCTGTGCACGGGGCACCACCACGACACTGCACAGCACATCAGGGGCGCTTTCTGAGGTGCCTTCCTTGTCTGAGAGAAATGAGACAGACAGACAGCTATGCCACTTGAGTGACTCTGAAATAAGTTAAAAGCACCATCATTTGGAAATGTAATCAGCTCTGTTAGGTGATCATTTGTTACTGTTTCCTCATCTCGCTTTTAAGTGTATTCAGATCAAGCCCAGCCTTTTCCCAGACGACTTTAATGATTTCTGACATCTGTTTAAAATCATTTTAAACATCTGTTCAGTGCTGTTTCTCTGCAACCATAATAAAATGGATCCTGATGGTCAGCGAGAACCATCAGACCCAGGAAAGCACCTGGGAAAGGCAGAGAAACAGCCGCTTTCGCTCCACTGCTCTCAGCCATTGAGGACAACGGGCAAACGCTGGGGGACATAACAAGGCTCTGCAGCTAACTGCAGCCTCACTGCATGCCTCGACCATCTATCCAGGCTTCAATGCCCCCAAACACACTGGTAAGGAGCAGCAAGGCTGGGGAGAAGTGCCCGTAGCCTCTAGCAGGCTCCAGCCAGCAGGACTGCGTGATATTTTACCCACTCAGCAGAGTGCTGACAGGAGCACTTGTCAGTGCACTCGCTGTCCACAGCCATCAGTGGAAACCGCGTGGATTAAAGGCACGTTCAGCAGGACATCCTGGCTCTCTCCTGGAAACTCTGCAAATGGCAAATGCACAAATGGCCCTTGGGAAACAGAGCACCCAGTGCAAGGGCAAGCAATGGCAGACAGTCCATGCCGAAGCTGCCAGCAGTAGGCAGGGAGCTCCAGAGGCAGGGTAGAACCCAGGCTGCTGAAGGAGCAGCCACAACACTTGGGAGAACAACACTGAAAGGAGAGGAGACTCACAAGGAGGAACATCAGAGCAGCAACTCTGAGAACAGGAAAAAAATATATTTTGAGTGCTTTAAAGCAGTTTGCATGCTTGCTGTGATCAACATTCACTGCGAAAGTGGTGAAAAAAAAGATCAAAAAAAAGTTTTTAAGTCTTGGAATACTTTAGAGATACACTTCAGGTGGTTTAAGGGTTTCTCAGGGCACAATGGATGAGCTAGCAGTTGTGCCCACTTGGAAACAAGTTCAAGTAACCTATGTGCCCAAAATAGAACGTGCAACAGTCTGGAATTGAGCTCTCCCACCTGAACAGACAGCAGTGACCATCTCTTTGAATGTTTAAGGACAGCAATACCTTGGCACCTTTCAGCAGCAATAGAGAAGCAATAAGGGAAGTCTGCTTGTCCGCCCTCAAGCCTGGGATTGGTTTCTCAGCTGCCTGAAGGCTCTGCATTCTACCAGATGCTGTGGATAAGCGATGGCAAGGAAGGCAGGGAGGAAACAGGGTACCTGGAGAAACGTGCTTCAGCTCCCCATGAAGAGATCTGCAGTCTTCTCCTATACACATCTCTGCTCCCCATCCAATGCCCTGGTCAGAGCAGCATGTGCTGCAGAACCACAGCCAGAGGCAGGGGGGAACGGCTGCTTTCAGTTAGCCTTCCCTGGGCATCACAAACTCACCTAGAGCATCTGCACACAGCACAGCCCAGGTCACGGCCACGGCAGCACACTCCATATGGTGATCCCCTGCAGGGGGCTGGCAACACAGGCGGCTGCGGTTGCCTACATCTGAGCCAAAGGAAGCCGCTTCCTGAACTGCTGCAAGCTATCGCTGCACAGCTCACTCTGCGCTCTGGAGCAGGAAGGAGGGTCAGAAACAACCCCAGCGAGTCCAAGCATAGGCAGAGATTGTTATATAGACACAGAGCCTCTCAGCACGCCTCTCCTCACCCCAGCTCCACCTGTAAGCACATGGGCTGGCTGCTGCCACTTCACCTCCAGCAGCTGCAGCTGCTCAGGCAGCTTCAGTATGGCACCTGAGCTCTGAGTGCACAATAAGGCAGGCTGAGCACCTAGCCCTGCTCTGAAGGAGTGCACAGCAGCCTGGAGCATCTCCCATAGGGAAGTGAAAGAGGATCTGGTGAAGAAACTGAAGAAAAACCACACGGGATCCAGCAGGAAGCGCTCCAACAGAGCTTCTCATCCCCCAGCAGGTGACCAGAGATAGGCACCCACGAAGAAAACCCGTCTGCCTGTTGCACTGTTGCAAGCCACGGCCGGGCCAGGAGCCCACAGGTAGACTGCAGAGCCGAGGCGGGCGGCGAGGTAGGGGTGCCAGGGCTGTGCCGGGAGCCCACGGACACTGCTTCCCACAACGCAGCGATGCACTGAGGACAGAGCTGGGTCACCTCCAGGAGCCGCTTCACCCTTTTTCCCCTCTCACAGCAGCCCGGGGCCGGGCAACGCCGCTGAGGGCGGCCGCGGGGCTCAACACAGCGGCGGTTACCGCGTTACACACAGCACGGCGGGCACGGGGAGAGCAACAGCCGGCCGAGAACGCGGATAAAGCGGTGCACACGAACGGTAACACCCACCGACAACACGCGTTAAAGGCTCTTCGCTTCGAGATTAGAGAAATACCTCAGCACCGCTCACAGCCGCCCGCCTACCGCCATTTACCCGACCCGAGCCGCAGCTCCCCCGCAGCGCTGACGGCTCAGATCGGCAGCTCGGGGTCGGGCGGGCAAAGCCGCGGGCCGCCCGGAGCCGCCGACCCCTCGGGCGGGTTGCGGCCGGGGTCGCCCCGGAGGAGGCCGCCGCTCTCCCGCCCGCCGCCGCCCCTTCCCGGCGGCCGGCACGACGAGCAGCCGGGCCGGGGCCCGTCGCTTCCCTCCCGCCCGACTCCCACCTGGTCGGCGAGCTTGAGCACGGCCATCCTCCTCCTCCGCCGCCGTTCCTCCCGCGCACATGCAGCTCCAGCGACGGGCGGCGCGCGCGCCCCGCGACCGGCGCCGCTTCTGCTACTGCTGCGGCCGCAGCTCCGCTCCGCTCCGCGCCGGCGGGGCGGGGCCGCGAAGGCCGCCTCGCCTCGCCTCGCCCGGCGAGGCCCGGCCCAGGAAGCGGGAGCGGGCGAACCGCCTCGCACGGGCCGCACCGCCGCCTGCCGCCGCCTTTGTTCGCGCCGCCACCCGCTGCCTCGGCGGCGCGGAGCCGGGGCTGCCCCGCGCGGCTGCGTTCGGGGGCGGCGCCGCCAGAGCCCGCCCTGAGCCTCGGGGGCGGCCCCGGGCCGAGGCCGGGACCCGCGGGCACCTGCAGAGCGCCCGGCCCGCCGTGCTCGGGCTGTATTTCCCCACGCATCCCCCCGCGCCAAGGCACAGGCGCTGTAACTGCGCGGTGACGTTTTGGCCCGCGGTCACAGAACGGGGACTGCGAGCGGTTGAAAAAAGAGCAGTGTCTTCCGTGGAAGTAAACCAATCCAGCAAGGAAGCAGCCGTTAGCTTCGGGATCTACGGTATCGTTATAAACGGGGCTTAAGTTACCCGAAATTGCGTTCTGGCTCCGTCTGTTTTAAAGAAGTCTTAACAGAGAGCCCGTGTCACCGTACGCCAGCTCCTTCAAGGAAAGCAAAAAATAAGAGAGCAGCAAGATGGAAGCCAGGAGCCGCTCGGTTCGTCCGAACTCAGGCCCTTTTCCTTTCACTCTCTGCACCCCTACGGTATTCCTCACGGCAGCACCGCGCTCACAGCGACAGGCTGCTCTGTGTCACAACACTCGCTGAGGAGCACAGCGCCGCTGTGTCCCACCGATCCAACCCAGAAATTCAGCCTGGCGGTCCTGCCCAGGCTCTGCGGAAACCCACACTCACCACACAGAGGCCAGAAGCAAGCAGAAGTTACTTCCAGCTGAGAGCAGCAAAAAAAGAGAAGAGAGAAAATGAAGGGGACTTCTTGCCCTGAGTAAGGCCTGTTTCTGAGGACTTCACATTCAACACAGCATCGTCCCTGCAGTTAAACTTGGTAGATACGACTGGAGAAGTGCTCACATTCTGTATTAGGGGAGCAGCACTCATTGTAGAGAAGTCCTTATCTTTATATGTACGCCATCCGTTTAAAATGGCATGTGCATGAAGTGCTGAGATCAGCCATCAGCTCACTGCCATAGTTATAACCTTCACAGTAAAGGAGTCCAAAATTTCTCTCGAAGTACAACATCCTCCCCTCCTGTTCACAGAATATCACAGGCAGCTACATCACAGCCCTCTAAGCTACCATGCTGTTCTGAGCCAGCTCAGTAGTTGAGCTGTTCTACTCAACTGCTTCTCAGCCCTGGCTCATGTAACGGTACTTTCACAGAGTCATAAAATGGCCTGGGTTGAAAAGGACTACCATGATCATAGAGTTTCAACCCCTCTGCTGTGTACAGGGTCACCAGCCACCAGACCAGGCTGCCCAGAGCCACATCCAGCCTGGCTTTGAATGCCTCCAGGGTTGGGGCATCTACAACCTCCTTGGGCAACCTGTTCCAGTGCGTCACCACCCTCTGTGTGAAAAACTTCCCCCATAATATCCAACCTAAACTTCCCCTGTCTCAGTTTAAAACCATTCCCCCTTCATAGCACGTTTCCACACAGCACAGTCAGCAGTCCTTTCTGGGAAACAGAAGGCACAAAAACATCCATACGCAGAGCTCATTTTCCAAGTAATAGCCACATCTGCAGCTCTCAAACTGGTTGCATTATGTCGACTTTCCATACTAAGATATTAGCAAGTACCATCAAAACAGGTGAGCAGCAGCCTTAGTGAGAACATGCTTCATCTTGCCAGGTACCATAGTCTTGGATTAAAACTGTACTTGGAAAGGAGAAAGACACAGTGGGTCTGAGGGGGAAACCGAAAGAAACCTTCTTGGGCTCGCTGGTGCACTTCCTCTTGTGCTCAGTCCTAGGAGGGTTCTCTGAAACACAAACACACCCACAAAAATAGGAATAGGAAGCCTTCAGGTTTGTGTTGAGGCAATTTCTGACCAGCAGCAAGGAAGAACAGAATTTCCCCAAATATTCCTCAGCTCTCTGTACTGACGTTTCTTAATTTGTTGGCCACAACAGTAGTCAGGCCTTGTAGCACACTGGTCTGCTATCATAGGCCTTGCCTCTACCCCCCTTTATACATACATACATACATATATACATATATATATGTGTGTGTATATATATATATATATATATTTAAAAAACAACAGTAAAAAGAAAGTTCCTTCAGTTCCATCTGATGCTGGATGAATGCCATTTGCCACTAGCAGCCACTCATGCACAGAGCACCACTTCCTCGTCAGGCTGTGTCGGAAAGCACCCAGCTTTCCCATACCCACTGGGCTCGGTAAAGCTCCTGCGAACACTTAGATTTCAACATACAACTTCAACAGAATTTAGCCATCATCGTAACCAATCTGCCCTTTATTATCTCTGTTATATCTTTGTTATGCAATGCTTTCACATAGTGTAATAGTGCAAGTCTTGGTCTGGAAAATAAGTTAAGTAGTAGACTGGATACCAGTTCTCTGTTGTGCCACACACAGTGTTCCTGCACAGCACTAGGAGAATGGAAAACACCCTTGTAGAAATAAATCTGTCTGCACTGTACTTAAATGCTACAGAGAATAGGGATGTGGGTGGGAAGTGGGTGAACAGACCAAGCAAGAGTGAGGGCAGGAGCCTTCCCTGCACCAGGAATTCCTCCTGCAGGAATATAAATGCGTCTGCAAATTATCTGCCAGATTCCCACATGCACGTCTACATCTCAGACAGATCTCTACATTAGTCTGATGTTTCCACAGCCTGACAGGATGTGGTCGCTCAAAGGCAGCCAAAGTCTGCACCACCACCACCCCCCTGTTCCTGCCCTGCCACACAGCTGAGCAGCAGAATCTCTGCTCCATTTTGCTCTCCCAAGTCAGACCTGCTGCTGCATTCAAGTGGCATCTGCCTCATGAAGGAAGACAAGGAAATACACTCAACATCTCCCTTAGCAGTGCCCCCGTTGAGCATGGATGAAAGATAGGACCGATGCCAGAAGGGTAATTTGTTATTGCCAACCATTTCTGAGGATTTCTAGCACATCTAGCATGTCTCTGCTCATTCCCTGTTGCCTATCCGCCAGCAGCAGCGCACACACATCCTACTGAGCTTTCTTCCCCGCTCTTGTGGGAGTCAGATTGGAGAAATATCACTACAACAAATCTGGAAACAATAAATCTGAAGCTGAACTCATAACTATTACAGCCTTCTGCTGCATTAACCAAAAAAGGAATAAACACTCCCACAGATGTGGTGGTGCTTGCGCCGTTTGTCTTTGCTAGTACCTCTCCTGTAGATGACTGCATAAAAAACAAGTATTAAGGCAGGTGACAGCTAGACAGCTGAGTAATTCCTTTCTGGTTACACCAGTCTCTGCATCTCCCCAAAAATGTTCTTCACCAACAGTGGAAACCATTAGGCTGTCGTAATACATCAGTGGCTCATGCAAATACATACCTACCTTTACCATCCCTGAAAATCATCTGCAAGAAATTTTTCAGCAGCCTGTCACATAGCCCAGTGCTCCATCCAGAAACCAGCTGAGTCAGCAGAAAGACATGCTGACTTTCAGGGGCTTGGGACAAGGTTTAACACCACAAAGAGGGGACAGGACAAGGGGGAGAAAAAGGCTATACTGCCTTGTACTACCTTGTATTTCATTGGCAAGAAAGATTTGGGTTATTATCCTGCTTGGCTAGAGGTTTAAACCTCATCTCCTGTCCTTGTGTTTTGTGAAATGTCAAGTTCCTCGGTTCTGCTTGAAGTTTTTCAGTGGAAAAGGGGAAAAAAAGAAAAAAGGAGGGCAGGGGAAAGGGTGAGCAAAACCAACGTAGTGAGAGGGAAGTTCAGTATTTAAGTTTTGTCAGCCCTATTCCATCTATGGCTGCATGCAAGACCTTCAACCTCCCATGCTGATCTTCTAGGGGAAACAGGAACTGAATAATAACAATAATAATAATAATAAGCCACATAAAGATTTTCAGGAGTTCTTTGTGCATCAGATAATGATGTATGAGTTTAAAATGTTTTACTTTTTTCTCCCTTCCAACTGAGGACAATAATTATTGGACTCTAAAAGCAGCATCTTTTCATGCTCATGGTCTGATGTGATTCATCAGCTCTGAAGTACTCCTTTTTTAATCTAAATCTTTATTTCTCCCTGGCTTACACTTTTAAGTAAGTCTGACCTTTCAAGAACTGAGCACAAATGGTGTCCATGGGGTAGGATTCCTGTCACATTGATACATTCTGTGCAACCCTTTCAGTGCAACAGCAGGTAATTGTACAAACAGTGTTTACCTAATGAGTCACACTCATTGGGAAGAGATCACTCATAGCTAAATGGACACTGCTGGTCTCTCTTTATGTACTCTTTTCACCTAAATAACCTGAAGCAATTAGTTGTTTGTAACCTCTGGCTTTGAAGTCTTTTTTACTTACATCACAATCAAATTCATTGAAGCACTGCATTAACATAGCACAGTCTTGCATAGATTCTAAGATTTAATCTCAGTTGCATCAGAACATTATTATTTTAATGAAGATGTCATGCCTTTGATCCTTTTGCCTCTCAGTACCTGATAATTGTCACTGCTGTCCAGTACTGAGTACAGGCACCAGAACACCACCAATGCACAGGTTCCAACAGTGATGAAATCTACCAGCTGAAGCAATTAATTTTGGAAAGAAACAACTAAGTAAGCTGCCAAAGGCCACAGCAATGGAATCAGGGAGTATTGCAAGAGCTGGAATAGCTAGGAATCCACATCAAACCATCCTTGGGGTGCAGAGGGAAAGAAGGGACTATGCCTGAATCTCTGCCAGGGCCAACACCAGTTTTAGGAGCCAAGCAAAACTTGGGACTGTGCTGCTAGCAAAACCCTCCCCAAAACTCAGCAATATTCTTCACAGCACCCACAGGCCAGCACCAGATTACATTTTCAGGTCATATGAAGCAAGAAATCCTATCCCTGGAGTTGCATTTAATTAGAAGGGGTGTGTGGGAGCACACAGTGACTAACATGGAGTTGCCAACAAGGAGCGAAGATCACTGCAGTGGTTTTCCCTCCAGTGTCAGAGTTTAGCTCATAATCCAAAGGGAGGCTTTTCCCTTCCATCAGAGGAGTTATGTGGTCAAGAACTCTGGAGGGAGAATGATGTGACAGTGGGTGTCTCCAGTGTTATTTCTGAAGGAAGGAAGCCTGGATTAAATTCAGATCTGCAGGATGAAAGCTAATGGAAACATAAATCAGCCTACCAGACTGTAGTCCACCTTGCTTTATGGTTACATGTAAAACATGCCAAGCAGCACTGTCTATCCTCTTACAGAAAGGCAACGCCACACAAAGACCCTGCGGGATGAAGATCTGTGAAGTAAACCAATTAAAATGTCTGAATACACTGAAATATGGATGAGAATTTACAATCCATTTTCAGAACAAAAGTGGGGGGAAAAAGGGGCACGTGTTATGGTACAAGCTTACTTCAAGCCAGGCTGCGTAGTCATAGGCCTTGCTAGAAATGATCGATGCTCAAGTTTTTTTCTTGCAAGATAAATCAGAAACAGCTATTAAATGCTCTTTTGCTGTAGTAATGCTGGAAAGAGCAAGCAGCTGGTACACAGTGCCACGGCCTAGAAACTTGTCTGCAGACTGGAAAGGGCTGACTGGGCTCAGCTCCATGCATCTATCTGCAAAAGGCAAAAATCCACAAGCATAGCCAGCACTGAAAGCAAGCAGGAAAACAAGCTCTTCGGGGCTCAGAATCAACAGGAGGGGCGGATTTGGAAAGAGTTTGTTGTGCATTCAGAAACAAAACTATCTACGCTCTCCTGCAAGTTTAGAATGAGATGGCGTCAAGGCTGACTCAGGACTTTCTTGTTCTTCTATCAAAAAATAATCCTGCCAAACCCACATTCCATCCTGCCACTCATACAATAAGAGAAAACAGCACTTTACTTCTAGTAGCCTGGCCCAGCTGCATTCTGCATCTGAATACTTGGCCAACTGCACCAGCCGCAACACATGCTGAAGAAGACAAAGTTCCTCCTTGGAGAGCACAGACCTTTGGAACAGGAGGAACAACAGAAATCCAGCAGCACAGTCATCTTTATACTCAATTTTACTTTGCTTGCTTCATTACTACTATAGAAACTTGTGCTTACCAAGAGCACTTGTTCTGGAAGCACGTGTGTGTAGATGGCTCTACAAACTACATTGAGATGTTTTAAGCTCACCACGTGAGATGATTTATTCTTCATTCTTTCTACTTCCTCGCTAAAAACCAGGATTTGATTTTTTACTTCTACTGCAAGCCTGGGGGAGGAAAAATCCATTTTTCTCCCTGTGCTTCAGTTAAAGAAGGAAATAAGTAACATGAGCCATGAAAGGACTTTGATCCAGAACGAGGGAATGTAAATGCTTTACAGATGCCAAATAAGGATGTTTCCAAAGAAAAAGAAAACAAAGCATTTTCTACCCCAACCTCTTTTCATTTCCAAAGAAGGAAGGAGACTTTTATAAGGTTTTGATGCATGTTCAATTTCTCCAAGAGGTTGGTTCTGTTTTCAATAATTCGTCAGAATAAACAACTGATTGCTTTGACAGGGGATTATTGCGTTCCTGGGAGGGGAAAAAAAGTGCATTTCTTTCGCTCAGGAGTGTCTCTTAAAGCCACAGAGAGACAGCGAGAAATGGTGGAAAGGCACCAACCTCCTTAGCAGCAGTGATGCCACACCACCTGCACAACGCACCCCAGGAAGTCCACGCACATACTGATACTGGTGACGCCCGGGCAGAGAAATGCCACAGATCAGAAGGTCCTGTGGGTGACTGGCTTTATTTGTACTGCATTTTTGGACAGCACACAACCCTGCTCGTACAAACACAGCATCGACATCGTTTCATCTGACACACTCTTTACTGAAACCCGGCCTTCGTGGCTAAGAACTGCTTAGTGTCTCCAATAAGCAAATGACAGAGATCCAAGAGACTAAAACATGAAGTGTTTCCAGCTCAACCCAACTTTCCTTTCTTAGAAATGAGGAGCCTGCCTTCTATTTACGTGAGTTGGAACAAGGCATCTGGAAGGAAAGTCAGGACCCCGGGATTAAGTAAGTCTGGTGCAGTCCAGTCAATTCCCTTTTAAATGGATTTGTCTTTCACTGTTAGAATCCTTTTACAACTCACACAAAGGGAGTCTCTGCTATACGCCGGTGTTATTTCCTTTTCAAGTTAAGTATCCTTTACATATGCACAGCAAAACATACAGTTCTTTGGGAATTGTATGCTGTTACACATCCACTTTGCACAGTATTTTGATGCAAGGAAGCATGGAATAAAGCACAGCACACTGTTCCTGGTTCCAAGATAAGGCCCTGCCTGCACGTGCGTGGTGCCTCAAGGACATATGTAAGATTCTGCGTGAGTGCAGATGTCTCCCCAATCCTCTTGCAAGATCAGAAGATTGGGTCAATGGCTGCACTCCAGAAAATGTCACTATTAACATCTCCAGACATAATCACAGATACAGCACAAGAATAAAGCAGGTCAGGGATACTTGGGCTCCTAAGCTGATGGTGCAGCTGCCTTGCTCCCCTCTAATTCCCTAAATCCTAGGGCACAGCGAGAATGAAAAAGCACTGTGCTGTACCAAAACAGCGCTGTGAAGCAGCAGTGTGCAACTCAGCCATGTTCAATCTTGATCTCTGGGAAAGGGCAAGGTGAGAACTTATTCAGTGATCAGAACAAAGCTGTGAATGTATGACAATATAAATATTTTTTTGGTTCACCTACTTTGCATTACAAACTTTTTTTCCTTGCATGCTTGCACTGATGACATAATAATGCATTTACATCCCAACCCTGCTGCCCAACCACAGCACAAGTAGCTGACATTCACCATAAACAACGTATCACCAATCTCACCCAACCACACGGCACTTCCTGGCGGGTTTTGCAGTTCCATCCCTGCAGGAAACAACAAGTTTCAGCACCGTATTTCAGTGATGCTGTGACTTTCTGTGCTGCCTATAAAGGAAGCTGTAATTTTCCAAATGGTTTGTTATGGATTCAAACCGACGTGCACGGAGGTGGGAGGAGGGCATGGTCAGAGGCAGGAAAAGCCATGCTGGTATTACTGGAATGATCTTTGCAACGCAGCACCTTCTTGAGCCACTGTGCCAAGTAGGGCAGTCTGGTTTTAATCACAACAGCCTGCAGTTCAGTGTGAGACTCCTTACCGAGTCCTCCATGTCACACTGCTGATTTGCTAATGGCTTAGGATAGCTGACAGCAGGCTGTGCTCTCCTGTATCAGGACAGATGGCCCACATTCACTCCAGCAACACAGCTTAGCTGATGTGAAGTAGGGAATGCCTTCTTATCCCAACACTGAGGCACAGCTGAGCCCTGGAAGGGAAGGGGACTTGCCTCCAAAGGATGGCCGAAGCACCATACAGCACCAGCTGGGCTCCCAGCTGCCTTCTTGTGGGCAGCCTGCAGGGAGGGACCCCTGCAGCCAACGTGCCTTGCAGTCCCTGGATGCAAGTAAATACTTACATTTTCAGCAGTTACTAAACTGAAATACTTTTTAGACCACATGAACAACAGGCAAAATGAAACACTGCTCAGCTTCACTATCATGGGAAGAAGGAAGAGGAGGGGACTGCAAGCATCACAGGCACAGCACTGCTTGCTGTACACATCCTGGATGCTGGGGCTGGCACTCCTACAGCATTTCCCCACTCATTGCTGCTCACAGAGCTGCACCTGCCCATTTGCTCAGGAGTCGGATCCTGGTGCTCCTTCCTGCAGGCCCTAAAACCAGCACTGAGCCCACTGCTACCGCAGGCTAAGTGCTATCCTCCCACAGATGGGGCCTGGTAGAAACTTGGGTGAGAAGCATCAACTTCTAGAGGTACGAGGTAGTTAAAAATGAATAGGGAACTTCACAAAGTAGCTGCATGCAGCGCAAATACAGATAAAGCACAAAAAAAAAAAGGAAAAAAACCTCCTCAAAAAGAAAAAACAAACAAACAAACAAAAACCAGCAGATAATATGAATAATGTGAATAATGAATAATGCCAAATACTTTTTCTTCTCTCTTCTTTCTGAGACCAATGCTTTATCCAGAGCCTGTTCTGCTCTGACAGCAACTCTTGGATGAAGGTAACCACTGCACTCAAATTCACTGTAAGAATCCTTTAAGGCCCCTCAGGCTGATTTCTGTGAACTGACACTAAATGTCACTACTTGAAAAGTTGAGCAGTGGGGACGCCGCTCAAATCCTTTGGCAGAACCAGAAATCTCCACATCCATTGCAGTGCCTCAGTGGTGAGGCGCTTGTCTACGTCTGGACTTGCCCAATTTCAAGCACGTAATCAAACCACTTCTGACAGGGCAACAGACAAGACCCTTATTTTACATAACACTGCGCCAAGAGCCCAGTTCTTAACTCCCCACTTCAAGAAACACATTTTAGGGTAAGCACAACAGCACTGGATGTAAGCACTGGACGTGGTATTGGTATTGGTACTTAGCAAAGCCCAGGACTTCTGCCTTAGTTAGGGGACCTACAGTTTTGTTTGGATGTAAGCATAAGAAAAGGACTGAGTGTGAGAGGAAAACCATTCCAGTAAAACAATATAAGAAATGAACAGATAAAAGAAGTGTGAAGTAGAAAGTTAGGAACAATTGTTCGTCAGTGTAGGTGTTAACAAGGGACTGGAAGGGGTCTGGGGACTTACAGTGCTAAGAGAACACAGCGGTTTGCTTTTCCACTGCTTTGTTGGTCAATTCTTCCACTGCACATCCCACACAACTGTGGCTCCACACGTCCACAGCCTAAGAACAGGCTACATGGATTTGCTGCTGGGCAGAGAGAATCTCAGTCCCAGGAAAGAGACAAACATAAAAACAAGATTTCAGAAGGGCGGACAACTGCATTACACATCCCTATGCTGTTGTGAAGGTGCAGAGCGTTCTTCTATCACAAGCACATTTCTATCTCAAAAACAACACATGGCATTGTAGTAACTCCGAAGTTCGTACTACAGAACTGTCTCTGGTGGCCAGAGCACAAAGTTGCCTGGAAAGAAACTGTAACCAGTAGTAAGAAAATAAGAAGCTGCCCCCAGGAGCATATCTGCTTTTTCTTTTTCCTTGCCCATGGGCAACTGAAGGTGGGCATATGAATATGGGAAAGTTATCTTTATATATAAACCATGTGATGGCTTATGCAATTACTAATTGCAGCTTCCTACAAATAGTGAGTACATTATATACATAAATGCATGTGACATTTGGTGATTATACAATTGCGGTCATGTAATTGTTGCAGGAACATTCCACTACAGTTTCGTGCACGGAACAACAGAGTCAGAACAGACACGGGGTGGTGACAGGTCTCAGGAAAGCACTGTGGTCACAGATATCTTTTGTTCATTAAGCTCGGTGGACCAGTGAATAAAACATCACTGGCATCTTCAGTAGAATACCAGGTTAGAGTTGAAGAGCTCAGCACTGTACAAATCATGGTCGGTTGCTGCCCTGGGCCCATCACACCACATGTGTTGGAAGCAGAAAGTTCTCTACAACTTCCCAAAGTGCAGCGCGTGTGCAGACAAGGAAAACCATTCTTGGAAATGCACTCCCTAATTAAGATAAACTGGGCTGCGAATCAAGCACTTATAGGGAAAAAAAGTACGCTTTGCCTTAATGCCAACAAGTTCTGAACGTGCTTAACAATGTTAACAACATTAGTTTGCACAGGCAAAAAGCAGAGCAGAATAGCAAGCATCCCCAGCCATGATATAAATGCTACGCAGGAAGCACGGCTCCCAGGAGCTCCCCAGTGACCACCTCAACGTGCTTCTTGAGCCCCTGCACGTGAGCTGCTGCTCCACAGCCAGCTTCACACCTTGGCCTGATACACTTCTCAAGCATCAGCTGGGCAAAGGGCGACCTATGACTTAGGCTGTCCCTACAGGAGGCAGCAGCTGCAGCACAGAGCTATGCGGAGCCCTGATGGCAATTTCAACTGCTCTGCTGCGTTGGTAGCATAGTGACCTCACAGCTCACCACAAGCAAAATAAAACTTGTTAAACTGGGGACAATACACTTAGCAAACCTGCTTAAGTGAAAAGAGCACCTGGAAAAGTGGTCATTGCGCTCCATGATAAATTGTCATTTTATGTTACAGTTGCCTTAAGCTAAGTTTAAGTTACCATGGCAGTGTCTTCTGAAATAGATACAACAGTCAACAGAAAACGACAAGAAACAATTACGTGTGTCATTTTGCTTACGTGGAAGTGTTCTTCTCCGTGTACTGACACAAGATGCGTGGTACGTAATGAAAGTATTACTACTGCAGTATTTAACAGTAACACAAATATGCAGCTGAATGCCCAATATACACTTCAGGCAGCCAAAAGGTTCTGTCTTTTCTCACAGGATATCACTTACCTTCCGCTCTTGTCAGAATTAACTGAGAACCCTACAGGCGCTACAGAAATTGCTGGCTACGTTTCAGCAGGCTTTAAGACTTATCTGTTCATCACCATCCTTCTTCTGTGGAAAAACAAGGTAAACATATAGGAACATCTGCAAACAAGTGTGGAGAATAACTTCATGTATTTGTACATAATTAACTTCTCTTTATTGAATGAGGAAACAGCCTTTTTTGAAGGTCATTTCTTTGGTCTTAAAAAACACAAACCCAAGACACCTGGTTCTCATTTCCTGGCCTATTCCTCCTGCCCCAGCTGCATACCATGCTAAAAACAAAGGCTCCATTCTTTAATTGTGAATATCGGGCGCCTTTAACCTTCATTTTGCTGCTAGGGCCTTGGAATGTGAAAAACTTAATATACAATATCCTCTTTTATTAGCTGAAATAATAAATGGCCAGTTCTATTCCTTTTATCAGCTGGGCTCAAGATCCACAGATCCTTGGAGACTTCGACAGAGACAAGAAAAAAAATGTCTGAATTTCAAAGCAGAATCACTGTATTTGCACACAGTTCTGGTCTACTGCTTTGGATGACAGGCACGGATTAAAGGCCGCTGTGTTTAAGATTACCTAAGAAGAGGATGGAAATAGGTCACCTCAGACCCTTATCACCCTTTGGTGGTAACAGCCATCATATCTGGTCTCAATCACAGCGCAGTAACGAACTGTAGCCAGCCTGCTCAAAGGCCAGGACCACAAACAGCTCTAACACAGAGACTGGTGCAGAGCAGTAGGAGCATGAAAGATGGCATTCTTCAGTAAGAAATGTGAGTAGTCACAGGAAATGGAGGGGGAGAGGAACTTGCAGAGTTCACCCAATTGAAGCTGATCAGCCAGCTCCATACACAAGGCAACTGCTACTAAAGCAAAGGAGCGTTTATCCATTGGTGGAAAGGAAATGCTTAAAGATTAAGGTTTCCAAACCGTCTCCTACCTGTGAAAGGAACAGGAGATTCAGAGTGAATGAACCAAGCTTATGCAGACTCTGTCTGAGTTAAAAAAATAAAAATCCCCCTATCAAGAAAGCAAACCTTCAGAAAACCTGCAACTCTGATGGTCACTATCAGGAGAAGACACATAGCTGGCCAGGGAGATCCATCAGCTACAGCGTTGGGATAAGTAGATTAAGTGCCATTCATTTACTTTGTTATTCATAATAAATTTGTTGCTGTGTCGCCCACAGATGAGCCCAGCTTACCCATAACTCGCATAACACTCCATCTGGGGCCTAAGCTAGAAGTGACTGAGTGTGACCGGGGAATGAAGAGGCACTCTCCATCCAGGGCCGTGCCGGCTCTCCTAACTGAGCTTCTGGGAGGTCTTAGCTTGGATCAGCTCACGCTGGCTCCCAGGGGTGCTACAGGAAGGCAAATGCGAGCAAGGCTGAGCTTAAACTCCATGGGTCAGAGGGAAAGTCAGCAGCAGGAACCTCTTTCAGCAACTCCTGGTGAGATGGCTCTCCAACACACACCATCATACTGATGCACAGACTGATACTGCAGATCACAGAGACTGTGCCTCACTAACCTCTTTCCTTTTTAGTCAGAAGGCAAAGCATGAGGCTCTACAGTTGGTTCACAGATGCATATTAAATAGCTGGCAATCGCTTCGCTCACACGTCAGCACTTCCCACATTTAGTGAAGAACCTCAAACTCAAAAGCTGTTCCCCATCCTACTCCAATCTATTAGTAGAGGGCATTCATTACAGCAGCTTCCATAGAGAGAAAATGTTTCTTGCCTTAAGAGAAATGGGTAAGATGTGTTGCAACACAGTCTGAAATTGGATTTCACAACAGTTATCACAGCAAAAGGTTGAAGAAACCTTTTGCCTGGGACAGACCAACTTGTGAGGAGTAGCCAAGGGGAAAAAAATGAGCCTCGTACCTCGTACTTCATTTGGCAGAAGAGCAGCTCACACACCTCAGGCTGGGCAAGGAACATCAGCACCAACCTTGCCAGTACAGAAACACAGGCACACCGCTTCCCAGTACTTTCCAAGACAGTTTAGAGTTTGGCAGCTACACCGTTTGAGACTTCCCTGTGCTTGGCATGCTCTGGCCTGAACACAGGAGGCAAACGAGAATTGTCCAGCAGCGACCAATTATTCACACAGCCAGAACTGCTGCAGTTGCAAGTGCAAACGGAGGCCAAAAGAATCATTGCTCGCTGCCACTGCAGCTGTTCCCCCACGAAATGCAGAGGGAATGGAGGTCTGACACAGATCCAGGAGGAGGTGCAGGACAGGTGTGCCATGGAAAAGTGAGGTGTATACAAAGCAAGAACATGTGAATCAGAACAGCAGGTAGAACGTGGGTGTACGTGTGTGAAAGTCTACCAGAACAGACAGAGGTATAGAAGAGATCTAACTATGAGTCAACGTGAAATTCAGGTAACCGTATCGTTACCTTTTGCTCCATTCAGAAAGTAGCTCAGACAAAACACACACAAAAAAACCTCTGCCAGTCCTTAAGGCCACCATGCCTGAAGGATGACCACCAGCCTTGGCTGATTTTGGCCTCATCAACTCAGGCTGTAACAGGACGTGTTTCAGTGCAGAAGTTTAAACTGTAAGGAAACATGGGTATACACAAGCATTGCATCCTCTTCACATTAAGAAAGTAGAAACAAACAGTTACAACCAAAAATGGCACACAGTTGTAAAATTTATTACTCTAAGCTAGGAAGAGTCCAAGGCAGCGTTGCTCACGCTCTGCTCTTTTAATTCAAGTCCCTTTGCAAACGTATCATTGTAATTGTACTTGAAGAAGAAATAAAAAATGACACATCCTTTTTTCCTGACAGGTCCCCCCTCCCATTCAGCATACTGGATGAACCTGTTCAGAAGAACTGGGGCTGCTACCAGTGAGGATTTTGTCCACAGTTTCTTTTGTGATTCACTGACAAGGTCAGGAACAGTATGTAAAAGCAGAGAGGTGTGTGGGGTGAGCTGGGAAGGAACACTTGGTTCCCTTTATAAAGGAATCTAAATAAGGTAGATGAGGCTCTCTGGACATCCAAGTCTCAGACCCATACACGTACTTAGCAAGCATCACAGTAACTCTGCAGCAATGTAAACTTCTCAGTTGCCAGAGAACAGCAAGTCTCCCATTTCTGCACAGCAGTAGGAGTTCATTTTTTGTTCGCTTAGCCTAATACATTTTTCTACATTAATTGCATAATTAATTATTCATCAATGGATTTTCCATGGCAGCAACCTGATCTTTCCATTCATTTGAACGCTTTGCCTGCTGTTGTCCAGAATCTGCAGGTGATCACCGGCCACAGCCTCAAAGTAAACCCCCCCATTTGCTATTCTGGTTGGTTTTCATCTGTACTGGAAAAGAAGGACCTCCGTCCCCAGATAGATGAATGCCATGTGAATACATGTAACTAAATTTAAGTAAATCTAGCTAGAGGTATCCCAGTCTCAGTATCTTCAACTCACTGCTATACAAAAAGGCCAACAGGTCAATATCCCCATGTCAGCATTGTGGTAAAAATTCCTCATTTCACCAAATACTCGTGGACTCTCAAGACTCAGATGATTAAACTATGTAAGAAATCCACAGAAGATTTGTAACAGTTTTCTCAGCACCTGAAAAAGCAGCCTCAAAAACAGAATGCTAACGTACCCTCACAAGGATGCTTCTGGTTCTCTGTATCTGCTGTAGCTTCCATAGGAGGCATTACTTTCGGAGTGACCTACATATTTACTGCAAGCTGAAATCCATATATATATTTATGTTTTAGTAGTATTAAAATATAGCAGCATTGAAATAGAAACATCATTATGCATTCTGCCAGCATTCTGCTTTACAAGCAAAAAGCCAAGTTCTTAAGATCGTATCTCCAGTTACTTCACTTTCTTCCCCAAAACCTTTTGCCACTGGACAGAACAATGGGAGTCGGTACTATTAGAGACCGTCCCCTCCATCTGTCTGTGCCAAATAAAACATGCTATGGTTGCTAAAGAACACAAGTAAAGTTCTGTAAAGCTACTCCTATAAAGTCTTATCAAAACTGTGTATGACCCAGAGGGGGTCTTTTTATTTAAGAGTTCTGATGCTGGAATTGCACTTCAGTATTGTTATTTCAATCTAAATTTCATACTAGATGCTAGGCATATCGAAGAAAACCACCAAATATGAACACAATTTTGTGTACAGCTGCTTCAGCAGATCTCCTTCCCCTTTTCTTCATTCTTGGGAAAGAAAAAGTTTGCATCTTCTGCAAAACCATTTTTAAAATGACTTTTGAGTGATAGTGAAGAGCTTGAAAGGCAAAAAGCTGAAGTTCCTGTACTTAACCCTACAAGAAGACTTACTATATGATTTGCTTAAAAAAAGAAAAAAAAAATCTGAGATACAACTAAAAGTTGCAAGTCCTCACCCATTCCCGCCTGTATCAGAGCTCTATTTTGGCTTATCTTGTAAAAAAAGGTGATTTATTTCTGCCCTTCACGCTCTCCATTGGCACTTACCCTGTCCTATCCTGCAGAACTACTGAAGAAGCAAAGGTGGCAGGTCATCTATAAAGTAAATGAGATTATTCAGTGAGAAAGCACTAGAAAAACTGGAATGAACAATTCAGACAACTATTCAACAACAAAGTCTTCAAGAAGTTCTTATTGTTTTCACCTAATAAGTTCAAACTTTATGTAGTATGCACACTACTACTACTACAGAAAAATCAGTTCCTAACAAATTAGTACGTTCATAAACAAGCAAGCTGCAAACTGCTGCCACACTGCCCCCATCTCCTAATAAAAACTTAAGTCTTGAGAGGTAAGGTGGAATTTCCTTAAATGCTGAACAATCTCACATTCGTGTAAAACAGCAGAGGCCAGCTGGCAACATTGCACCCATCTTGGTGAGATGGAAATTAATCACCCAACTTGA
Source organism: Gallus gallus (assembly GCF_016699485.2). Taxonomy (NCBI): domain Eukaryota; kingdom Metazoa; phylum Chordata; class Aves; order Galliformes; family Phasianidae; genus Gallus; species Gallus gallus. The sequence goes on from NC_052538.1 coordinate 9,787,107, forward strand.
ATAACAAACTGCAGCACAAGAAGAACATGCCCGGTATCCAATCACTAGCATTTGTTGTGTTTTCTTATGGACATGAAACACTACCCAACACTACCAGAATGACGTAACCTTGTGTTTTATGTGGCATACTGTCAAATAGCACTATGCCCTTCTTTTTTCTCTCCAGTATGTGCACAGGAGAGAAGGAGAAGAGCAAAGAAGGAAATAAAACATTTTTATCTCAAGCTGACAAAATGCACATTCTGTACGTCACATCTGCATGCTCTGCATCTGTCTCATCTCAGGTGCCCAGCGACTTCCCTAACGCTTCACAGGAATTATAGCACAGCCCATAAACATCACTTGCCATTTTATGCAACCTACACGTGGCTAGAAGACAAGCTAATCGTGATTGCTCAAGTCATACAAGTGATTTCACACACAACTACTAACAAATTGCTCACTTTTTGACAACAGTAACAAACAAATCAACCTTACAACCAGGATAATGCAGATGAAGCAGAACCACCAAGCAATTTACTACTACTTTCTCCAAGAAAACAAACTGCCACCACCACAACTGCCAGCCCGAGTACAGCTGAATTATTGCACGACAAAGATACACACATTAACTACAGTTTGTATATTTTTCTTATTTATTCAAAAGCTAGGGGATGACAAAAGGGTTAAAATGCTTGACTCCACCTATTTATTACATGAACAAATACTTAGATCCATCAGAGACTCGTTTTACAAGTCTCTCAGTCCAAAAACCACACACAAATTAGATTTTATACACAAATGTTTATTTCTCAAATAAACAACCCCTTTAAACACAAGGAATGAAATCTAAATCTTCATAAAGATGAACCAAAAATGAAATCCCTCCTGTATACTGTAATCACTGTTTTCTTGGTCACTACTGGCTTTAACTGTTTAACATCAAAAAACAAGGACATATTTAAAAAATCATGCTACTGGATTCCTACCTCTGCCTCTGCCCAGCTCTATACTCATCTCCAATATTTTAAAATTTTACATCATCAAATCTGAAGCGTTTATGTGAAGAACAGCTGTGCATTAAACACAAACAACAGAACAAGAAGATTATAAGATGTAGTCAAGTTCATAACGAATATAGGTGTTCTTTTCATCGTTATAGATTCTTGGATAGTGTGCTATCAGAGCATCCTGTGAGCCGATGTAGATGGAATTATAGATCTTCCAATAAACGTCTCTGACTTTCCGGGCAGGGTGAAACAAACCCTAGAGAACAAAACAAAACAACATTTATTCTAAGCTTCTGTTCTAAAAGCCCATTACTGCATTTAACCAAGTTTTAAACAACAGCCATTTGAAAAGCACTGTGATAATACTTAATATCAATTATTAGGAATGAACTACAATAAACATGTAATTATCAGTGTTGTGAATATATAATCTAGCTTCTTATCTGCCATGTGCACTTAAATTCTACAGCCAATACAGCAAGAACTGTTACACTCAAATACACAGAAAAGGAGCCTCCATATTCTACCTCCATGTATGCATTCACAGAAGCTGGACTGACTAGCGTGAATGGAACGGTATAAACTCTGATCCAGGCACCATTTTCTAACACTGTGCACTTAAACAGATTTAAACATCTTACTGTTTCCTTTAGCCAGCAACACATTATGTTGATTTATTATCGATCCTATCCTCTCTTTAATAATGCTGCTTGTTACTTGTTTTCCTAACGTTCTGCACTACTGATTTATTCCCCCAATCATTATTTACTATCCTCAAAATTGCACACTTCTACTTTACAAGTCAGCCAATTTTTAGTCACTTTATATTCTATATTATCTGCTAATTCTATGCTGCTATTTCTATGCAAGTGCCTCAGTGCAATCAGTTATCTCACAAAAAAAAAAAAAAAGCTGTTCTCATTGCATGTTTCCATTATCAAAATCCTTGGTACAGAATGGTACGTTAAAAGAGATGAAAAGCCAGCCTGTTTTCCTTTACTGGATATCTCCTTCAGCTGACTTCTCGTCTCCCTTAAGAGAATCACAGAATGTTTGGGTTGGAAGGGACCTTTAAGATATCTAATTCCAACCCGGTGCTGTAGGCAGGGACACCTCCCTCTAGAGCAGGTTGCTCTAAGCTCCCTCCCATGGCAGGGAGGGGGCATCCACATGCTTCCAACAGGCAACAGAAGCCTGTTTGGTGACTGCTGCCCATGCAGCATACATCAGGACATACCTGCAAACAATACTGCAACATTCGGCAAGGGCCAATAGCAACTCTGAGGCCCTCCAGAGCCCCCATGACTGCCTGAATGACGTGTGGAGAGGTTTCAAACACATTAGGCCATACGTAGTTTAACAAATGATTAAGGGAATCTTCACAGCCAAACCCATAAACACCAAGAGACATGTGTTGCACCACAGCACTGGCTGTTTGTCTGTGTACAAGATCTCTGAAAAGAAAACAATGTTGTGTTAGTAAATCATACTCAGAAGCAACATACCTGGACAAGCACCATGACTATTTTCAATTACATTATTTTAAAAGCACCAATATATGCTTTTAACTCACATCTACCGACACTAAGAGGCAGAGTAACCAAAAATCAATTAATTCAAAGGACAGTTTTCTGGCAATTATTGTGCTATCAACTCTGTAGCAAAGGGACTAACAACAGAAATGATCAAAAGTGGTTTGAACACAGCAAATAGTAACCCAACTAAAATGGCTGTACCATGTTCATCTTCAAAAGCGTTAGCAAAATAGAAGTATATAACTTGAATTATTTGTAGATAATGGGTACCCAACAATGTTTGTTACTGAGCAATTTTTAGCAAACAGGGACGATGTGCATATTTGCTAAGACCCAATTACATATTTAATGTGACCGTGGATAACTGGACAATGCATACAAAGAACTGCACTCACCTGTCCATTAAAGCGTCTTCAAGCAATGGCGTAACGGCATAAATATAATCTTTTCCCATCTCTCCAATGTATTCAAACAGGAAAGAAAGAGATTTTAACACACCATTCTGGACATTCAGTTCTGGAACTCTGTATTCATTCATGAGTGCAGGCAGCACTGTGAAAGGTGAGCATGTTTCAGCTACAATAGCAATTGCTACTGTAGTACAGACTCTGTTCTGCCTTTCCTGAACTTTCAAGTTATTCAGCAACGTAGCCAAGACATCGTGAGGTCTGGAAAAGAAAATACATATGTCTACGTCAATAGATTTGGTGAGAATATAGGTAAATTAGTTGACATTGAAACAAAAAACAGCAGAACATTGCTTAGCCCTTCTTCAAGAAGTTAACATTTCCTGAGGAGCACCATAAACCACAAAATTGCAACAGAGTTTAAGTAAGCACAAAACATTACTTCTTAAATCACCAACTTTTTATTAAAAAACAATAACACATCAACATCTAGACTCAGCTTTTGTTCATCCTATAGTTAGTTTGTAAACCAACTCTGGGAGACAGGAGTAGTCTTCCCATTATTACTCTGATCCCACAGGCAATTAGAATTTGTATAAAATTTAACACATTAATTGCAGGTAAGACTTTAGACAGATATGCAACTAGGTACGGAGAAGCCCAGTTAGTACACTGCTTTCTAGCTGGTTATTTCTGTTTCAAGTTAGTAACTGGTCATTCATTTAAGAGTGTAGAGAAACAGGAATTGTGCTTCAAGCTATGATTTGCCGACTTGCAATACCTCAACGTGGAAGTAAAAAAAAACCCCGTGCTAATTGAAGAAGCACTGATTTAAGGAAAAATAAGAAAAACAGTATTTAAAGGAGAGCTATGAAAGAATATAGAGAGTTTGAATGCATATCACACTATCAAGACTTGAGAAGACAAGCATATCTTACTACCAATTTATACTCTAAACTTGCTAGCCGACCAATTCAGTTCAAAAGTGTAGCACTCTATGCTAATAAGAATATGTCTATATTCTCTTACTAAATGAATAAAAATCAAGTGTACACATTTAACAGATGAACTGTAGAGGAGTTTGAATATTTGTCTCCAGTAAAATTCACAATCCTCACTACATTAGATAACTGCGTGTAGAACTAGATAAAGCATTAGACCAACTTACCCAATAGCTTTTGCAATATATCCGAAAGTATTTACTGTGGCTCTTCGAATAGCCTTCTTGTGAGCTTTTAGTAACTCCAGCAGCTCAAAGCAGATCCTCATCCATTCTCTTGCAGAAACATATTCTGCACCTCTGAAAGAAAATAAAGTGCTCTCTTCAGTTCTGCTCGGTTTTAAAGTATAGTCTCATAAATTGCAGTACCTATTTATTCACTATGAACAGAGGGATGTTATTTAAGCAATTTACTTAAAGTATCCTTTAAACTAGACCTTCACTGATTAACAGTTTACAAGGAACACATAGATATAATACATTTAAAATCTGAAAACATAGAAAGTTTACTTCTTACAAAACATTTGCATATAACATCATTACAATAACAGATCATTTGCTATATACTTCATCTTAAATGTTAAGTTAAACTTTCAAAATAAAACTTAAGAAATAACAGGAGATACAAAAAACCCAGATGTCAAACCTGATACTCTAGTCTAGCTTTTGCTACAGCAATTGCTTCCAGAGAGGATCAGTTATATCGTTACTCAGCCTACCTGTCTGCAATGCGCCCAACCAGATCGATACAATTCTCCTGTACTTTCTCATGTCTGTTCTTCAAAATAGGTGTAAGCCGTGGCAGCAGATCTTTGATAGGTGGAGTCATCTTGTGCATACCTATTGAATTAAGAGAGGCATAGTAAGTTTCACATTCTTTTCATTTCACTCTTGACCAGGCACACAGTTGTTACATAAACGTACCTATGACATTAACAATAGCCTTAAGCGCTCCAAGGATGCTGCCCAGTACCTCTGGATATTCTTCACCCAGGTACTCATACAGCACAACACCCAGATGTCCCATCAGTTTTTCCTACAACCAAGTAAGAAGATTTCAAAGTTAAACTTTCCTCCTTCTCGTTACTGTGACATACTGTAGCTAATTTGACATGAGTCAACTCAGTACCTCTTGACAAGTCTTCATGACCACCGCAGTACGAGAGATGAGGTCAGCAGCCTGCTGCCGCACCTTCGCTGACTTGTTGTTCAAACGCCACAGAACCGTACCACAGATCTGCGGCAGGTAGGGCTTCACTCTTTTGCCAAGAGCATTAACCACTGTGCCAAAGCCATTCAGCATCACAGAATCCTGGGTTTCAAAACACGAGACAGTTAGACCAAAACCACCACACTTTCATTAAACCTGGCACCATCTAAAACTGTTACTGAAATGCTAACGTTCTACATCTAGCATGTGGATGTTGTTGATCTGAGCACTCAAATCTATGCAAGGGTTAGAAACACCTAACTCACAACTACACACCTCTCCATAACTAACATTGAGCTACCTTTCAGTTAAGTTGACCATAGCTCCAATTAAGTTGGCCATACCTCTGTGGTCTGTTCTTGAAAGGCATACAAGATCCCATCAATTAGTTGTTCTTCTAGCTTATGATCAATGTCTGCCGCACCCAGATTTCCCATTATCTTCTCAATTGTTTCCATGACCATTTTTCTGTACTGTTCAGCCTCATCTTTCAGATCATCCACAATCCTAGAAATAATTTCTGCTGCTCCAACTTTATTTGCCAGCTCCACTGTTGTATCCACCAGCTGAAATATACAAATAGTTAAGTGAGCAAACATTGTTAAAACCTTCTTTCTAACTCTTGAAAATCTCTCTCCCCAGCCTGAAAAGCAGTAGCAGCATCATGCTGGTTTCCCATTTCATTTCAGTGGAAATCGTTTTTCAAGAAAAAGTTACAAATGGTAATTTCAAAACAGATTCTATCTAGGAATAGAGTAAAAATGCAATGGCATAGAGAAGAGAGGAACACAATGAAAAAAGGATGCACCAGTATAGCTACTGTAGCCACTACTAGTAGTAAACAAAGAGAAGCTCTAAACTTGCCTTAAGACCAATGAAGCATTCTTTAAGCTTAAAGTGAACAACTGTAGTCATCCAGTTTTAAAAGACACAAATAGGGTGAACTACCTCACCTTAGAACTGACGTAGATTCATATTCAGAGATAAAGTGCCTGGTGTGAAAGTCCTGACTGAACAGTTTCTAAACCACTATTCCAAGCACAGTTCACACACAGGACGTACAAGACACAAAACAAAGCATCTAATTTGAATGAACACCCCAACACAAATTTTGTTCTACTACCAACAAAAAAATTCCACTGGAAAAATACCTGTCTGTAATTTCTCCTGTCCAATGCCATTCTGTGCTGCCAGAAGTGTTTGAAAAATGGTGGCAAGATTTCTGTTTTAATGTAGTTTGCTTCAACACCATCTGTACCACAACACTGCTTTACCACCTAGTAGGAAAAAAAAAAAGCCAACAATTTTAATTCTGTGTACAGTTTGTCTGTTTGTGGTGTTTTGGTTTTGTTTGTCTTAAAGAACAGGAAACGTATATTCCATGTTAATGCTAAACGTTCAGGTTTTATCAGTTTAATTTACTACGCTTCCAGTGTCTGAACAAATAATTCTGACGTACCTTCAGAACAATTTTTTTCATCTCTTCATCAGGAGACTGGAACTCTCTGATAAGAATTAACATGACTTCTCTGGTATAATAGTTTGCATACTCAGCATCCATGAGTGGAATCAGATAACCAATAGCCTTCAAAAAGGCAGCCAAACCCTGTTTAAATGAAGAAATATATTTCCAATGAGTTACAGAAGATACATATTCATTTTGGTTCAAACTCGAAGTATTTTAGACATACCTTTCCTCTGTGTTGACGTATACCCTTCCATAAAGGCTTCAGAACAGAATCGAATGACTCAATACCATAGGGAGTAGCTGCCTCAGCTAAAGCAGCAATAGCCAAAGCACTGATGGTACGAACCTTCTGCTGCTCATCCACAAGACCTGCAAAAGAACACTGTTTAGTACCACTTCTTGTATCTTAAACTCAAAGTAGAAAAACTATTCAGATAGCATAAAAAAGTAACCACTTAATTTTCAGGAAAACAATTACTACATCTCTTTCAAAGTCAGGGGAGTTATTTCTCACTGTAAAAAAGGCCACATAAAACTGTGCCTTAGTAACACTTCATCTCAACAAGGTACAGGAGAAAAATTCCAAATACAAATCTGACGCCAGGGAAAGCAGAACCTACCATGTTCAATAATTTCAACCAAGCTCCTGAGATGAGGCAAGATAGCACAACCCATAAGAATAGCAATTTGCTGCACAATCTTGATGCCAGTATGCCTCGCTTGCCAGGATTTTTTGCTTTTACAGACAGCTTTCAAGAATGGCAACAGAGAAGGAATGCCCAAAGCAGAGGCAACAACAGCAAAGGCTCGAGCTGTGGTATTTCGGACGTATTCATCCATGTTATCAATATCAGGTCGCATCGTAGAAATCATTGTTGCCAAACCAGCAGCCTGAAAGAACATACAAAACACACAGATTTATGGACAGCACACTACATTTTTCTGCCATGACTATAAGCAGCTCTGTGTGGCTATATATAAGATAACTCCTACTGCAGAATTAAAATTTATTACCTTAGCCAAGTTGGAAATAATTTCTCTGCCTTCCACTCTGGCGTAATAGTCTTCATCAATCAGCAGTGGTTCAATGACGACAAGAATCTGAAAGAGATGAAAAAAAAAATCACATTTCCATTTGTGAATACTTTAGGTAGTATTTCTGGCCCTAGTAAGAAAATTAGGGTTCCACAAAGCTGAGGTAATTCCATGGATTCAAGCTTTCAACTCTATGATGACCAAAAAAGTCTTAGATCTGTTATGCTTTTTTTTCCCCCCCTACAACTCTTTTTTTGAAGAACTTCCCCCACAGATTGTAGCTACACCAGGTAAAATCTCCCTCCCTCTCTCAAGCATGCATGTATTCTTTTAACATTATGCCTTAACATTGTAATATTTGCATTTTGATCACACTCCAATACGTTAAAGTTTGACTGAAAAAATACGAAAGCCAATACGACCTAAAAAAACCTCATGATATTGTCATCTCTTCTGCTATGCAGATGAACTGTATGCTTCTCCTATAATGATCAGAAAAGCAAATTAAAGATGAGCAAACTGCAACAGACCTTATGTACGTATGGTCGGACCAGGTCATCCAGTTTGTACAGAATTCTGTCTATGACTTTGACAAGTAAGTGGCGCTCCTGATCCTCCAGTGTTGGTGACATCAGCAATGGTAGAATCTGATTAAACAGTGGCCCAGCTCCAAATTCCCGAGCTTTATCAGTAATTTGTCTCAATGCAGCCTAAAAAAAAAAAAAAACCAACTGTCATTTAAACTAAGGAAACAATACTGAACAGTTATTGAACAAGTAGGTATTAACCAAGTTAAAATATCATCTATTGTAACCACAGGCTTCATAAGACCTGTCCCTACCACCATTTTCCACACAAATACATCAGGTGATAGGCCATGGGTATTCCACTTTAAAGAAAAGCATGCTCAGTACTAAGGATGGCACCACCTAAAAAGACATTTTACATTGACAGGTGCTGAGATCAGTTTAGAGTTAAACTGCAAAAAATCTGTAATCTATTGCATGAGCAAGCTACAAACTCAAGAGCTACATTGTCAATTTAAGAAGCCAAATCTAGAGAATCACAAAGCCCTGTAACCAAACAGCACTACAGAATCTACTTTCCCAGAATTAAGAATTCTTATATTATTATATTCTGTAAATCATATGATACTTAGCAATCAGCATGACTGCACAAAGAGCAGCAACAACAAATTACATCGAATGACAAACCAAAAGTAACACAGATACCAAAGGAAGAGAAAGAGCTAAACAGACAGCAAAGCTTTGGAGATAATTTTGAAGAGAATCCTAAGGACAAGCAGGTGAAAAAAAAAAGAGTCTGAAAATGAACTTGAATACAAAGGCAGTGTGTTAGAAGATGAAGTGGTAAGAATGACCACTAATCTTACCTTTCTCATGGGAGGTGTGCCATTCTTTATTTTCAAAAGTAATTTCATTATCTTCCTCTCCTTCTGCTCTTCAGGACTGAGAGTTGATTCATCAACATCAACCTAGAAATAATTCCAGACAAATTAACAGGCTATACTTTCAAAGATCAGAAAACCTTAATCAGCATGAGTGAAATGTCATTTACCAGCAGCTTATCGAAGTACTGGATATCATCTGGCTTCAGGAATGGAAGGTTGCCAGAAGGCTGGTCATTGACACTCTTCATAGTCCGGTCCTCTGTCTGCATGTGGAATCCAGTCATACCACCCAAAGGTGTGGGAGTTGCTGTAAGTTTACGTGCTGGAGTACGAATAGGTACATAACCAGCTGGTGGGGGAAGAACCTACAGAAGAAAGAAGGAAATATGGTAAAAATTGTACCACAGTACTAAAGAATAACCTCCACAGCCTTCAAGACCCCTCTTACCACAGCAGATGCAAATTGAGCAAGGTCTCAAACACAAAACAGAAATAAAATAGAACAAAGGGGTTTAGCCTTTTGTAGATTTGTTGTGTTACTTCATACATCAGATCCCACATTCAGTGATCTAATTCATAAATTCAGTAGGATAGTTTATATTCATGCTTATTCTCTACTGACAATATTTCAGAAGAAAGGTCAGTTTCACTTCTGAGGGCTTGGATAACAGACTTCATGAGTCTTTAGACACTACTAAAAAAAAAATACCCACACACTTCAGTATTTGTATCAACACTGTGTATTTGTGAAGTTGGAATCTGTGACTTTCTCCTGTTTTTCCATATTTGGGCTTTCTTTCTGAACTTAGGAGACATTCTTAACACTGAGAAGCAAAATAAGAACTGGCCATGGAAACAAACGTTACTTTCTCCCTTTAATGGATTTACAGTAAACGAGCAACTGAACCAAACAAATTTCTATGTGAATTAATCAACAGCTTCTGTGAAATATTCTACATATTGGACTTCTTTTTTTTTTTAATCAATGTCCCCTGACAGAAGAAAACTATCAGTCTGCTGCAGTCTCATTCAAATGAATTACCTTATATCCTTCTGGGAACATAGCATCCAATTCTTCATCAGAAAGTGGTCTGTTTCTCTCATCAATTTCCCTCTCCCAGCGCCAAGCCTGCAGCTGTTCAGGAGTCATGCTCATGATATGACCTATATTCAAATTAAAAAGATTTTTTAAAAAAACTTCCATAAACAGAAGATAGATTTACATGAAGTTTAACTTTCCACACTTGACATCTGTAGCCAATACCACACTAATGTCTTTACCATCCAGAATGAACACAAACAGACCATAGCCTTAGCTCCTATGGGCATTTAAAACAGGTAAACTGAACATATACTAAACGTTTTCAGATCGTCAGAACAGTACATTAGCTAAAAGTCCATTTCAGTATACAATTTACAGGTTTAAGCTTCATTTTCATGTGAGAAAGTGAAGCCTTAGAGAATGGATTGGGCTTACCTGGCGTAGGAGTTGCCATGTTCATAGCTGGTGTACCAATGGGTGTTTTGCCAGGTGTCAAAACAGGAGTGCTGCCACCCATCTGGCTAGCAGGTGTTTCATCCCATCGGGACTTTCTTTTACTTGCTCCTGGGGTTGGTGTCTCACCAATGGAATCACCACCTCTATCCGTACGAGGAGTCTCAGCCCATCCACTGCCATGTCCCGGAGTATCTAAAGAAAAACAACACAATTTTTGTAGAAAACCGAACAGGACTATAGTCCATAGCAAAAACATCCAATTCCATTTTCATTATCTCATCCTCATTTCTACATGAATCAGCAAGCATACAACAAACACACTAGAAAAGTTATGATTACTTTTGTGAACGCTGAAAACATCCAACAGATAATTTTATTTTTTTGAAGAAAAAACTGTATCTTCTTGTTGAATCTTTAAATAAATAGATAAAATTCTAAAAAATATGAAAGAACCCAAATATTCTAGATAATGGACAAAGTACTCCACACGCTCCCTTGATAAACCTTTAACAGTGGTGTTTCACTGTTCCCTGCCACATGAGCTTAACTCAAATTAAGATAGGTGACAAAATGTTCTAAATGTTCTAAAACTCATCTCAATGTTTAAGCAAGTTTTCAAAAAAATTGGAAAAGTCAAAAAATTCAACAGTTCAGAAACAGCACAGACACACAATTGTATAACAAAAAGCAATTCAACATAAAATGAGTTATTTTGTCCTAATTAATCATCAAAATTCCAGCAGCAGTCAGTGAACATACCAAACAATTCTGATACCATTTTTGAGCAGAGCTGGGTTCAGAGAAGTGGGTTAAACTGACAGAATTCAGTGCTACACAAGCTCAGATAAAAACATCACATCAACCACTAGATGTCAGAATGTAGCTACTTACTGCCTTTTGCTTGCTTCTGCTGTTTACGTAAGGTGAAAAACTCCTACAGTATTTGCCATTCAAAATTCCTTAGACACTCTCCACTTCGCCATACATACCTCTTTCTGTTTTAGGAGTTTCATCCCATCGATTTTTACGTGCGCTGGAAGTGGCACCTCCATGGCCTGGTGTTGCATGACCAGGTGTGTCCCGTCCAGGTGTTGCAGCTCCTGCTGGCGTGTGACTGGGAGTGGGATCCCATATCTTTGAGCCAGGGGTGGCACCGGGAGTTTCGCTACCCTTTGCACGGCCTGGAGTTTCATCCCATCGCAGAGATGGTGTGTGTCCAGGAGTCTACACAAGACAAAAGCCTAAGTATTAATCTCTCTCACTTTCTGCAGTAGAAGACTGCTGTTTTTATTCCTTTTCAGTGTGTACATGTGTTAGAGTAAGAAACCTTTGAAATTCAAGCAGATTAGCATTAATATCTGCTGCACATAAACTGATAGACACGGGGATTATTACCTCTGCTTGATCCCAACTGGATAACTTTTTAGGTGTTGCACCAGGAGTCTGATCAGCTGTTTGATCCCAACGCCGCTTGCGTTTTGATGGTGGCTGAGATGCGGCTCCATTGACGACTTTAAGCTCTCCAGCTTTAGCTTTTTCAGCTAGCTGTTGCCTAATCTCCCTCTATTTAAGAACACAAAAAAGATAAACTTATTTCACACAAAGGCCTCTTCAAATTAGACATGAAGAGATTTTTCAGTCTTATCAGATATCTTTTTACGCCATTTTTTGATTTTTTTTTGCTCAAGTAACATGCCATTAGCTACTCAAATTTCCAATTCTTCCATAGCAACAGGGCTATGTGTTCGGAGGGACTACGTTTAAAGTCATTTGCTATCAATATTCATAGCACAGCAGAAATACAACCGTATAGAATTTTTTAGTGCTGTCAGTTTCTACTGCCCATACAAATACCTTAGAACTACTACTAGCCTGTTGCAAATGAATGCCTCCTCAGTAAATTATTATAGAGGGATGAATCAGAAAATATGTTCATATGAATTACACCCAGAGACACAAAAAAAGCCATGAAATTCTCATTTAAAATTCCAAAATGACACTGTTGAAACACCACATTGACAGACACTATTATTCATTTACCACTGAGTCCATACAGTAAGGTTACCAAAATGGGGAACTATGTCCTCAATTAATGTCAATTAGAGTAAATCAGTGTAAACCAACAGAGGTCACTGCAACTCTAACATCTTGCTCCAATTAACAACACAGCTCTATAAGTATCACAGAAGAAATTTTATTATATTACCAATATCTTTTAAACCATTAAAACAAAGTTTTAGTAACTATGAGTAGGTGGTTTTACTATTATTTTTTCTTTTCAAGTTCTAAGCCAAATGTTAACCAGCTGTTGCTACTACAACAAAAGCCTTTCAAAAACTTCCTGGATTCTCCTTATTGAAAGCTCGCAAAAGCAAATCCCTCCAACACTGAACACCCCTCTGTATCTCTCAGGTTTTGTGTCTCTACCTCTGAAAGAAAAAAAACAACCCAAGAGCTATGAAACAATCCAAACTAAAATATACTGACAGCATTTCTCCCTCCATTCTATTGGTATTACGTCGAACAAACGTTTTTCAAGGTTTTCACCTGTACGGTCTACCATCATGGTTCAGCATGTGAGGAATATGATTTTCCAAAGGAAAAAATTTAAAAATACAATACAATTTCCATTCCCACTGTTCTTACCACGATTTCTAAGGCTGCAAAATGAAACGAAGTTCACATGCAAACCCCTCCCCCAACTCACCTCTTCTTTTGTTAAATGCTGTTCACGCATAACATCCATGTATGTTCTGGCATTCATTTTAGGGTCTGGTGTCTTCCCTCCTGTAGAAAAGAACAGCAACAGGAATGGAGCACAATGAGTACAGGATAAGCAGAATCTACCAACTTTCTCTATAGTCCTGCTCTAATATTATATTATTCCATGATCATTTAATTTTACTTTTTGATTGAAAATTTTAAAAATTACATGTATCTTATGTTTATTCAGTTTGCTGATCAATTTAACCTGTTTGAACACAAACGTAACTACTGCAGTTTCAAACAAATATTTTAAAGCAGATATAAATGATAGCATGACAACACAGTTAAGAGTCTTCAGAAGTGATGGGTTCCTGGGTTGCTAATCCGGAATACGTACACTTTCGTGCCTTTGTCTCCATCAGCAGTTCTGACTTCAAGCAGCAGAATAGAAGCCTAGAAAATTATCTCTTTACCATTAGTAACACTTTGGAAAGATATTTATATTCAAAACATTACCTTGTGCAAGCTGCTAAACCCTAGTAGTTATCTGACTATAAATAACTACCGCATACCTAAGTAATGTTTTAAAATGCTTTATCGTAAGGACCCGTTTATAAGTTTGACAAATTTGGACACATCTCCCAGATCTTCCAGTGTCATATTGTAAAAGGGCTTCATTTAAAAAAGCAAAAAATCCCAGAAATCTGATAGCACCTTCCCCCTCTTTTCAAAAAACAATTGCGACTGGGATCTGAACGTAATACATATACCACCACAACGATACTCACACGTAATGGGTTTTGTGTACCATTTGTTGTTTTATGCTCTGTATCTTGAGTTAAAATTTAACTTTTACATACTTTACAAGAAGCCCAACTTCATATAAATTAAGACTTGTCGAGAAAGACACTATTAATTAAAAAGAATGTGCAGATTTGCTATACAAGTGGTATAGCAATATCATTTAGGAGAAAAATAAAATTCTTAAACATTTCTATGCTGAAGATCATTGCCCAATTGGCTGTGTCACTCTGACACTAGCTTTGAAAGGACTTTCCTTTGGAATACTTTTTCACCATAATCTACACAGGATGTGTTGAACTGCACCCTTAAGAATGCAGACAGGACTGGCATATAGCAGTACTGCTGTAGGAAAGAAATTAAGGACAGTTAGTATGGGCCTGTGAATTCTGACAATACATGTTTATATCAATTACAATTAAGCAAGTAAAATAAGTAATATCCCTAAGAATTCATGCAGGCTGCAACTCTAATTTGTAAAACCTGCAAAACAGCTGCTGATTTTAAGCCAACAGGCACCTCACTTCCACAAGTGAAACTCACTCGCCTCAAGAAATTTTCCATCAGACCCACTATACCCCTTTTTCTGACTCGCATTCTAAAATTATCAGAACAGACTTGAACTATTAACAGTATCAAAGTCTTATATATGCTTTTGTTTCTTTCAGTTATACCACCTAAGTTTACGTAAGATGGCAAGAATTAGGTGCTCTATTTTGAGAACTAGCATTTCAAAAGCAATAGCCCTGTAGAACTATGACTTGGAACGAAAGCTTTCAAGGTATTGAAAGACTGAGCACTCAATACACAAGTCGTTCAAGTATAATGCACAACCCAAAACAAAAAGAAAAGAGAAACCTTTAACCCTTTGTGTTTCTATGGCAATGGCTCATTATTTTCTTGTCCTTCTACCTGGAAAGAAAACTTGTATTATAAAGATGAAGAATATGGCATCTAGGTTTTTAACCCAACCTCTACAAAAAGGGGATGTTTAAAACAAAACTAAGTTTATAAGCATGCCAACAGAAATCAAAGGGCTAAAGACAGTTTAAGACAACAGATTTCAAACAGGGTATAGAAAAGTCAAAAATAAATTACCATCTGCAAAAGGATCAAGACGCTCAGGGGAAATTATCATCATCCGCCTGTGCTTTTTGTACTCATCTTCCCGATCTGCAATCTTTTGAGGACGGTGTTCTGCAAAAGGATCATACTAAAAACAGAAAAAAAGCTGGTTAGTCACATAGGAGCAATATGAAAAACGTTGCTGACCATTACACTACCCCAATATAAACCTTACTTCTGAAACTAGAATGTTTATTTAAATGCAGAATTTTTGATCAAATAACTTCCTGTTACTGTTCTAAGAAGCTTGTTCATTTGCTTCTGAGGCATTTCATCCCAGCAGTCTCTCTTCTTTGGAAGAATCTTTTTTTAAGTCTTCTTTCAGTAAGACTTATTACAACTTCATATGCTTTTAAGTTTCAAAGAAAAATATTTTAGGAGAATAAAACATACATGATTACATTTTTGTTACAAAAAGTTTAAGAGACACTGAGTTGTTCCAGATATTTGCATCTTTGAAGTACCCAATCAATGTCTGCAAGTAGTTCAGCATATACAGACACGTTGCCTTTAGATGTGCAAGTGCCATTTTCTACCACCCGCAGGAATTCTAACAGAAAGCACTGACAAGCTTAGTGCTCAAAATACTGTAATGCTTTACAGATATCCTCTACTTTCAGAAAACAAGATGTGGTCTTGAAATACTAACACTTCTCCTCAGACCCAAATAGTCTTTTGCTGTGCCCTGAGTTAAGACGTACCTGTTCAGTTGACTGCGGTATGTCATTAAGCAGTGCCACTGGAGCATGGTACCCTGGCTTCTTCTGGCCAAGCAAACTTGTAGATGGGTAATCATCATCATCCTGTCAGAAGAAAGACGTGGCAAAGTCACACTGATACTGGCTTTAGGTAACAATGTCACATTAACACACTCCTTGATAAGATAAAAAAGGACTAGAATATTTACCCCAAATTTTAGCAACTCTTTTCACATCTACTGCTGTATTACTCCCAGCAATCAACTGCTGAACCAGACACAGATAAACAAACAGCTACATTGATACCTTAACAGACTCAGTGAATGTGCTGCATTTACCCCAAGATGCCATCTTCAATAGCTATACAAGAAGTATTTCGTATTAATGCTAACGCTGCAATGTGCTAATTGTTATGGGAAAAGTGGTGCACACCATTCTTTTTTTCTTAAAATCCAGACAAATACAAAGAAAATGTCAGTAAGTAACCCCCAAAAATATTTCAGTAATAACAAGAGATTGAGAAAGCAATTCCAGCACTGTTAACTCGGTTGTTCCTTCTCAACCACAGTGCCAAAAAGAAGTATTCAAAACGTGTAAGATACTCTGTGTGCTTTGTCCAGGTATCAGTGAGATTCTATGCACCAGGTTACAGCAACGTGGAAGAAAAATTGCTCTTAAAATGATGAACTGATTTCAGTGAAGCACTGTAATGGGAATTTTTAATTAATGCATTCCTGAAAGTCTTCAAATACTGTGCCACTATAAAAAGATACCAGCTAATACTAGATTACACATAACATCCTTGTTCCTCATGAAAATATTCTTCACTCAGTTTAATACACAGTTACTCATTGTGTGTTTATGATCAGAACCGTAGTTTGATCGCTTCTGAAACCAAAAACATGTTTAACATTAGAATTTAACATAACTTAACAACATAACTTCAACCACCCACACACGAGACAGTAAAAAAGCCAATCCACAAAAATTGCACTGAAAATTCAAATGAAGTAGAAATGAAAATATTAAAATAGCCACTGAGTTTTATTAGTTTTTTCATCTCGTTTTTCACCTTGGCAGCAATGACAGAACCAATTCAGGCACTCCAGCTAAAGCCAACAGAGCACCAGCTCCCCCAGCCTCGGTGCCCACCCGGAGCTCTGTGACTGTCAGAGCACACGTCAGCAAGTCCGAGCAGACACAGATCAGACGAGTGCCCAGAGTAAGGCATGTTTTTTTCAGTAACTGCAATTATAAATCACTTCAAATAAAAGGCAGAATACGTAGAAACTCCTTAAATAAATGCAATCACTTACGTCTTCCAATTCAGTTGCTGCAATGGAAGTTACGTATCCAGCAAACCTGCTGTCGCTGCCGCCATAAATCTCTTGATCATAATATCCGGTGGAGTCGAGGCCTACTCCTTGTGCTTCATCGAGGGCAGGCTTTTTGCCTTGAATTTCTCGGATCTGTGCTTCGATATCTAGGGGAAACATACCCAAACACTCAGCTCTTTCTTAACGTACACAAAATGCAGTGCTTGTATCATCATGCTCAGCAAACCACCCAGTTTCAGAGACCATCTCTAACTAATTAACTAAACGTAATCATCACATGAAACTATACAACAACGATGTATAGAAAGCAGCTTTCCTTTAAGCTGTAATATTACCCAGGACAGACTAACCCAGCTGTATTAAGGCCCGAAGCAAACCATTCAAAACTATTCACAGTAACGCATCTCATCTTCCAAAGAGATGGCGGGGAAAGCAATTACAGCACAACAGTATTTCTCAATACAACATGGCACAGGTCTTTCTCAATTAATGTACTTTTCTCATTAAAAGTGGCTTTCGAGATATTATCACCAATTAATAAACTGATTTTACTAATTTAAAGAAACCCGTTTAAAGGAGGTAGCGCGTGAGTAGCCACAGCTGGGAACATTCCATAGCACAACACCTTATTCAAGAACAAAATACCTACTATACTGCAAAGCTGTATTACCTTTGAACAAACAAAACAACCTGACAGGCCACTGCAGAACAAGACAGGCAGAAGGTCAGCCACAGCTCCCATCGCAGGCAGCTCAACGTGCCCGACTTGCGACAACTCCTGCCTCTGCCACCACCTTGGAAGAGTCCACTGCTCTTCTGAGCTTTCTGCCTACCCTTCAAGGAGGGCCAACGGGAGCTTTGGCGCTCCTATCATAACAGGATCTGACACCAATCACCCCTGGGGTGAGGCACCGACCTCAGAAATTTGGCACTATTTGAGAGAACAGTAACTCAGTAATCCCCAAAACCAAGGAACCGATTTACCCACGCCTCCTCCTATGTGTTGGTAAAAGCAACAGGAAAACCAGTTGTGGTAATTCAATTGTCTTCAACAAACATGATCAAGACACAGATACACTAAGGTACACCCAATCCCATGAGAACAATTGTTTCCACCTGTATTTGCACTTACTGGGAGAAGGAATACCAAGGCCCATGCTTGCAGAGGCTGGCTGGACTGGATCTCAAATGCCCTTTCTGGCCTCAACAATTCCGTGCTTCACCCTCCCCATCTGAAGTACTGCTGCCTATGACATTAATTGGAGGGAAACCCACCCATTTACAAAAGCTACAGAGAAGTACTACTAGCAAATAACCCAGAAACTCCACCACACACTACTGAGCTATTGACTACTGCTGCCCATCTTTTTTTTTTTTTTTTCTTCAGGACTAATACATTTCCAAAAGCTTTTCCACAAAGGCAGCTTGCAAAAGGTACTAAGATGCCTACAAACAAATATTAAAAAAGTTAAGAATTAGATAAAAATAAAGGTAAAATCATTGTTAGTCCAGCTACAGGCTGACCAGAGCTTTGCAGGTACTGAGGGCACAGTCACCTCCACACCGCAGGAACCCCAGCTACCTGCCCAGAGTCTCACGAGAGCTGAAGCCTAATGAAAGCCTTACATTGCTGGCCATGAGCCCCAGCTGAACCCTGCCCCTACATTCAGCTCCCCATGAACAGCACAGCACAGGTTGGAGAAGTCCTGGAGAGGACTGGAGACATTTTGCTCCTAAATACATTAATACCAGAAAGAAACCGCTAATGCTGAGTTAAGATCTTAGCCTTGCCCACAGAGGTCTCTCATCTTCAGAGACACCCCACACATACGCCATCAACCAACAACTCCTTCAGGCATTTCATTTTTGCACAGTTGTCCTATTACTTGACTGTGGAACCAAAACAACTCAAAGAAGCACTTTTCTGCCAGGTTTGTTAGGTGTTTCTGGTTGGTTGTCTCCTTCAAAGGGCAGATCAAGTTCCTGATTTCGCTTGCAATTTGCTGCAATGCAGCACTGGGGTGAAATGAAATACCTGAGGCTCCCACTGCTACTGAGGACAGTGGAAGGACCAAGCGATTTTAGACCACAAAGACACTGTTTCTTTCTTCTAAAAGAAGGCAGAGAACGTTTCTTTCTTTTGCAGCCACACACAGTATATATCCTGACCACCACTCAGTCTTGTGCTTGCTCTATGCAGCAAAGCTGCTGGCCTAGTTTCGTGAAGGTAAGAAGTGACCATGCTTTCCCCAGCTGACAGCACACCAAGGGGCAACCATAAATATTTAATTTACAAAGCAAGTAATGATATTTTTATACATGACAATACCTAAAGATAACCTGCTGAGTATTCTCCTCTCCTTCGTATGGCTGTTTGTGGCCAAACTACTTCTTACTTGCAGTTGTTCAAGGCTGGAAGATACACTCTGGCTTCTATGAATTCTAGAGATGTTTTTGTGAGAATTTGACCACATCCTTACAGTGAAAAAAATGCTCACGTGGTTACAGCATTTAAAAACAATGTGGTACATGAAACGTGGAACCCAGACTTCCCTTCTTACATTACAGTCTGGCAAAACATACACTGCATATACCTAAAGTGCAGTGAGGGCGTTAAGGGAGCGTAGGACTTTAAACTTTGGACTGCAGGACATCACGCTTCTTCAGATCTCCACAGACTTTGAAATTGATCTTACTTATAAGCTGGAGAGCTACGAGGGGTTTGTCTGCTCACAGGAACAAACTCAAGGGACCTTCTTTTTTACTGTTTACTTGGTTTTTTTTCTGTTTAATTGTGAACTCAAATCCTCTGTGCGTGTATTACTGCTCCTCTTGTCTCACTGGGCCCTTATTTGCAAAGCGTCTGAATTCGCGGCACGAGCACCTGTGTGCCGATGTGTAACGAACACAGCCTTACGCAGCTCACCCCCCACGCACACAGGAGGCAAAACACGGCAGCAAACACGCAGAGCAACGCTAAGAACTGTATTTGTTTGCTTCAAGGCGCTCGCGAGCGGGAAAAAACGCCGCCCGGAAAGCCCTGCGCGGAGCGGGAGCGGCAGAGAGCGCAGCCGCACGGCGGCCCGAGGACAGCCGCCGCCACACAGCGCAGCTCCGCTACGCACCCACCCAGCCCGCCGCGGGGCCGGAGCAGCGGCCGGAAGCCCCGCGACCTCGCGCCTCCTGCCCTCCTCGCGAGCGTTCTCCCGACGGCGCCACGATGCGCTATGGCAGCCGTGCTCGGGCCGCGCAGCGTTCCGGGGGCAGCGCCCGCTCCCGCCGCCGCCCGGGCCCGCACAGCGCGGCGGCACCGAGGGCTGTCTCTACGTGGCGCTCCGCGCGGGCGCCTCCCGGCCAAGGGAGGGCCGCGCAGCCACCGGGGGGCGGCGGGCAGCGCCCGGCGGGCGACATCTTAGGAGCTGCCCTCGGGGCGGCGCCGCTCCGGCAAAGGCAGCGCGGGGCTCCCCACGGCCCGGCCGCGCACCTCTCGAGCGCCAGGCGGCGGCCCGGCCACGGCGCTGACACTGGCGGCGACGCCATTACGAGCGGGCCCGGCCCGCCCGCCGCCCGCCCGGCCCCCGGCTCCTCTGAGGGCTGCGGTCGGAGAGGAACGGAATTAGAAGACGCGAGAGGAGAGCGCAGCTTCAAAGGGCACCGCCACGAGCGGATTTCAGCCTTTTACCTTCGTGGGTCTTGGCAATCTTCGCCATTTTGTCCAGCGCGAACAACGCCGAGACGGAACTGCCGCGGCCCCACCACTTCCGCTCCGAGGGTGGGGGGGGGGAGGGGAGGTGAGACTGCAGTGCGCAGGCGCAGCTGCGGGCCGCGCCGCGGCTTGCCGAGCACTAGGGCCTTGCGCAAGCGCAGCGCCGGCGGCGAAAAGCGCCACTCGGTCGGCCGGGCGGCCCTGCAGGCCGAATTCGGAGCCACGCCCTCCTTTTGACTGACGTATCTGCCAGCCAATAGGAATGCGGCGTGGAAGCCGAAGTGGCCAATAGTGGTACGGCGGGGCTGAGGGGTCCGGGATGCGTGTGAGGGCTTGAGCGCTGCGGGCCGTGGGCCGTCTGCTACAAGATGGCGCCGGTCGGTTGTTGAGTGTGGCGCGTCCTGAGGGCGGCTGGGCCGCGCCGCGCCGCGCCGCTACTTGCCCAGTTATTTGGGCTTTGTTCGCCAGCCGTGTGGGAGACAAGTTGCTGCAGAGCACAATAAAACATGTACACGTACTCAAATGTTGGCAGTTGCAATCGAGCGTAGGAATTCCACATAGCCAGAGCACTGAGAAGGTACCCAGGGGTTGACAGCGAACATGTATCAGTAGCAGCGTGCCACCACTGCAGAAGTAAATCTGATCCCAGGGCTACTCATGGCAGTGTTGTATGCGAAGTCTAGAAAGCAGTCGCTTTGCTGTGCTTGGCACAGCACTGCTCAGGGAGTACTGGAGGGCAGAGTTAATTTGGGGACATGGCAGTCCAACGCAGACGTGGACAAACTCAGCTGTGCCTGAAGAGAATAAGCAGAGCGTTCAGAGGTGTGTCAGACTTCACCCCAGCGTGGGACTTGGGAATGTAAACAGCAGCTAATGGCTTGGCTGGGGCAGCTTCTGATTCATTTTGTAAACTGATAATCTTCTATTGTTTCAGTTCTTCTGGTGTGATAGATCCATTTCAACATCATTGCCTATAGTGTGCATGGTAACTGAATGGGGTTTATTCTGTTCCCATCCAAAACCCCAGAAACTCTCCCTTAAGCTCAAGTGCTGTGAACAAACCATCATTCTCAGTTTTCTGTAACAGTAAGCAAAAGCCCGAGTAAAACACTAACACTGACCATGCAACCTGAGTTCCAAGTCTGATTGCTTGAGCATACAATGCCTTGATATTTCATAACATGCTGTATAAAACATAATCTTATATAAATTATTCAGCATCATGCTGTTTTACTGTGCAACTGCTAACTTTCTAATCTCCTCAAAAGCCTTTGCTGCAAGGAAAGCAAACCAGTTTTTGGTTTGTCAATGTAGGAACCTCTGGAAAGTTAAGACATAAGGTATTTGCAACAAGAGGACAAAGGCACGATGGCAACACTACTCATAAATCATTCCCACTAATAAAGTTAACTTCACAGCTTCTTGAGGATTGTCTTACATAAAGCCAATGTTTTGTGTTTGTGAGAATATGTGTTTATCATTCAGTTCGTCTGTGTCTGTCTTTGCTTTTTTATTGCTTAGTTTGCAGAAGTTTACTGAGTAATTCAGTGTTCGTAATATTTTACATAACTGCATGCATTGAAATATTCTTAAGAGAGTTTCATTTGAAAGTACAGAGGATCTGCTCTTTAGTATTATTAAACTCACATCCTGGATTCATAGAAAGATGCATTCATAGGCTATGGAACAGAGATATATACCGAGCTGCTGAGAGACATGTGAGGATAAGGTCAAGGCAGACAGTAATTCCCTTCTACAGGAATTTAATGCCTGCAACTATTTTAAGTAACTGTCACATGCTTGGGTTCACCATGAAGATCAATTTGCAGTAACTTTCTCTTGTTTCTTCAGCTTGACTTCCAGCTCACTTTATGGGCAGCAATATTATATTCCCACTGTTATTAAGCAGAACTGAGCTCAAGAGTTGCAATCCTAAGGCACGCTTCTAAAATGTGATTTTGGAATATGCTATTTCCCTCACCAAAGGAGTTTTGTGTTGTAAGAGCGAAGATAAAGCACTGTAAGGTACAATGAGAAAACTACTTTTTGCTTTGTTTTCCTTTCTTCTCACAAATTCTGTACGCTGACCAGAGCCCCGTAATTTGCCTCTCAAAGCCCTGAATCCCAATGTATCTGCACCCTTGCTTCCTGAACACTATCTGCTACATAGCTCCCACAGGATATGGACAGGGTAACTTAGTGGTTTAGCCCTCCTATGTTACCTGTCAAAGTTCCATCCCCTGTCCTCACATGTCCATACACCTCATGGAAATTTCTGTACGGATTGGAAAGATATTGGTTTTAAGAGCCCAGAAGCTTTCCAGGCAGTGTCATACCTAAGTCACAGGCTGGCAAGGTCTTGCTTTAATTAGCAGATTCAGGTCCAATTTCATGGCCAGCCTATGCTATCAGTAGCTGGTACTGTTGCCAAAAGCAGTGCCCAGTCCTATCGCCTGTCCTTGATTTACCCATCCTATTGTGCGCTTGGCACTGGTTCACTCAAGCAGCCATGTTTATGGCTACTCCCTCCTGCTAATCTTCCAAGAACAAATTCAAGTTTTTCTCCCATACACAACACTATAAAGAATAGTACAGTGAACTAACACTGCAAAAAGCCACAGGTCTGGTCACAACGCCCTGCCTTGGTTTACCCCAGATCTGTGCTATGCTTTGTTTGCTGTGACCTGTTTCCTGACATTTATATGTCTATTAAGGGCAAAAACTATTGACTCAAAGAGTAGAAACGTACCAAAAGCGGGTATGTTTCAGCTCCGTAGAAACTGAATTCAAGTTTCTCACATCATGAGTAAGGAAAAAATATAAATCTCTTCCAGTTCCAGCTTTGCTTCTGACGTCAAGAAGTAAGGTAGAGAGCATCTATTTCCTTACTGAGAAGCCAATGACGGGGGAAAAAACCAAACAATTTGGATACAGATGTGATAAAGTTGAGGGCGCGGCCCAAATGTTGGCAGCACTGGCTGTGCCCTTACCTCAGGGCAGTGACGGCGATGCAGGGCCCTGCTGCTGCTGGGCAGGCACAGGCCTGGAGGACATGTTGCCTTTTACCCACTTTCTGTATTTGCTCATTTCCCAAACAGCTCAGCTGTGAATGTCGTTGCCCTGCACTGGCAACACACTACTGCTGGGCTTGCCCCTTTGCACACATGGGAAAAACAAGGCAGAAAATAAATGTGAAACCCTATCAGTGAGGAGCCATTACCTACGCACAGCTTTGCAGTAGGATCTGAGCACCCTTTGGTAGATGTGTCTCAAGAGAAGCCAGGTTCCGGGCCCTCAGGAGGCCTTTGTCACCTCACTGCTGTGGTGCCACTGAGTGAGTGCTGCCTGGTGCTGCCTTGGGCAGCAGTCTTCACCAGCTGGTGGTGGTGGGTCAAGGATGGCACCTGGGTGGTAGTGCCCTTCTTTAGCAGTCAAATACAGCCTCTGTTTCTTTGGAGATGGGACAGGGCATCAACAGAACAGCTGGATTTCATATTGTCTGTGAGTACAGGCAGGCAGATTTCAGCCTTTTTTGGATGTATGGGCCCACCAAAATCTTACAAAGATATAACTATTCTAAGCCTTCAGGTTTAGGCTTACAGCCAAGTACTTTAATTCTTGCTATACCAGAAATACCCAGCTCACTGCTACCACTCTCCTGATGTTATACTGTAGCTCCTGATTAATTCACTGAAGCACGAGACAGTAAATCTGCCCTTAGTTCCTGGCAGCATCCTTGGAAGATCATTAACTAATGTCTTAATCATCTCCCATGCTTATCAATCACCTTCTCCTGCCTGATTACAGTTTTGAGATGTTTCAATTGCAGGCAGTTTGGAAATTCATTTATAAGTAGGAATACAGTGGTTGATTTTTGCTCTGCTTGGCACATCTTTGGCTGCCAAATGAGCCCGTTAAGCCAGCTGCCCTACTGTCATCTGTAGGAAGAGCTGAAAGCATCGTATAGAAAATAACCTGCCTTTAAACTAGGACATGCCACATTGTCCACAGTTTACTCTCACTATCCAATTAAAGGGACCCTGATTATTCTTAAATGGCTTAAAGTTGTATAAACATCATAACCAGAGTTTAAATCAAATAACAAAAAAGAGTGTTTAGAAGAAAAAAACAAACATATGTTGCTGTGGCCCCACATGATGACTCTTTCAGGTGTACGCAGTGTTCAATACTAATTAGACCCACTCCTCCTATCAAAGTTAGTTAATGCAAATCTATTTGCATACAGTAGATATCAGCCAAGGCGTAAGGGCTGTTTCTGAGCCACCCAAGTCACCGAGTTTAGACAAACCCCCAAAATCCCAGAGAGCCTCAGGTATTCCTCACCTCATCCTTGAGCACTTTGTAGTTCAGTTACTGTAAATGCTGTAAGTCAGCCTCCACGCGAGGTGGCTCCTGATCCACAGAAACTGCTGCAACCACCACTGATGCAGGACCCCCTGGCCAACAGCAGCCAGAGGGTGAGGATGGATGCTGCAGCACGTGCAGATGGAGCTGGCAGCGGGAGGCTGGGCTGGGGGAAAGGCATGGGGCTGCCCACCCGTCCGGCCTGGCTGCTTTCCTGCTGTGCTGTAGAACACAGGGTTGCTGTTTTTGAATTTGAATACTGCTGCTTTTCATCGACCCCCATATGGAAAACACACTGCAGGACAGCCGGTCTGAAAAACACCGTGCCCTGGTGGGATTGAGAGCCACTCCAGTGAGGTGCAGTTATTTAAACTGGTGTAGTTCTTGTTGAATAGTGGATGTTTTAGCCAGTGACAAGGATGCTGAAATGACAGAGATGCGGCAGGCTTAAATAACTTCTGTAGCACATACTGCACGTGAGATGTGGGGTAGTCTGGGTGGTGTTTAATCCGTAGTCCTTCAGTTGTGAGGTGGTTATAAAGCAGTTTTGTTGAAGAAAACTATTTAAAAGGTGAGCTGTAAGAGGGCATAAATAACATCGCTTTTTCTTTGAGGAGATACATAGCAAAGCAACGCTCTGGGATTACAACCAGGACTAAGCGGGAACACACGAGTTCCAGTGACGCTATGCCAAACCGGCGTCTCACGAGGAGCACCGGCCGGGGCAGCTGAGGGGCGCCACCCGCCCCGCCCATCACGCGGCCGCAGACACCGCGGGGGCTCCCGGCGCACAGCAGCCCAAGTATAGCCGCTCTCGCCGCCGGGCCAATCCGGGGAAGGCGCCGCTCCGCCCGGCCCCGCCCCCCGCTCCGCTGCCGTCCCGTGACCGCGCCGCCGGCCCCCGCGCTCCGATAGGCGGCCGGGCGGGGCCGGGCCGTGGCGACTGTCGAGCAGCGCCGGGCGGGTGGCAGCCGGCGAGGAGCGGGGTCCGGGATGGCGCGCAGCGGGCGGGCGCTCGGCAGGGCGCTGACAGGGAGGCTCGCCGCCGCGCCGCAGCCCCGAGCGGCTGCTGTCAGGTAGGCGGGCGGGGCCGGGCCTGCTCCGGGGAGCGACGGGCGCGCGAGGGCGACAGTCTCGGCCGCCGGCGCTCCCGACGCGGCCGGGGGAGCGGAGCGGAGCGGAGCGCCGTGAGTTGAGAGCGCCGAGGCGGTGCCGCTGCCCGGGGCGGTCCGCCGGCAGAGCCGTATCGCTGCGCGGTTCCCGTCCCCTTAGCGCGGACGGCTGGGACGGCCGGGCCAGGTGCGGCTCGCGGGGCCGTGCCCTGAGGAAAGGAGCCGGCCGCTGCCGCGGGGAGAGCCGCGTGGAAGCCGTCAAGAGCTGTGCTGGCGGCGCTGCCCGCTCCTGCGGTTAACGTGAAGTCGCGGAGCCGTCCTCCTCGGCGTGCGGACAGCATGCAGAGAAACAGCCGGCTCTCGCTGCCCGCCTCCCGCCCGCTGCTGTAGCTGCTCCTACAGTACGGTCTGTCGGCTTCCTATGGCCGTATTTTATACCGCGCACCCTTCACGTTGTTTACATCCTTAGCATACATTTACCGCATTGCAATAGTTCGGTCCTGCTAAGTAAACCAGCCATTTTCCATCAACTTTTTCGAAATGATGCAGTTCTGAAGGGAGGGCGAGAGCAATTACCGAAGTTGCATTCAGCGCAGAGAAGTTTAGCAGCCATTAAAAACACCCCCGAGTACGTGCTGCTGCTGGGAAAGCGCCGAGGGGCTGTCAGGGCAGCGCAGCGGTGGGAGCGGTGCCTCCGTCCTGGGAGGGACTTGGCTGTGCTTCGGGGGCCTCCGCCAGGCTCACAGGAGCACACGAGGGCCCATTGCAGCTCGCACTTGTGCGGTTTCCTGAAGAAGGAAGCTTCTCTGGACCGGGGCCAAGCCCAGCACGTTCCGCTAGCATCCATTCTTCCCCGATCACCTAGAGAAACACCTAGCCTCACCAGTTTAGTTAACATCGTAACTTCTTGTAACCCCTCCTTCCTTACAGCAGCTACAGAAGTATTTGCAGAGAGTGTTTTTCAGCCCTGTGCTGAACGCGTGCAGATAAAATTGTATGAGACGGTGCGCTGGCACAGCTCGACAGCACCAAACCAACCACTGGAAGACGCCTGCCAGCTGGCTGGGACTGCGTGCTGTAAGCAGCTCCAGGCAAAGAAAAGAACGTAAATGAGTGCTCCAGAATGAGGTCTGGTCCAAAGCTGTGAGCTCTTCCGTGAGTCTGGTTGAGGCTGCACGGTTACTGGCACCTATCCACTATTTCTGTCGAAGCCACGACTTTCTTTAACAGTCCTCTCTAGTCTGGAGTGGAAAAAAACAGATTGTGTCCATCCCCTGAGATGCAATTAGAAATGTATGCGGAGCTTGCTGTTGAAAGACTTTTCAAGTAGGCTTGTTCTCTTCATTTCACCACTGTGCTGCTGTTTGACCTTACGTCGTCTCTTTTCAGCTGCGGTAATTACAGGCTGTGGTGTCAATCACCTTGCTTCATCTCACAGTTGCTCATTTGTTTTCTAAAGAAGTCTGTGCAGATAATTTCTAATGAGCCGATGGGGATATTTATTTCCCTCTGAACCAAATAAACTCAAAACCAGTTTTTTATTTTCCTTCCTTCGAGTACAGTGACCATACAGACCGACATGGTCAGTCTAGGGCTATTACTGCATTTCCTTCAAACTGAAAGTTAGGTTGAGTTTTAAAGAACACGTTAATAATAATTTCAACTGTTTAAAATCGGTAACTGTAATTTGCTAAACTACTTTGGTGGTTAGGAAAAAACTGCATCCATCACTGCTTGCTGTGTTAAAGAAACAACAAATGAGTCTTCTACTAAGCACGGAAGGTTGGCTCAATTTTTGACGGCGTGGATCCAGAAGTACAGTCCTGATTGTTTAACGAGACAGTAAAAGACCTTGGTTGTGCTTCAGCTTACGTACATAGAACTGCTGACAGCAAACAGTGACATTTTAAACTCTCTGGTGCCAAAACCCTTAACTTCTGAGTTAACATTTTACATCTCAACCGGCTCGATCCAGGCCAAAGTGGTCATTTAGCCTAAGAGACCTATTAAGTGCAGTGAGCATTGGTTAGGCTGTAGTGTAGGTGTTCACAAACAAAAAACTGAGATGCAATCTGAACTAATAGTGTTTCTTAGTTTGTTCAGTGTAATTTCTGAACACAATGCATCCACGGCTTTGTGTGTTATTTTCAAGACAAGAAAATGCTCAGTGCTGGGAATGCAATGCAGTTTCTGAAAGCACTTCCAAAATAAAATCTTCCTTTTAAGAGAAGGAAGGCAGCAGAGGGATTACTGCTGTAACTGCAAGCACAACCTCTGCATGATCCAAAAGAATAAAATACTGCAGGACATGCCTCGATTTTGCTGGTAAGAAGTTATATTCTGCAAATGCGAGTGCAGGAGTCTTGTACAAGAACTCAGGCTGCCACAGAGCCAGTGCTTAATGGGGGCCTTTGTTATTGTACTCCGCCAGCTCCTTGTCTCGTGACTGGGAGCTATTTTTAGTTTCTACTAAAGGGAAAAAAAAAAAACCATCACCTTATGTTTTGAATAGACTGCAAACTCTACAAGCCTTTGTTTTTCCATGTAAGCTGGACGTTTCCTGGAACATTACAGAGCAGACTATGCCATCTCACCTGTTGTGATCTGTGTTGCTGAAAAGACATATCTAAAAGCATTTTCACTGTTGCAGGCACTTGGCTTCTTGTGGTATTCTGATGACCAGAATTTCTCCTTTGCAAGTGCCTGTGCTAAGCCATACCTTCTCAAGAAGCTTCTTCAACATTGCTGCACCACTAGTAAATAAAAGAAAAGAATACTCTGAAAGAAGAATTATAGGGTACGTATGGAAATTGGAAAACTGGTGTTTGCTGTGATTAATCAGAAACACTGGAAATCCAAAGGCTGAGTGTCCCTGAAGAGACATGGCCCTGAGACTGTGCCCAGCTGGAGACTAGAAATAAGTTCTGACATCCAGAACTTGTAGGTATCAGGCTGTTCCAAGTCTGAAATTCAGTACCAAAAACTGAGGAACCCAAAATACTGCCTTCCTTTGAAAGAAAAAGCAGACATAACCCTTTTATTCCACAACAAAATAAAAACAGCCCCAACAGGGAAATACACATCGCTGATCTGGTGAAATGGGGCTATACCAAAAAGTGTGAAAACTGATTTTTTCCCCCCTTTTCTTGCAAATACACTCAATGTTACACTTAGATTTTGTTGTACGTCTCGCTTGAGATCTCTCTTCAAAAGAAGGAAAATAACTAATTGTGGGATTAAGAAACACAGGCACACAGAAAAAAGCCTTTGGAATCCTGTCTGCCTTAACGCTTGTGGAAAATTTCTCATCAACTTAATGAGATTGGGATCTGTTCCCAGTCTCCAGTCTGCAACAGTATAATTCATTCGTTAGATTTAATATTTTTGATGATACTTAACATTCAGTTATATGGTAATTCTTGAGCTGCAGTAGGCTGTGGATAGTAGTTTAAAAGGAGCCTTTGTCCAATAATACTGTTTTTCCAGTGAGTGTATTTTTTAATCAGCTTGTTTTAGGAACTAAGTAAGGGATGTAGTGTTGCTCTGTTTAAACACAGTCCCTTTGTTTTGCCACACCTTTTTTGGTAGATGTGAAGAGCACATTCTTTCACTGTGTGAAACGTCACATCTACCTGAATGACAACACACCGTGCTGGAAATCTAAGCATGCTTCCCCAGCATTGCAGAAAGTAGTGGGTAACAGGCCTGGTGGTCACTAACCTCACAGCTGGACATCGTGTGGTGTTTTGATTCTTTGTGCAAAGGCTTTCACCAGTTTACAGCTTTTTTTTCCTTCTTTCTGGCAGAGCTGCATGTTTAGTTTTCAGAAGTAACCGTAGTGTTTCCTGCTATCTGCACGTTCACCTTCAGAACTGCCTGTGCTGTAAATAAAAGGTTCAAAGATACTAATGCTGAATTCATAGTAAAAACACCACGTAACTGTAACATTCGTATCTTTATTCCAGTTATTCTATGCAGGAAATGTATGAAGTTGTTGCTGTTGTGGAGAACTACAAGCTATTTGTGCCTTGGTGTAAAAAGTCAGATGTATTATCGAAGCGCTCCGGGTACTGCAAAGCACAGCTAGAAATAGGTTTCCCTCCTGTAGTAGAACGGTACACATCGGTTGTTACCCTGGTGAGACCACACTTAGTTAAGGTAACTTATTCTCTTTCTCTAACTCGTGTGTTAGACATTCCAGTATTGCTTTCTGTGGTACACAACTGGTGCTTTTCCTTAAAAACTTCAGGTTACCTGGGAATAATTTGAACCTGCTTTTAAAACATAGGCTGCCAAATAGGGGGAAAATGTTTCTTGGTTTGTTTTTGCTGGAGAAAGAGGCAGCCATTAAGAAGACAGCCAATTCTTGTTTATTTTTGTTATATATCAAGCCTATCTAAATGCAGAATTAATAAAGACTTCAAAGTTATCAGACAGCTGTTGCCTCTGGTATCTTAGCAAAATCTATCATTATTTTTCTTCTGACAGTTTTAACTACATAAGAAGTCTTATGTTGAGGATCTGCTGAAGAGCTTCTTATTCAGTATATTATGAGAACATGAGTTGTTTCAAAGTCAATTTCTTAGAATTAATTTGTTCAGCAATTGTGTATTTTCTCCTTTCAGCTTTTCAAGGGTAATAATTAAAGGAGAAATTTTAAATGAGGTTATGATCTTCCAACTGCTTGTCTACCTCACAGATTCAGCTCTGTTAGAAACAGCCCAAACCAGATCCATACCAACTGCCTTTCCCTTTATGTGGCAATTTTGATGATCTTTTGGAACACTTAGCAGAATTAACAGTTAGTTCCTATTCAAGATACATATTTGGACATCTTATTTTACTGTTCTTTTCTAGGCTTCCTGTTATGGGACACTGCTCAAAACAGAAATGGGTTTCTTAAGTGCAGGGGGGACATGAATTGGAAAGAGAACATGCAAAGTACTTTTAACCAAGGTACTTACTAATTTTGGAAAGAAAAAAAATCTTTCTTGTGTTTATAAGAAAGTTGAACAATTGCAATAGAAAAATCTGCATTTTACATGCTGCTTTCCCTTTCTGCTCTTCCCTCACAAGAGTGGCTTTTTTTTTCTTTCATAGATAGATATAAGGTTGGCTTACAAACCCTTTTTCACTCTTATTCTGTCAAAAGAAAAGTCCCCATCTCAGAAAAGACCAAGAAAGCAGTGACAACAGCTTCTTTAGATTCCCTCTTCTGGGAGGTATTAGCGTTATCTCTGCTGGGATTTTTTTTCCTACAAGTTTACATTATGCCCATATAACTGTAGGAACATTACCATAAAGTGACTGTGTGTTTGGACTACTACAGTGTCTTCAGAAATAACTCTGGGCAAAGGCAGCTTGCATGGTGTTTCTGTATAGAAGGCTGCTGGTGATGACAAAACGAGCATGGATTTCTTGCTTCCAGCAGCAGTGCTTAAGCTCTATTAAAACAAGCTGTTAGCAGCAGCTCTTGCTGCCGAGGGAAGGGGTGAGTTCTACTGCTTGTAAGGTTGGGAGCAAGGGGCACATACTGGCACTTTTTCCCATGCTTCCTGTCCTTTTGTCAGCAACAGGCCTGAAGAGCTCAGCTCCCTTTTCCTGTCTGCCCTTCTCTATTCCTTCCCCTTCTGTTGTAGGAGCAGTGAGGCACTGTATTGCTATACTGGATAGAAAAAATGAGGTACTTTTGTACATCTGATAAGCCTTTGAGGCAGCTTCGTTTATAGTTTTAAAGCAGGACTGTATGGGACTCTCAGAACATTGATTTTATGTGCCTTGCTGGAAACAAAGCCAAGATATAAGCTAATTACGAACTCAAGTGTATACAGTCTTATTGACTTTGGGGTAGTTCTTGGTGATGATAGTGTCTTATGACAAAGGATTTTTTTGAGTTTGACTTCAATTGGGCTTATTTTGATGCTAAACATTCCTATAGCACAAGATTACCAGTCTACACTTAATATATAAAGCATCCTATACACATAATTAAAATAAATACATATACAAAACCAGTAAATATCCACATCCTTAGCTGAAAACAGTGTTATATCAGAATTTTGGTAATAGAGCACTAATGTTATCATGGTGTGGGATGCCTTAGGCAAGAGATCTGTTTTGTGACTCAACACGAAAATCCTTCCCCTACCTTACAAGGGTTTCAGTTATTTTGTTGTGACACTGTGCAAATGGGATCTCTCAGTGGCTGCACTATTAAGAGCAATTTTTAACTGTGCTGTGACCCTCACAGTCTAGTAGAATGCGAATGCACACTTCAGTAATACTGGTTTGTCCCTTGTGTAGGAGCCTAACTGCAGCTTGGCTTTTTAAACTTTCTTTTAGGCATCCTGCACTGATGGAAAGCTATTTAATCACTTGGAAACAGTATGGCGCTTCAGCCCAGGTATCCCTGCCTATCCAAGGACGTGTACCTTGGATTTTGCAGTAAGTATTTTAATTAAAACTTCCACATGCTAGAAATGGGGGCATAAAAATATTCTTTGGTTGCATTTAAGAAAAAAAAGGAATATGTGGTACTATTTTCCCTCTGCCCTCCGACTCACTCACACTGAAACTCAGTTAATGGTTGTGAACTTTAGATGTGGAAACTGCTCCACGGCTCTTTAGAGACAGCAGCTGTCTGTGAGATGTCCACACGCAGTGAAACAGCCTAGGGACTGCTATCTCTCACCTTAACATTCTCTATGGGTTACAGTTTTAGATAAGCAAATACAGAGAGAGAAATAATAAACATATGCATGGACTTTGCTGTTTCCTTTGATTAGTTTACAACCAAAGTACTCCTGTTATCAGAAAGCAGATATTCTCCCATCTATCTTGTTTGGCCTACAAGTTTTGCCAGCTTAACTTCCCAACTTTTAGTTTTACTATTCCATGTATTTTAAGTCCTACTCCACCTAAAATACTGCTGCACAGTTCTTTAGAGAAATGCTGCCCTCCTATTTTAGGATATCACAGGAATGACCTGATATTGCCGGCCTCTAATGGGACAATTGGCTTTAAAGCACCTCTTCTGTAGATACAAAAAAGAGCTTTCAGAGTATTTGCGAAGTGGCACATAACTTTCTTGGGTTAGAAACTTGCACATTATTGCTGTACTGCACTTCAGCAGTTCAAAAATTAACCTATAGGTACTTGAAAATTTATTTCTCATGGTAGTTAAATTTCTTCAGGCTAATAAGTGCCAGTTGCTGCTACTGACCAGTAATTAACTTGAGAAAACCTGAATTCAGCAGTTGTATAAACCCTGTTTTTTAAGTACTGGGTTTGTGTAGAAAGCCTTTTTTTCCCTCATGAAAGCCACTTTTTGACACTTCTGGTTGAGAATTTCAGTTAGGGTCAAATCTGGACTTAAAATGGTCATTTTCATCTTCTTGAAGAAACGCTATTAATACTTTATGTTGCTCATGCCATTTGAAGTAACAGAAGCAAACACAGCCAGGTGAGCAGGGGGTTGCCTCACAAAAGCAAGTACTTCAGGATTCTAAGCCTTGCCCAGTTCCAATGTGCTGTGCCTCTGGGCCTAAGCAAATGGCTATGATAAACATTTCACAACAACCTTCTCAAAACATACTGTGTCAGAGAGAAGACGGATTTCAAGAGTGCTAGCTGGCTTTAGAAAACTTTTTTTTTGCTTATGCTGGTTTCCCCAGCCTATGGCATTACTGTTCTGCCAGCCTGATGGTACACTGTATGTATGCTGATTTCTAATGAGTCATTATTGTGATTTCCTGGATATGTTCCTGGACATAGTTCCTGGGCATGCTGCAATGCTCATGATCCCTGCTTTGCAGGACTCTACATGCTCTGAGGCCTCTCAGACTTTCAGAAGGCACATGAATTTTACTGAGGCTTGAGATCAAACAAATGCAAATGATGCTACACATGGCTTACAGTCCCCATCATTAAACTACTTCCATATTACTATTTCTGCAGTTCATATGCATTACTCATAAGCTATTTAAGGGAATACATATTTGCTTCACTTAAAATTTTATGTGCTAATTTCTCAGGTAGGACAAAAGTACTTAAATCACAGTCTAGAAAACATGCAGGATTTTTATTTTTATTTTTTTAAGTGCAAAAGAGCAATTGATTTCTTTTCCTGACAATTTTGTAGTAATTTCTGGAAGCTGTAGAACTAAACCCAATAGCGTAGCCTTAAGGGGAACGTTCTTCAACTGGACCAACAGCCAGCACAGCATTTCTAAAAGCATGTCCGAAGGCTGGCTGACGTGAAAGTGACCTTGCTGTTGTCATCATGTTTTCTTCTGGGGAAGGAGACAGAAAGCAAACTCATGTGCTCCTGCCATAAGCGCTAACTACTACTGTAGCTTCAGCATAACGAGAGATTCAGTAGCTAAAAGGGGAATGTAAGGCACAAGGATTTGGTACGAAGGACTCAGCCAGTACATTTGTGCTCCAAAACTGACTGCCCGTGTCAGGACAGCAAAGGTACAGAGTAGGCGTCCAAGAAGAAGACAGAGAAGACAAAAGCAAACTATCAGCTTTAGTCAGTACAGAAGCCTTGTTTGAACATATGGTTAACTACATCTACATAAGTGGATAAATCAACACAGGGTTGATACCCAATAGGTAACTACTTCAAGGTGCCTTTTAATCCTTCTTTGAGTTTGCTTTAGCTTACCTGTACATCTGCTGTCTTGCCTCGTGGGATTTTCTTCAAACTTTTGTCACTCAAATTCTGCGTGCAAAGTAATGAAGTTATTGTTGGTTGGAAGTTTTTCCATTATCCCAAATCTACTTATGTTTTGTGATCCTTCGTTTAGTTAAGATGCAGCTGGCTTAGAAAAATGGAAATGATGCATAAAAGAACCGACAAAATGATTATTCTAATTGGAAAGCCTAGGGAAACAGTCCTCTGACCAAAGAATTAGGCTTTTCTTCAATTACACACTTGTCATTCAGTTTTAACTGTTCTTTCTTCTAAGGCTTACTTATAGCATTAACTGAAGAATTTCAAGTTATTTCTAACGGCATTTTACCACAAGGGGACAAAAAGTATCTCCTTTATTTTAACAGATCTCTTTTGAATTTCGTTCACTTCTACACTCGCAACTTGCTACACTGTTCTTTGATGAAGTGGTAAAGCAGATGGTTGCTGCCTTTGAAAGAAGAGCATCCAAGCTGCACGGCCCTGAAACAAGCATACCTCGGGAACTGATGTTTCATGAAGTTCATCAAACGTAATGGGGAAGACTTCACCACCCTCCACCATAAACATTTTTTTGTACACACCATTTGTACAAGCGGTATTATGCTCCTTTTGGGGCACCTATTTCATATCTGAGCTTTGTGTGTAATTTTCTACTGTACAAAACACGCACATGTTCAGCTGAACGTATGTATTCTATTCAAGCTGCTATCAAGTGCAATTCAGAGTGTTATTGGTAACAGGCAGTTGGCATGTCTGTAACACAAGGTAGCTCAGGCTACTATTTATTAATCTGTCAAACCATTTCTGTAATCAGTTTTTCTGCCTTATCCAAGCTTATGTCTTTTCAGCATTGTAATATATTAACTCAAGTTTTAGCTGTTAGTAGTGTGAATATTACTTACCAGCATCAACCCACTCAACTCTGGAAAAATTCTGACATTTTAGCTTTAGGAAGTATAGAACACTTGTCCAGCATCAACTGTTTGGTGCTTTTGATCCCACTGGCTGACAGGGGCTGTCAGGTGCCTCCAGCTGCTGTTGAATTCTGACCAGAAACTGCTATTAAAAAAAAAAAAAAAGCAGAGAGGCACATGTAACAGAAAGTACAGCAGTTTCAGCTGTATCTGCTATCTTAGCTCGCTGGGCTTCAGGCAGTGTTGTGTTTGATAATCTGAACTCGCCTACTTGCCACTGTTTCACTGTTAGGCGTTGTAATTAGGTTATACTATATATACCTGGTCTAATGCAAACAGAGTTCTCAGTTCTAAAGAGTAAATGTTATTTCAGTGAGAGCTAGGGCATGGATACACTCCCTTCTGTGCTGCAGTATTGTCCTTTAGAAGGAGGGAATGGGCTGTCCTCCCCTTAGCAGTGCAAAGGCACCCAAAGCCAACTGTCATTTAATGACACAACATAGAGCAAGACTTCACTTTATCTCAGTACTGTTGTGCCTTTTATCAGTACAGTGAAGCGGTACCAGCTATCTTGATTGAACTCATTTTCACTAATTATCTTCATTACATCAATACTCTTCCCAGTCTCTAAAGAAATGTGTATAGGTTAGAACAACTTCATATCCTGTTCATGCACTTTCTCAAATTACAGAGTTAAGTGACTGAAACTAGATAAAGTTTCAGGTCAAGCACATATCCCAGCTGAGGTCAGTCAGCACATCCAAAGCCTCTGCAATCCACGTGATTACTATAGAATAGGTGGCAAGATATCACATAACGTAGGAACATACATATCAGGACAAAGGACAGCCCTGGAGCAGTCTTGGGCATCTTATAATACTTCACCAGAAAGACTAAAACTTCATGCCTCTGAAAGGTAAGTTCTTACTAGTGGTAGGCAGCTGGGCAAAGTGACAGCTGGATTAAGAGGTCAGTTTTAAAGCACCTGGGCAGTTGTAAAGGAATTTTTGTTTTGAAACAATTTAAGAAAAAATGAAGGGTTCGTGAACACCATCACTCTTGGAAGTATTTGGAAAATGGGAGGTGGAAAGCAGAAAGGAAAGACGTTAAACAGCAGTGTTACTAGCTGTGTTGGGTAAAGAAAAAAGGAGCAGGTGGCATACAAAGCTGGCTTTAAGGGCAAACTTCACCTAGCATGGACAACGTAACATCCAAAGAGCTGAAGACCACAACTCTGAAGCCAAGGAGGCAACTACATACTACACTTGAGCAGGAGTACTATTTGAGTTACTCAACTCTTTGCAAAGAAAACTTACCTGTTTCATACCCTCAGGGCATTCTCCCTCCTCCCACAGCACTGTGAGAAGTTGTCTGTTCCAGCATGTAAAACAAGCAGTATGGAAAAGGCAAAATAAAGTCAATGCACGTGCCTTATTTTCATAGCATTGTTTAATATTTCAAAAGAACTGTTTGTCAGTTCAGCTTAGATATTTCTTACCAGAGTTAATGTAACTTCTATTTCAGAGAAACATTCTAGACAGGGGAATGCTTCCTGGAGAGAAATGCCCTGTAGGCTTAAGTGTCAGATTTCTAGTAAATCTCAGAAGTGGGCTATCAAGTTTATCCCAGAACTATGGCTTTGGGTACACAGGAATAAGGTGATACATATCAATACTCTTGCGCAGTTTGTTTTATTACATGAAGGTCACATAAGAGTGTATTTGTCTACTTTGTACACAGTTGTCTAGTCTTACGCACAGTGGCTTCCAAGTTCTTCCTAGTTCTGGCAAGCACCAATAAATTCTGAAACAGAATGTCAAGTGCTTTAAGTTTAAATCAGAACCTTGGTAGATGGATCTTGCACTCAGTTATCAGGAATGTACAAATGTCTTTATTCAAAAAATACAAAATAAATTATCTGTAGGCATGGACAATGACTGTAAACAATTACACGTGTGTTAAATGAAATCCAGTAACTGATGGTTACAGTGATTCTTTTGAACACCAGCCTCACTTCAGTCACTATCCATCCTCTCTCACTGACATCTGAAGTTTTTAAGACAGAACTGTCAGTCTTAAACAGCACAGTTCATGATGCATCAATATCCCAGGAATTAGAACATGCCACCTCCCATTCCTCCACCCATCCCTCCCATTCCTCCCATTGCTGGCTCTTTTTCCTCTTTAGGAACTTCAGTCACTACTGCTTCTGCCGTTGATAAGAGAGAAGCAACACCTGCAGCGTCCATCAGAGCCGTTCTCACAACCTGAAGACAGGAAAGAAAAAACTTAGTACCCATTTAGCATCCTGTGTGGAGGGAGGAAGGAAAGCTACGGCTGGTTTTGGTTACCTTTGTTGGGTCTATGATTCCTTTTTCTACCATATTTACAAATTCCCCAAGCATCGCATCATAGCCAACTTCTGATGAACTCTGCAGTATTTTTTCAACTATTAACGACCCTTCAACACCTGCATTCTTTGCAATAGTCATTGCTGGAATTTTCAATGTTCTCTTTATTATTTCAATGCCTGAAAGAAAAAGGATCTTTACATTTATTTATTACTTACACTCCTATTACCAAGGCGTACATTCAAGTGCTCAAGATTAATACAAGAAGAGAAAACTAGCAGAGCAAGAAGTTAATCTATTTTTCTTAGTTCAGAGGGCTTGTGGGGTGAACTTCTTGAAATCTGTCAACAAATTAAATCACTGCAACAAATTTCCTCATTTTAGACTTACTTGCCCAAGAAGTACTAAAGACTGTTGTTATAATAGCAGGTGTTTGTGGAGCACAGTACAAAACCATCCTCCATTTGATGTGCTAAAATGTCTTAAGCATTGTTGGAATTTGTGCATGTTTGCAACAGTTAAATAATTTAATTCTTTCCTTAGTGGCTTTTCAATTTTCAGAGGATGCTGCTTCTTTATAGTTTTTCACACCCAAGTTAGGGAAGCAACAAAATCTCTTCCCCACTGCACAGGAGAACGTCAAGCCAAAGGGCATTGCCATACCAAAGGGATATGATGTTCAAGTAACTAAATACTCAATGAAATCAATCTATTTAATCCAGTGAAGCCTCAGGACAAAAAATAAGTCTATTCTCAGCAGCTCCACACAAACATTTGAGTAACAGACTTACCAATTTTCTGATCTTCGTTGGCTGGTTTTAAAGCGTCTAATGCTGGAATGCAGCGAAGCAATGCACACCCACCGCCTGGAACAATGCCTTCCTCTACAGCAGCACGGGTCGCGTTCAGGGCATCGGTAACTCTGTCCTTCTTCTCATTGACTTCAACATCACTTGTGCCGCCAACCTACAAGCAAGCCATACGTCAAGGTCTGTAATCAGAAGCCCATGTAGGTAAGCCTGCCGTGGGACCGCTGCCACAAAATTAAACAGCTCTTAATGCCAAGGTCTAGCACTGTATTAACCCAAACTCCTTATCTGAATCAGCTGGTTATGAGGCAAGGAAATAGTAACTCACATCAGCAGTAAATGGCCGGTACCACCACTTTTCCTGAGTAACTCTGGCATTCCAAGTACAAGCTGCCCTTTTGAGTACTGGCTACACTTCCACCCCTAAGACCACTACAGAGCCCCTGCGAACCTCCTGCCAGATCCAAAGGAGAAACCCATGGCCTCACAAGTTACGGTGCAGCTGCAATGCGTATGCTGCTGGTTCTAGAAATAACTCCATTATCATCTATGTGCCATTCCCTGTCTTGGGAAGTGACTAAAGAAGATATTAGTGAAAGATGGATGTGAAAAATTAGTTTACTTTTAGCCCTAAGAAGTTTAATTTCTCACCTTCAATACTGCTACTCCGTCAGATAGTTTGGCCAATCGTTCATTCAGTTTCTCTTTTTCATATTCACTTGTGGTAACTTCTAGCTGTTCAATAATTTCTTGAATGCGCTTTTCAATCTGAGCCTTCTCACCCTTCCCCTTTAGAAGCATGGTGTCATCTTTGGTCACAATGACCTCTCCAACTTTTCCAAAATCATGAGGCTGAATATCTTCTACATTTAGGCTCAAACCCTCCTCTCCAAACACCTGAACATGACAAGTACAGTTTGAGTTCACAGCTTTTCCATATATGAAATTATTCTTTACAGACGAACACACGTACAGCAGCCTAACAGCACACCATCACCATACTGTTGCACCTAAGTGCAAAGAAGCTCCTCCCTTCTGCTTACAGACCAGGCATGCAGACCAGGCATGCAGGTATCGCACAAATTAGCTCTCACTGAATAGGGAACCACAAGTTTTTAGTTCATGACTGACTAATTTAACACATTAATTTAACGTGGATGCAAACTGTGTACAGGTTCATCCATGTACTTCCCAAAGTTATGAATATTGGCAATAAACTAACTGTAGAAGAGAGTTGTTTCTGGTACTTCATGTTTCATTTGGCTTAAACATCTATTTCAATAACCAGCTTTGGATCTCAATATCATGCTATGGTTCTGAAGCATGTATTAAGAAGCATTTATAAACTGACAGTAACAAGCACATTGGCTATTCTAAATCTGAGGTAGAAAAATTAAACGTTTGTGTAAAGTAAAAGTAACTAAATTATCCAGTCTATTCTTAACCTTCAGAACAATCACATTCATCCTAATCCAAGTCATAAGAAGGCAAGTATACTTTGCTATTTTTCTCAAGAAGTGTCTCTGACATTTCTCCTTTAAGAATCTAAATCCTCCAAGGAAATCTGTGTGTAACTTCAGCCAGTTACAGCAACCTATTACTCAAAGCTGTTCAGAGTTGTATGACACAGCAAGTGTCACCATACTTGTTCTTGTACTTGTTCAAGCATTAGTTACCGTTACTCTTTTGTAAGAAGAAGAAACAGCTTGCAACGCAGCAAATAGAAGCCATAGACCTAAAACTAAATTATTCACCTCCCTAAACAGTACTACTGTTTTTCAGAGGAAGAAGCCAATTAAAATATCATTACTTACAGCACCACCTGTAGCAATTGCCATATCCTTAAGCTGGTTTTTCCTGTTGTCACCAAAACCTGGTGCTTTTACAGCAACAACCTGAAGACCAACCTTGAGTCTGAAGAACATAATTGAGAGGGCAATATTTCAAATGTGTTCACAAAACAAATCTTACTGCTATAAACCATATTTCAGAACAAATCTAACAGTCAAGCAAACAGGCACCTTCATGATCTGAGCTGCTGTTGCTCAAACAAGTAGCTAGGAAACCAATGAAATTCAGCCCAAGCATTATCAAGCATGGCTATGTGTAAGAGTTGTTGCTTCTTAGTACTGGGAAAATTCAAATACAAGCTTTCCTATGTATTCCTTTAAAAGGATGAAAATGCAAGAAAAAAAAATAATAAAGAGAGTAGTATTTATTGTTCCAAAGCCCTGAAAATAGGAATTTTAAACCTTACCTGTTCAAGACTAGAGTGCTGAGGGCCTCTCCATCAACATCTTCAGCAATAATGACCAAAGGTTTGCGGTGACTATTGGCAATTTCAAGAGCTGGAACTATGGACTGTACACTGGAAATCTTCTTTTCACTGATTAAGACGTAAG
This sequence comes from Gallus gallus, assembly GCF_016699485.2. NCBI lineage: Eukaryota > Metazoa > Chordata > Aves > Galliformes > Phasianidae > Gallus > Gallus gallus. Next base: position 9,828,684 of record NC_052538.1, read on the forward strand.
CATCCTGGAATTCACATTTCTGCCCTGCAGAAACAATGTGCATTGTCTGAGCAATCTCATTATGAAAGCATATCGAGCATTCTCTAAAACTTACAGTGCAGCCTGAGAGCTACTATTGTATTTTTCATCTTCAACTTTAAAACAAACAAAAAACCCCCACAAATAATGACAAACACACACCCAAAAAACCCCACAAAAGCCCCAGTGCTGTCTTCTAAGACTTTCAGTTCTGTTACCTCCAGTGCTGCAGGGCCAGCTTAATGGAAGCACAGACACTGTTCACACTTAGCAGAAAAGTATAAAAAGGAAAAAAAAAAACCAAAACTTCCAAGCTTTTGCCACGTTTCTGATAGGGGAAGGACCCCAGCATGCTACTGGTATGTAGCCTAACAGCCTGTATAAGACACACCATTATTTTAAAATTAGCAGAGCCATTAAGGTACCTGACACACAGTTTAGCTAACTCACCTTTGGCTGTATTAATAAAATAGGGAGAGATGTAGCCTCGGTCAAACTTCATACCTTCAATGATTTCTAATTCATCATTTAGTGTTTTTCCATCCTGTTTAGATGCAAGAAAGTCCTATTAAAGATCTGTTTACAAGAATACCACACGTAAAAGAACAAAAAACTCTGCACCATGTCTGCTTCAGGTGCTTTCTCTCAAAGGAAAAGAATGGTAAGAATGAGCGATACAACTCTGATCTAAAAAGGATGGGAATGGGGGAGTTGTGGAGGGTACTATATGTGAGCAGCTACATCACGTGCCACAAAAGCCAGCCCTAACTTGGAAAGGCAGGCATTTTGCTCTTGGTCCATATGCTGACAGCTCTCACCTTGACAGTGATTACACCTTTCCGTCCAACCTTTTTCATGGCATCAGAAATTATATTGCCAATTTCCTGATCTCCATTCGCTGATATTGTGGCAACCTGAAAAAGCAAAATGCTTGAACTCATTTCACAGTACATATAATTTGTTTCCTTACTATAAGCAAACAAAATAATCATTTTCAATTGTAACACATCTTGACAACATAGAACAACTGAGAGTAGCATACCCACACCAGAACTACAACACAATGGCTACTGGCTTCAGGGCAGCTCAAGCAGTGGGCTATATCCCCCACACTGGGTTCATGCAGCACACAAATATCTGAATCTGCAGCCACAGGAAGACAAAGCCATAAAGCCCAATACACCTGCAGGACACCCACCAAGGCATCTGCCTCAACCTGAACCTCCCACAGCTGATCTGTAACAAACAATCCTGGAAGCGTGCCATCACCAAACCCACCAATACATGTTTGCTTTGTTCAATTCTTCCCAAGTAATCGCATTTACACTTCATGACCACTTTTTGAAAACAATGCTGATGAAAAAAACTGCCTACTTCTGAACCAGCATCTAACTGAAGACACAATATTGGGCATTTCAAATAACCCATGAATGTGTTACCATGGAGATTATTCAGTGTGATATATTCCAAACCTCAACATGTAAAGACAAATACTCAGTTGTCACGTATCCACAACCTACCACCATCAAACCTGACTTCACAAAGCTTTCTGAAGCAGAATTATGTGGGGCTTTTTTGTTTTTGTTTTTACCTGTGCAATTTCTTCTGGAGTTGTAACTGGTTTAGACAGCTTCTTCAGTTCAGCTGTAATAGCATCAACTGCAAGCATCACCCCTAAAGACAAATGGAATACTTGTGAGTGAACAAAACAAGGTATACAGCACAGAAAAAAAAGCAACAAAGTTTCAAACCTAAGAAACCCACGTCACAAAAATGCATCAAGTCTGCAGGTTATGCAACAAGCACCTGGCTGTCCTAGCTCTGCAATGTCATCTTTATACCTAGTAATCTTGGTTTTTAAGTTGGCAAGACATACTTTCAGTCATGATCAAATGTAATTCATGTCACTCCAGCAAATGTATATACTAACCAGATACTAATTAAAATGGGTTTTAAGAGTTTGCCTACATCAAATTAACCATTATTCTGTTTTGGAGGCAGTAATGCGTTTAGAGAAAAGATTCACTCAATGTATCACAGCAGTAGCCAATAGATTCTGAATGCATCACTCCTCAAGTTAAGTTTTACCTGATTCTTCAACAGAAGGCAACTTATTAAGGAAGCCAGCCAAATTTGGCCTATGCAAAGCAAAAAGCTAGCAATTAAATATTAAAAGCATTGAAAAAAATTACCCCTCCTGATTTCCACTGGATTAGCTCCTTTGCTGATCTTCTCAAAGCCTTCTTTGGCAATCGCACGTGCAAGTACCGTTGCAGTAGTAGTACCATCTCCTGCCTCTTCATTTGTATTATTGGCAACATCTTGAACTAATTTGGCTCCAATATTTTTGTATTTGTCTTTTAAGTCGATTGCCTTTGCCACTGTCACGCCATCTTTTGTCACTTTGGGACTCCCCCAGCTTTGTTCAATAATAACTGTTCTTCCCTAGGGTGGCAAACAACAAACATTAAATAAAAGCCAGGTAACCCACAGCACGTCACTGTAATAGTTCCACTGCAGATGAAAATCCTTTGTGAAGTATCACCTTGCACTTCAGAACTTGGTAAATTCTCCTTCAAATCACAATAAAAAGCATATGATTGAAAAACAGTAATAGGAAGCATGACTTTTTGCACATTTTGAAAAGAGAAGTTACAAGTCTCATTAATGATGAGTATGTAGAACAGAAAACACTCAGTGTAAATGTGTTCATGTGCTGCATTAATTTCTCAGAAACTGTTGGCACCTGCTTTAACTTGAAAGCTGGACTATCCTAATTGAAATAGAAAGTTGATACAGAAAATTATGGACAATACAGGGAACACAAGGCAGATACATCCTCTCAGAGGTCCCCAGCTTGAGCAGCTTGCATAGCTGCCCCAGTCAATCACACTCCAGAAACTACCCTTAGAAACTGCAAAAAAAGAAATGTAAAGCCTCAGTTACCAGCTCTGAGCATGTGAGAGAGCCTGTACATCGCTAATTCTGTGCTGTACAACAATTACATCAAGTTAATATTTAACGCAACTTCTTACTGCTACTTCATTCAACCTGCAGTTACGAAAGCCAAAGAGGTTCAAGAAAAAAAATTCTGTCTGTTGGTATACTGATAAGTTCTTCATATACCCCCCTCCTTGGTTTGCTCCGTTTCATTCTTTGTTTTGACCTGACCTTATTCCACATGGGTTTGGTAGTTAGGAGAAGAGTAACAAAGTAAGATCTACTTAAATGCCATTACATTAAACAGCTGAAACTCAACATGAGGATGCTATGATTGTGAATGAAGGACGCACGCCTGCATTTTGAGTGATACTGCATATCAAGAATTAGTGACAAAGCAGTGGGCCTGTTGGCAGCAATACCAAAAGATTGTGCAAAACTGGAAATCATGCTTCTTTAAATATGGAAGAGTGCAGAAGGGAAGTTTCCTCATGGGTATGGTATTTTTTAAACATGCTGGAGGCTGAATCAGGTATTACAGAACCATCTCTAGATCTCTACAAATACCTGGAAAACAGCCGATGAACTGAGAGCAAATGAACAAGAATTCCACGAGGTTGCAGTAAGTTGCATCAGGATCTGCCCTTTAACCAGCACATTAAAACCATGCTCAGACATTCATAACTTCGCCTAAGCCCAAACCAAGCATTAAATCAGTTGATCACACTGCAGCTTCATTCTTTTGGAGAAGTGTCCTTATGGAAAGCAGCCAAAGATTGCTGACATCACTGCCCCTCAACCTTAACCGTGCTCAGTTAATGGCATTTTGAATAAGTGAAGCTCCAAAAATGTGCAAAGAATAAATAGTTTCACAGAGGCCAAGCAGCCTTGAAAATATCAACCATGCATATGCTGTTACTGCACATTCTGAACCTGCTACATTTATTTTAGTCTACACTAGTTAAAATATTGTTCTCCTTTCAAGGTTATACTTGGAGTTGACATATTAAATCTTCCAAAAATCTGAATAGCGCATTTATTAAAAGTTCCACCTGTCTTCTGAGCTGTAAGGAGCTCACTTGGGAGATGGGACACAACTGTGACTACGCTATTCCTACAGAAAGTGATTCAATGTAACTACTCAGCATCAGGAGCCGCACAACTGCAGCCTTCAGCTCATTCACCACTCCAGCCATGGCAGACAGCAGTAAGTAACAATCGCATCTGAAATCCCAGGGAAATCACTATGCGTAGCTGACCTGGAACAGACATTGCTATGAATGTGAAGAAAAACAGCGTCCCTCCCTTAAGCAGAAACCTCATTTCATGTTGTATGACTTTGCAGAATACAGCATCTCATTTTCTGAAAGGCCTAAACCTTGCAGAGATTCACAAACCGTATTTCACGCTACAAGCAATGGATGCCACTGCCATGGACTTTCCCATAACGTTGTAGCAATTCAGAGTTGGCTGAAAGTCTAGTAAATGGGGAGGTTGGCGGCCTTGCATGGCAGGGGGGTTGGAGATTCACGATCCTTGAGGTCCCTTCCAACCCAGGCCATTCTGTGATTCTGTGAAAGCTCAGCATTATGCCTTTAATGCTTCCACCTTGCTACTGCTGGGAGATGAAAGGACACAAAGCTGTAATTTGCACCTAAAATAAATAAGTGCTAATTTAACTACTCCCTTTGTGAGGGGAGTTAATTATCTACCACGCCGTTAGGAACTGCGACTGGAGCCATTCATGCTCAACACACGGTCGTTCCCTTGGCCTCGTTTACTGCCAGCTGCCGAAAGGAACGCACGGCGGCCCTCACAGGTCCGTCCTCCTCTGTGCCCACAGGAAGCCGACTGCTGAGAACATGGCTGCCCGCAGCCTGCCCTTGTCCCCGCAGCTCTGTCACAGACACGTGCAAGTAACGGGACGCTCCATAGAAAAACGTTATCTACTGCTGCATTTTAACAGCGAGCAAAGCACGCACACCGGATCAGCGCGTCTTGCCGTTACCTTGGGCCCCATGGTGACAGCTACGGCATCTGCCAGCAGATCCACTCCCTGCAGCATCAGGGCTCGGGCGTCCGCACCGAACTTCACATCCTTCGCGTACGCCCGCGTGAGGTGCGGGGCGAGCGCTCTGGACACCGGCCTGATCTGGCGGAGTACTGCAGGCAAACGGAGCATGTCTAGAAGATTAAATTCGACGTTAAGTTCCGACAGAACAGAAGGAGCGGAGGGTCCGCCCGCAGGCCGGGCGCAGCGGCCACATGTCCCCTCCCGGCAGGACGCGCGCCGCAAGGTCAGAGCCGCTCGCCCCCTGCCGCCCGCCCGGCCGCGCTGCAGCCGCCCCGCTCCGCGCCGGCATCGCCCCGGGGCTATCAGAGGTCGCGAGGGGCCGTAGCGGGGCTCGTCCCCCACGCTGGGCCGCACGCCGAACGCGGAGGCCGGGGCCGCACGCAACGCGTGCGACGAGAGCTCGGCCTCCTGCGGTCGGCGCGCGGCGCCGCCCTCAGCGCCGTAACGGTCGCCGCGAGGAGAGAGGGCCGCTCTCGGCGCGGCTCACCTGCGGGGTTACGGGAGGCGCCTCCGCCGTCCGGTCCGATGCGAGCGCGCGGCACGCAGATCTGCACGCAGGGGCGGGAAGCGCGCGGCACTCACTCACGCGGCCCCGCCCCCCGCCGGGCAGACACCCATGCGGGGAGCGGCGCGGCCGGGCCCCGGAACCTGCATGGCCACTCCGGCCCGCCCATAGAAGGAGAAGAGATGCGGGAGTACCGCGCGCTCTGCGCACGCGCAGGACGCGCCAAGCACGAGTCACCCAGGTTCCGGGGCCCGCCAATTCCAGAACCTTCTGGAATGCCCATGCTCGCCCCGGGTCAGAGGTGAACTGACTTCACTTCCGGGTGGCTGCCCGACCCCGGCCCCCGCCAGGCATCGAACCGCCGTTTCGGCGGCGCTGACGGCGCCAAGGCGGCCCGTGCACCTGCGACACGCGTGCGGCGGGCAAAAAGAACCGGCGGGACCCGAGCGGGTCACGGCTGGGGGCGGAGCACCGCCCGGGCGCAGGGCGCGGCGCGCGGGGCGGCGGGCGCGCATGCGCACGCGGTGACCTTTCTCACGTGTGCGAGCAGCGGCGCGGTCACTCGGTACGGGAGTGCAGCAGCCGCCATGGTGAGTGCCGCGCCCCGGCCCCCGCCGTCACAACCGGGCCCGCGCTCGGCCGCGGCCCCGTGTCGGCGTCCGTGCATCCCTGCGCAGGGTTGGGCTCGCTGCTGCGGCTCGCCTGTCTGCAGGGCGAGTGGGCCCCACTCTGGGGCTCGTCGGGAGCGCGCCGCCGTGCGCGGGTGCTGCCTGGCGCTGCCGGAGGGCGATAAGGGACGGTGGGGCTGCGTTGGGCCTCGGGGGGGGGGTGGAGGCAGGCAGGCAGGCAGGCAGGCAGGCAGGCAGGCAGGCAGGCAGGGACGGAGCGGCCGGCCGGCCCTTCTCGTCGGCGTCCTGCCTTAGTGCCTTGCGGGCGCTCGGTGAGCCCGGCCTGGAGCTGAGAGGGGGGCTCGGGGCGGCCCGGAGCGCTACAAGGTCACCGGGTCCTTGGGAGGGCTGCACTGGGCTCCGCAGGAGCTTCGGCCCCGTCTTGCGCCCTGCTTACAGCGGCCCGCCGCAGTCAGCTCCCGCAGGGGCTGCGTTGTGCCTGCAGAGCGCGGGAGGGAAAACGGAGCTCCTCGTGTTGTGCCCGGCTCTGTAAGCTGCTAAAATCTAAGTCTCCTCTGCAGGAGCACTGTGTAGGGGCAGAGCTGTCCTTGTACCTGCATCGATTGCTATGATGCTTGTAAAATTAGGAATCGTAAAACGGCCTGGGTTGAAAAGGACCATGATGATCATCTAGTTTGAACCCCCCTGCTGCGTGCAGTGCTGCCAAGCACCAGACCAGGCTGGAAGTAGCATTCCCTAAAGCTTTAGCATGAAGTGCCTGCGTTCTGAAGACTGCTTACTGATTTCAGCTAAACAGAACACTCCATTTCAGGGAACAAAAAGAAAAAGAGATCGGTTCTGGTACTTTCTTAGAATGAACGTCATCACAGCTCACAGTCATTTCCGTGTCTTTTTCATCGTTCTAGAAGTAACAGCTTTCCTGGGGGATGCATCTTGCACATGCTTGTTTTGTGCTCACACGTTGCCTACTACTTTCTTTCCCCCCAGTTTTAAAGCTTGTGTGCCCATGAGCGTCAGTGGAGGGTGCACAGATGCCAGGCTGCTTCTGGCTGTTTCTCTGAGTGCAGGATACCTGCCTTGCACCACACTGTCTCCATGTGACTTGGCAAGGCTCCATATCTTGCCTCCTAAACCAGAGCAAATTCCTTCTCCTGCCCCTGCTTTGTGGGGTTCTGTGCTTGCCTTCATCTCCTGTGTGGGAGCTGGAGTGCTGCTTCACAAATGCAGCCCGTAAGGGGGTAAGGAGTTGCTTTTAAATGTAAAAAAATAAAAAGAAAACAAAATGCAGTGGGTAGAGGCAGATTCTGACTTATTGATCTGCATGAAGGAAAAGCACTCGAGGTAGAAATGTGCTTACTTCTGTGGGCCTAATCCTCAACGTCTGGGGCTAAAGGTACAGCATGTATGTGGAAATCGTTCCAAGTAACAGCAGTCTTCGTTTGGACTTCAAACTTCAGAAGCTCTCTGTTGCATGGTGTGAAATGCAATGTCTTGAAATTGCCTGAAAAAGACTGAGATGAGGTACGGCCTACACTGACACTTTGTTACTATAAAATACTCTGCTACAATGAACTGAAGCGCAGCTGTCCTCAACCTTGATTAGGGCTGTCTGTGGATGTAAAAGTACGCCTTTATGATCGATAAGCTGTCCTCGGTGAGCACTACTAAGTAACGGTTTAGCATTGAACGCCTGCGGAAGTTGGGGCCACGTGGGGCTCCTGCTCCACCTGCTGGTGGCCTATTCCCTTGGCTGGAGCGAGGAGCTTTGCCTCAAGGGCACGGATTGCCCAATATGAGCCCCTGAAGGCCGCTTGCGAGCGAGCTGCTTCTGAGGAGCCTGAAGCAGTTGTAGCGCAGCTTTGCTTTCCTCTCCACCGATTTCCGATGCAATCAAAGGTGGTGTATTTTGCTTCTATGGAAAAGAAGTACTCACTGTTTTCTTAAACTCTCGTTCTCTCACAACTGCTTAGTTGTGGGTTTTCTTTTTTTTTACTTGCACTTTTGTTCAACTATTTTTTCCTTCAACATTGTGCCCCTTTACAGGCAGGAAAAGCATTTAGGAAATTCCTTCCCCTGTTTGATCGTGTTCTGGTTGAACGATGCGCAGCAGAGACCGTAACCAAAGGAGGCATCATGATTCCAGAAAAAGCTCAAGGGAAAGTGCTGCAAGCAACAGTGGTAGCAGTTGGATCGGGAGCCAGAGGGAAGGTAAGCGTCTGAAACATCAGCTTGGGCAGCTGCAAAATGGTAGTAGGAAAGGGATGGCTGCAGTGTAAGTTTAATGATCTATGATAAAAATTGAGAGAGGGCACTTGAAGTTGGAAGTGCAGGTTCAGAGAGGTTCCCCTCTTCAGTTCCCCTGCCTGGCTCTGGCCTTGCATTCCAGTCTTCCTTTGAACATTTGCAAAATGGAAAATACTCGCTTTTTGAACCCTGCTATTTAGAAGCATCCTTAAACAATAGTTAGGTCGTTTTCTTTGTTGTTCGGAGTGTGGCATTCACTGTCTTGTTCAGAAATCATTCTCCGTAAGGATCGGGGTTAATGCACCACAAAAAATCAGGAACTGGTAGAAATAGAAAGCTCAACAAACATCTTAATCTTTGACTGTTGAATACTCCTAGGATCCTGAAAAAGACCTTTAACTTCATTTCTCCTTCTTAAAATGCCCGTGGCTACTGGCTTTGCTATTGGAGGATTTTTCCCCCCATCTAAATGGTGGTCAGTTAGTCCCAACGGCAGAAAGCAGGTTACAATTTAACTTGAGTGTGTTGACTCAGACTTTGCCTGTGAGTCTCTCCATAGATATCAGGGGCTTTTTTTGTCTCTGCCTGCTTTTCAAAGCATTATATTGCAGAATGGTACTATTATTTGACTAATGCAGTTGTACTGAATTTACAGTAACAAAATTGGAATTGAACTTTATCAGCTGGTTCTAAACAGAGTATAGAATTACCAGTAACACTAAAAAATTACTCAAAATAACAAAGATGGGAAAGTAATACTAACTGGTACTTAAAGCAATTAGTAATGGTTATAGAATATTGAAATGGACTTTATCTGATCATTTCAGAAAGGAGTTTTATGGTCTATCAATTTCTAATTGTTATGATTTTTTTGAGAAGACTTCTCTGTTGCATTTATACTGGAACTAAATGGCAGTGCTTCTCCTTTAGAAAATCACTGCTTAGCTGTTGCAGGACTATCGTGCTTGAAAATTGAGCTGTATGCTTTTCCTTCTAGTAAACCTGAATATTCTAGTTTCAATGTACAACTGAAATGTAGAGTTACTGTGACATCTTGAATGAGTTTTGTGGATGTATCGTTGCAGCATGGAGCAATTCTGACATTACCTTTCCATTTAACTTGTGTAAAATGAAGGATTTTTTTTTTCTTTCTTTCAGGATGGTGAGATTCATCCAGTGAGTGTAAAAGTTGGTGAAAAGGTTTTGCTACCAGAATATGGTGGTACCAAAATTGTACTAGAAGATAAGGTATGTTTTCCCCTTTTGTGAATGTAAATGGGACTGGTTCCCAGAATGTCACACAGTCAGTAGTAAATACAGTATGTAATACTTAGTAGGATTAACAGCATGCAATAAATGTAGTTGTTGGTATTCAAGTGGGAGCAGCTAAATCAAACCACATTTTTGTCCCTGTAGTGCTTGTTAATTCCTCCCTTACTTAAAAGAAGGTAACCAAAGAAACATCTGGCTTGACCTTTGCTGGGTGGACAAAGTGCCTTCATATGCCAAACGAGCAGTAGAGGGAAGCCTAAGGGGCTTTGAAATTACTGGGACATCCTTGCTTTTGCTGGGGAAAGCCTACAGAATGGTCCTCTTACAGTACTTGCACATCCTGCTACTAAGATGAATAACTCGATAGCGTTCCCAAGTTGTGTCTTCTGGAAAACAAAAATCTCTACAAAAAGTCCAGTCGGTAGAACAAGCAGTGGTTAGCTCAGTTCTGATTTTGTACTTCATGATGTGTGGTAGCCTTCAGAACCAGACAGTATCTGAAAAACATCTGATAAAAGGAGTTGTGATGCTATTATTTCTTTTACTTGCAGGACTACTACTTGTTTAGAGACGGTGACATTCTTGGGAAATACCTGGACTGAAGTTGTTGCAGTATCAGTCATCCATTCCACTAAAATTCTGAAATGCTTTCTTTCATCATGTAAATAATGTCCTTTATTTTATAATAAGCAGGCATTGAGTCTCCAAAATAACTTGTGATCTCACTGTAATGATGGAACAGAAATAAAAGTATGTACAGTCAGAAATTGGTTGCTCTTGCTTGAGTTCCACTAACAGTGAAATGCAGATGACCACCATCCAGCCTTAATTATTCCAAACAACATCATTTTTATATCCTTATCTGTGTACTGAAATTGTAAAGGCCTTTACAATAAATTTCTAAAACTGTGCTGCTTCTGTCTCAGTTTCTGCTACTGCTCTGTGAAACTGAGTATCAGTTGTGTGGTGCCTTGAAGTAATCTCTGGAAAAAATATTTTAGTTGTAGTAGTAATACTTGAATTAATTTGTCCATTGTTGGGAGACAGATTGAAAGTGGTTATTACACAGAGATAGCAGTTTTGTTTCACCTCAAACTTGATCTGAAGTAACAGATTCCTTTTGACTTGATGTCCAGCAATAGCTAGTGGTAGGTGACAAGATGTTTGGTACAGGGCAAGATAAATGCACACAAATCATCCTGCCCCAGTCTGAACAGAGCTTGCTGCTGCTAGTGATGCCTCCGCTAAAAAGAATTCTAATGCTTTTTCTCACCTGTCTCAGTCATTTTTATTTTTAGCCTACCAAATAACAGAAGTTAATTGGCATAACTGGAGCCGATGCTGATCTTAATGCAGTAATTGATAAATAAATTTGCTTCATCTTGCCACATCTCTTCCTCTCCCACAACTTAGTACAGAGCTGATACTGTATTTCACAAATTATACTTCATTTATCTTCAATGTAGCATTCTTAAACAGTAAGATATTTACTCAACTCATGCTGAAGCAATCACATTGGCATATTTCTAACTGCCCTCTTTTGCCTTGGGAATGGATTCAAGGTTATTTGCACATGACTGCACAGATCTGCACTTTATACTGTTCCGGGGTATGCCTTCACAGTTGGGATGTGCTGACCTAGTAGTGCAGCCTGAGAACATAAGACTGTCTTAAAAGGCTTTGATACAGGTTTATATGAAATAAATCCATGCAGCATTTATTGCTACCAATAGCAGTGAAATAGTACTTACTGAATTAAAGCTGTTATAAAATCAACGTTGTTTGATAAACTAAGCCTGCAGATAACCACAGTGAACTGCAATAAGAAAATATTTATCAGCTTCAGTAGCTACAGTGAGGAACTTCAGCTTCCACATACTCTAAAACAATGTATTTTCTGCTGGGGGTGATCTGTTGCCAGTTTTTACACAATGTTAACTATCATCCAGCAGTTTCACTAGAAGTTGGCTGTAGTGTCTTCTGTTCCCTGCAGCTGATGACCACCGACTTTGGAGCTGTAGGCAAACCATGCGAAAGCTGCTCTGTTGAGGTGGTGGTAGTGAATTCCCACTAAGCAGGCGTGGGCACTAACAAGATAACAGAGAAGTCCTTTGGCACAACAGGCTGACCTGAACTCTGCCCTGGGGCAGTTTTACTATAGTAGTTGCAGCAGCACACATTATAGCAGAAACAAGGTTATCGCGCTGCGGTTATCTTAAAAGACAATTTATTGCACAACGAAACACAAGCTCGGTGAGAAGCATTATCTGCCCCTGCAGCAAGCATGCTTTTATCTTGTGTGATAAGGCAGGTATTCTGGTGTAGTCACATACTGAGAGGGGGAAGGTATCTAACGTATTCACACCTTAATTAACTTACGGAAACTTGATGACATCTTGAGGAGAAAAAAAGGTGCAGTAGGAAAAAATACCCAACAGTAAGTGTTTAAGCCTAGCATTTCAGCATTAAAATACTGTCTTTTAGAGATGATCTGTATAGGACCCTCAATCGTGAGGTTCACAGTTGTTTGTGAAGAGCTGCTCTGATGCATGGTGGTGCAACCTGAGACCAGGCAACCCCGAGGAGCAGAAATAGCACATACACCTTTACTACCTGCACCACTTCCCTTAGTCCTTGGCCAAGGCTGCCCTGCCAGCTTAGCCCGCACCCAGCAGGACTGTACTGAACCAGCACTGCCATGTTGCCAAGTGCACAACATATATCATCTTCTCTGCTCCCAACTCCAACTCGTGCTTTCAGCCCAAGGAGATTTTCAGCACCTTGCCGTCATGCTTATTAAATAAAATACTTCTTGGGTGTATCTAGTCTTTATACAACACATTCAAAACAAATGTCGTTTTCTTCAGAAGTTCCATGGGAATAAGAGGTATGTGGATAGAAAAAAAAAAGAAAGCATCCTTTAGCCTAATCAAATGGAGGACATGCTTGTGTGTTGGATGTGTCAATAGACAGAACATTTTGTTCCTGCACCATGAGGCTGTCCTTGTCAGCAAGGACAGTGTAACATACTACACTGCCAAGGTGATCCATCTGCCATTACTGTTTTGTAAGTCCATGGCTACATACCAAATTTTATATCCCCTGGGTTATAGAGTGGAGGTCAGTATCAGTGACAAACGCTCTTTTTTATGTTCCTGTAAGAATTCAGACTTGTTTGTTCCACTGATTTCTAGAACATCAAAGCTCTAATTTGTGCAAAAAATAAAAATAAAAAATAAAAATAAATAAAATTTTAAAAGTCACATACAGCCCTTCCTGTTCTTTGTGGAGGATCCAGTTCTTCCCAGCTATCTGAAGCATAAAGAACGAAGGCAGAATCCATCTACGTTTTGTACTTCCTTCTCTTCCCATTCTGGAAAGGGTTCTGCTGGCAGCAGCAGTACTGCTTTCAGAAGGCCTTTCTCACCATGCCTGTTAACTGCCATAGTAAGAACAGGGTGAAGCTTTCATACCCCACTATGTTGAAGGCCTAGAGAGGAATGTCCAGGCCCTACCAGCACAGGGGTAGGATCATCTTGGTCAAATATTCCCCTGCTCACTCATGAAACAATGCAGACCAGGTAAAAACCATGATGTGGAATTACTGTTGATGAGATTTTGTTAAAGAACCACTGGAAATTCAATAAAAGAAAATAAAAAGCAGCTTCCAGTAATAAGGGGGTAATTATGAAGGACCAACAAAAGAGATTTACAGATTTCAATATCTTGATTAAGAAACACTTCAGAAACTTTCTTTTTTTCCACAAAAGTGAGCCAGTTTCAAACTGAAGGGGTGGGTGCATTTCTCACACAGAGGTGTCTGTTCTCAGCCAGATCTATCTGCGTTTCAGAAGCAAGGTGTCCATGAAACTGAAGTCAGGGACAACTGAAAACGTCACATCTCCCCCTGTTCTGTGCTTGAGATACCAGCTCAACCTTGACATTGATTAAAAAGCAAAGAAAGAACAACACAAGGCTGCGTTATGAGGGACTGAAACAGTTAGCATTGCAGTTCCTTTGGGGCTGGCTAATTATAAATCAATCTCATAAAAAATTAATGCAGGATCCCAGAAGATCTAACACCGCAGCATGACCCGCATACCCTTCACTAGCACAGCAGTTACTCCTACTGTTATTAACTTCACCCCGGAGAAAACGCTGAGAGGAGCAGTTCCACGCTGTGGGGCACAGCTTCTTCTCGGGGCAGTGAGACTGACCTGCGGCTCACCGGTAAAACAGTAACCAGAGCGAGCGGCACCGGGCCTCTCGAGATGCGCCCACATGGAACTCCTGCTCCCCCACATACAGTCGGGGCGGGCTGGTGCCCACACCCAGGCGGGGAACAGCACGGTTCCGCGCTTTTCATCACTTGCGCGTTGCCCAGCTCATTGCTGTCCCACCACAACCCCTTGCTGCGGCGACAACACCTCAGCCTTCGGCACGGTGCACCTCGGACGGGCAGAGCCGAGCGGCGCCCACCCGACACCTCCTACCCGCGCGCCCACACAGCCCCAGCGCGCCGCCGAAGGCCGCTTCCTCAGCGCCTCTCGCGAGACTTCTCGCCCCGCCCCGCCCAACAGCCGCTCGCGCCGGCCCCTCGCCCTCCGCCCCGCCCGGCGCCGCCACATCCGGGTCCTGGCGCCGCTGTCACTATGGTCATGGCGGAGGGAACGGCAGTGCTGAGGCGGAACAGGCCGGGCACCAAGGCCCAGGTGAGGCGCCGTAGCCGCGCGGCCGAAACCGGGAAGCGGGCGGTGCCGCCGCCGAGGCGCGGGGCCGGGCTGGCCGCCGGGACGCCGTTAGCGGCTCGGCCGAGCTCCGCGGGACAGCTTTGTTCCGCGCGGCCGGGCCGGGGCCCGTCCTGCCGGGGACTGAGGCGGCCGCGGGGAGCGGCGACGCCGGCGATACCTCCGTACGGCTGCCCACGCCCGGCCGCGGACCGCTGAGCTCCGTCGCCGAATAACCCGGCGGCACCGGGGCGAAGCGGGGCTTCCTCCGCCTCGCGCTTCCCCGTCCGCGCCGGGCACCCCGCGCTGCGGCAGCGGCACCACCAGGCCGGAGCCGCGGCCCTGCGGAGGCCCGGCCCGGCCCGGGCGGCCCTTACGTAACGCGGCTGTCAGCCGCTTCCTGCTCACCAACCGCGCCGCGCCGGCGTTTCCGAGGCCGCCTCGAAGGGGCGCATCTCGGGCGTCTGCGGTCCTCTTCGGATTACTCCCGAGGCGAACCCTCCATGAGGCCTTTGCGGGGGTCGTCTTCATTTGGCAGGGCTGTGAATGGTACAGTGCTGTGGGAGGACGCGTCTCTTTCCCTCGTTAGCCTTTGGCAGGACATCCAGAGGTGCATCAGTGCGCAGTGCTGTGCTGCGTTCTGTGCATGCTTAACCTTTGGAGGACACGGAGCACCTGCCTTCTGCTTCTTGTCTGCTGGGTAACCTGAGAAATACACAACTGCATTTAGTCAAATTATGAAATATATAGCAGAACTCATGTGGGCTGAAGAACTTAGGAGGTAATTCTTTTGTGCGTGACCGTATTTAATTCTATATGATGCTATGGCATAGCCCTACAGCGTGTAAATCCAACAACCCAACATCCAAGCACTGGCTGCTCGCTCTTCTCTCACGCTGTCACAGAGCAGCTTGCCGAGCTGCACAGGGAGGACGCCTTCTCTGAGTCACTGTAGCATGAGGTCAGCAGCAGGAGGCCAACATGTAATGCTTCTGGCTCCCAGAAGTAGCACTGAATGTGAGATTCAGAAAATGCAGACTTAGAAATCCCGTACCTCTGGGGTTACCGTATTCACACTGGCTGAAAACTGCTGCAGGACACTGATGTGTGGCTGGGCCTGACGTGAGGCTTCAGGAGGTTGTTGCTGTTGGCAGCACTGAGTGTTGTGGGCTGGCAGAGCTGTTACCCCCAGGTGTGCAGCAGCACAGTGGCTGGGCCAAAGCAAGACAGCACAGACCCAACTCTGTGGTGTGGTGTCAGCTTGCAGAAGGTGCTGTCAGTGGTGTTATTACTGGAATACTGGAATTTTTAGCTTAGTGCCAATTCAATAATGCTGCTCTCTATAGATCTCTTATTTTCCCAATCTTACGTTGTGTAACTTGTGAAATGGACACTGTCTGCAAGTGTTTGTTATAAAAATCAGAGGCTGCAGCAAGATGTGTGGAAGAGGTGATATTTACTGTGCATCCAGTCAGAGATGTTCTAATACTGGCACATTAGGAGCCCAAGCGCTGCTTCACCATGGTCACACCAAGTTTGTGTGCTGCTTCTATTAAGATGTAGTTTCCTGGAATTGTATGAACTAAGCCTGCATCTTTGTGCCCTCACGTTTAAGTGTGCCGTGCCTTTCTTCCTCTCCCCTTCTTTTTATTCAATTGGTGTCATTTTTTTTTTCTTCAACAGGATTTCTACAATTGGCCTGATGAGTCCTTTGAGGAGATGGACAGTACATTAGCTGTTCAGCAGGTACTCTTACTTATCTGAAACGCTGTCTGGAAACTCAGTTTCTCAACTTTACTATTTCTTGTTTTAAAAAAAAAGTGAACAAACAAAAGAAAAACAAAGGCATCATGGCATGGTATTTGTCTGCTTACAGTGTTTCTATAAGAGAGTGAATTTCATAAAGTTAAAAACATGAAGTAATTACTAATTGGATGTGGGGAAATAGCTAGAATTCTCAAGTATGGTTTAAACAAATCAGATACAAGAAAATAGTGGGGTTGTGTAATGCTGAAATGTGGTGGGAAGCACAGCAGTAATAGCAGGGTGACACAACCGTAAGCTGCAGCAAATGAGAACAAGCCCATACGCAGCAGCCATGGATGCAGAAACAAAGAAAGAAGGACACAGGTACACAGAGATCTCCAGCAAGGTACTCTCACCTCCACTGCCAACCCTTAAATGAGGCCTGGGAAGGGGTGAATCCTGGCTCCACCCCTTCCAGTCACTAAAGTGCTTTGCATTGCATGCACCTGCGCAGCCTTGTGTTGGCCCTGCCTTCTACCAGCTGCTCAATCACTGCTTCAGGCCATTACTTAGCATTTCCACTACAGGTGTTAAAAAAAAAAACGATCTACTTTTTAACTTTTTAGCATATCCATCACTTCCTAAATAAATAGAAAATGACTTTATCTCTGGGAAAGTAAGTCTCTTGAAGGCATAATAATGTCCTAAATATATTGTTTTACTGTAATGACAACAAGATCTAGTTTTTGTTTCTTCCCCCCCCCACCTCAGTACATCCAGCAAAACATAAGGGCAGACTGTTCCAACATTGATAAGATCCTTGAACCTCCTGAGGGCCAGGATGAGGGCGTATGGAAGTATGAACATCTAAGGTAAGAATTCATCTTCATCAACGTGGTTTCCTGAGTCTGTGTTTTGTTCACTGATAGCAGGAGTGGGTTTTATTGCTTTTAACGTGTCATATTCAACGTAAATGAAGTTTGGTGTTTCTTCTGTTAAATATTTTAATAATTTTGTAGCAGGTAATTTTCTGAATTTATTGTTCTTTATAATGTTCTTTGATGTAATGTTTTTTAAGACTTGTCCTTCACTCCACAAAACACTTCACAGGTTTTCTGACATACAAAAATAGTCATGAATTTCCATAGGACTTCCTCCTAGAGTCATTAGTACTTCATCTTTGCTTATTGGGAATACAAGTTCCGTTCTTCCAGATACTTCCAGTGTTTTTTTTCTGGAACTTGCAGGACAATATGCTTTAAAAGCAAGAAAGGAGGAGTAGCTGTGTCTTATGGTTCTTACAGTTTTACAGTAAGGAAATAAAAAACATTG
Organism: Gallus gallus; assembly: GCF_016699485.2. Taxonomy (NCBI): domain Eukaryota; kingdom Metazoa; phylum Chordata; class Aves; order Galliformes; family Phasianidae; genus Gallus; species Gallus gallus. The sequence goes on from NC_052538.1 coordinate 9,846,171, forward strand.
CCATTCTCTGTGTAATTGAAAAGATGATGTTCAACATACGTGCTTTATTGCATATATTTTCACAAGTAAGAATAGTTACTGTAGATTCATGCCTCCTAACCTCTTGGCTCTCGTTTTCTTTGTCCTTTGGCATACAGTGAAAATCATACTAGATTCACAGAAGTGACTTCTCACTATAGACACGTCACTTCTGGAAAATATTATTCAGATTTTTTTGTAGTCTGGGGGGAGGGGGGGTTAAATTCCTTAAAGAAGTTAAGGAATGCACTTCCAGGCACATTGTAGTGGAAGCTGCTTTTCTAGAAGTGTCCCACTGTTGATCATCTGTGGTGGTACTTTGGGTACTTAACCGGTTTGGAGGATGTGTATCTCAGCAGGATGGAGTGATGCACATATGCAAATTGTGCTCTTAATTTTCTCAAAGTGTTCTTTAATTACTTTTTAAAAACCTATATTTGTGAAATAGTATTTCTTCCCTAATGAGGTTGATATCTTTAACACCTCCACAAAATTGTGAAATTTAGCCTGTGCTGTCAGGTAAAAATTCAAATCTAATTGTTGTAGTCACTGAAGAAGATAGGTTGGTAAGCATTCTGTTTCTCTCAACTTGTAGTCTTTTCATAGTGTGTTAATTCGTAGCCTGTTGCACATATGATTTTTCAAGTGTCACACCAGCTGACATTATGTGATGGTATTCTTAAAGTATGATGTTTTTCTTGTTCTATTTTTTCCACTTTACAACAGTCATTTCAAAAAAAAAATGTTAACATCTGTTAAGAAGATCAGAATGTATCATTTTGTTTCTATTTAGTATGTCCAGTGTGAAAACAAATGGCTTGATTTTGATGCTGCTGTGTTCAAATTCCTTTTTAGGCAATTCTGCCTTGAGCTCAATGGACTAGCTGTCAAGCTTCAGGTAATTCTTTCCTTAGTATTTTTATATTTTACTGGGGAAGAGACTTGATGCAGAGCTTTCTTCTGAATTTATACATTGCTTAAGCAGTGGTTTCAGGTAAGAGGGTTTTTTAGGGTTTTCAAGACTTCTAGCAAATAACTCTTTTTGGTGGTGGACAGGACAAGAAAGAGTTTTGAAAAGACCATCTGATTTTTGTTGCCGTTGGGTAACTGAAACTGGTTTTTGTAACTGAACAATTGTTTTAACAGAGTGAATGTCACCCAGACACATGTACTCAGATGACAGCAACTGAACAATGGATTTTTCTTTGTGCGGCTCATAAAACTCCCAAAGAGGTATGGATGCGTTGTGTAAAACTGACCCTATTGATGTCAGGTTTTTCTTCTATGCCTCACTGCTCGTGAGGAGACTGTTGTAGTTGGCCTCTTAGTCAAGCTGAGAGCTTTTGTGGGTTAAGAACTATCACCTGAGGTTTCATTCTTTCCTGTTTGGTAGTGGGTTTAGAGAAGGTAGGAGGGAGCTGCTTTCTACAGCAGTATCAGAGATAGAATGACAGCATTCTATCTAGGTGTTGTTTGCAGTCAGAGAGAAGAGGAGGTAATACTGGTTATCTCTGAACATCAGTCATCTGCTGTTTTCCACGTTGATAGCTATTGCCTCATGGTCAGGGAGTGGGTGAGGCAACCCTGAGAGACCGCTGACCAAAAGTTACAACTGAGAAGTCATTCCTCTGCAAGCAGGGGGTGGCAAAATGGACAGGCATTGCTGATCTCTCTGCCTGTCACGTTGGCTTTTGTCCTTTCCTTCTGCACATACTTGATTGCAGAGACAGGCCTTGGCTTATTATATATTTATCTAGAATTATGCTTTTGTTTTTCTTTGACAAGGTTAAGAACAGCGATTATGCTTAGGGGCAGTTCCATGTTTTTGTTTTTGATTTGTAACTCTTTGTGGATAAGATGTGAAAGCAGTAGTCTGGCAGCTTGACAATGTGAGAAACACGTCAGCTGTGACATAAGGAATGGTTTTCCTTGTAGTGTACTTCCAGTATGCGTTTGCATTATAAGGTGTTACTTAGGGAGATGCATGAAATTCACTATTCGTGCACATGATCACATTTCCATAGTAGCTTTTCTCTTGAAATAATTGACATGGGTTGTAAGACTAAGAAAAGCAACATCCTGCTTGAGAAGGAAATGTAGCCAGACCTTCAGAGAAGCTATAAGACACTTCTGGGAATAAAAATGACTAATTTATTAAAAGCATCAGGAAACTTAATTGTTTTTCTTCAAATAAGTTATGTGCTTGCTGTATTTTGTAGTGTCCTGCTATAGACTACACGAGACACACACTGGATGGAGCTGCATGTCTTCTGAATAGCAACAAGTATTTCCCCAGCAGGTAAAAACATTTTCTTTTGGGAGCAGAGAGGTGGCAGGGGTGTAGATGGCACCTAAACACTTGAAGACCACATAGAAACGTGTAATACCATTTTTGTGGAATACTGCTGAGAACATCAGAAGTCCTACAGAATGGGCCAGTGTTGGTACAGTAACTGTCACTTCTAAGCCAAGAAAGAATTCCTGCCTATTGAAACAGTCTGCCATCAGCTGGAACTGACAGGGGTGCTTTTTAAGTGGAAACTGTTTGTTTTCCTAATATTTGTTGGTATTGCTATGAGGCTTCCAGTGGAATGCCAGTCTAAGTAAGAGGACTTAAAACAGATGGAGGACTTATAATAGTACTCCACTGAAAATCCCCAGAAAGCAGCAGCAGTCCAGTGTGGGACAGCAGAAGGCACACTGAGTTTATTCAGTGGGCAGCCTGCCATGTTGGATCATGGAAACCTAACCAGAGAAATCAAAACGGTGCTTCTCTGGGAATCCTCTGTTGGTAAGGAGGTACAGCTGGAAGTCTTTTTTCACTTTGCTTTTCATTGGTAGAAACCAGAAATCCAGCCCCCACCAGGTATTTCTCTACTACAGACAAATTGTGCAGTTTTTAATGTGCAAGTTGCATCAACGTGTTTATTATTCACACAGAAATAAGCAACTGCAGGCTTATCTGTAAAATTTAGTATGTAACTTCACAGTATAGTTTAACAGTTAATGTTGATGTGTATTTCACTGGTCATTGCAGTAGATTTGTTTCGTAACCTTTCTCCTGGTGCTTGCAGGGTTAGCATAAAGGAATCCTCTGTAGCCAAATTAGGATCTGTGTGCCGAAGGATTTACAGAATATTTTCACATGCTTATTTTCATCATCGGCAGATATTTGATGAATACGAAGTAAGTAGTTGAACAGTTCAGTTACCTGCTGAAGTTACAGCTGTGATAACTGTATTGCCTTCTTTTAGCACTAGCAGAAGATCTGCACCGATGTGAAGTATTCATTACAGTAGATAATATACTTCTGTAAGAACTGAAATTCCATGCTGTGATTTAAGTCTCAGGACTAAATCACACAAAGGAAGGCGTGTGTGTGTTTTATAAAGTTACAAGTGAAAAGTAATTTGTTTAGTTAATATATCCAGTTGGTTATCCTTTCCTTGGTTTTATTCAAGCAACACAGATTCATCATCTTCTTTTAAAGATTCCCAGACGTATTCAGAACACTTACAGAAATATATATATTTCCTGATGGTAGGCGTTATGCAGCCAGTTAAAGGATTATAGTTATAAAACTGCATAAAAGCAGATAAACGAGTGGCACTTGCACGGGTTTGGGCTTTTTTAACCAGTAAGTAGAAATTAATAGATGCGGAGATAGCTGCATGGAGGAGGAGACGTTTGCCAACCACTTCAAGTTGCTGGAACAGCCGTGGAATGGTTGTGTTCCATCTTGGTGGGGATAGCGTACGTAGGAGGAGTTTAATACCTTAAAATCCTTTCCAGGATTGTAGATCAGGACTATGGTGTTATTTTGATAGGTTCTTCCTTAAGTACTATTAAATTGAGCTATGACTTAATCAATGAACTGAAACGCCAACCGAAGTTCAAGCTTATAATTGAGTAGTAAAGGGGATGTGTTATAAGAAGTAATATAAATTTATCATTTAAGCATTGCTACTTGTTTCTAAGGCTCCTACATCCATTACATAATTACATAAAAGCAGTTTAATTACATCTTCTTCGATTGTTTAAAATATTCCTTCTCTGTATATATTTTATCCCTTTTTTCATCTCCAGAATGAAACTTTCTTGTGTCACCGGTTCACTAAATTTGTGATGAAGTATAATCTGATGTCCAAGGATAACCTGATTGTACCAATTTTGGAAGAAGAAGTGCAAAATTCAGTGTCAGGGGAGAGTGAGGCATGATGGGGATGACAGTATTGAAGCCTATACTGAATACAAACAAAAAAATTATGTACTGTATATATCATTTTAGACACTTCAATCACGTATCCTCATAGCTTTGTTTAGTATACTTTTTGTATGCTGTGTGCATTGCCTTTTAATATGGGAAATACTTTTAAGTTATTCATGAGCTGTATATTCATCAATGTGGCACTCATGGTTTTTAAATAAAAGTAGTAGTACCTGTTTTTAATGCCTGTTAATAAAAGAATTTACAGTTCTCTAAAATTGCTGCTAAACAATCATTGAATCACAATCCTGAAGATGACAGATGGGGTGGGGAGAAAAGCAAGATTAAGATTACACAGCAAGCCATTTTGTAACGCAGTAGCTAGGTTAGTTCAGAGATTTTCACCTTAAATAGAGAATTGTGCAGGAAGCTCTTTGCAATGTAGCTTATTCCTAATTCAGCTTTTATTTTTTTAAGACGGCTTCGAAGATTTACTTCTGGTTGTGCATATTCCTGTATGTGTCTATCCAAACACTAATAGCATCTATAGCATTAGTAATACCAAAAGGATAATTTTACTATGATATTTAACAGATGTATTATTGATATATGTCTAACCTCCTTTTTCAGCCTGGTCTTTTCTTTTGCTACCAGTGGAGGCTGGTGTGCAGCAGGGGCTGCTTTCTGTCCTGCTAAAGCACGCTTCTGCTGTTCTGCACTCCACAATTTCTTTCACAGTAACTGTGGTAAAAGCAACGTGAACTCAATGGCTTATACCTGTTTATATTTATGGCAATGGCTTACAGATTATACCTCACACAGATAGTCTCATTATGCTACATAACCCACACTAGCATAGCCTTTACTTGTATTTTTAGGAAAAAAAACACCTAAGTACTTGAAAAATGGAACCCGACTCTTTGTAAGAGTTCATCGTATTTTCAGTACATGTTAATTTTTCTTTGTTCACCTGGATTATATTGACAGAAAGATTGGGACTAATGCTTCTGTTCCCTTTGAGATGTTTGTTTCAATTTGCATTTGCAGATTTGCAATAACTGACAATTTCCATGAGTGCTGCTTAATTGTGTTTTGTCTAGAATGATAGAATTAAATGTTTTAGAGATGAATATAGCAGACAGATGTACTGCCACGTGGACATGAATGCAGGGTATAAAAGCACTAGTGGTGTTCTTACGTTAAATGAATTTTGCTTATTTGTTTGAAGAGGTAGCCAGTCATCTCTCTTGGAAGTTGCTGGGGGCTCTGTTATTTCTTTATGCAGGTCAGCATGGGCTAACTAAGCTAGTTTCTGTAAACTGTCCTTGGTTTTCTAAGTTATGCTTACCTGGAAAGAAGAGAGTTCACCTATTTAATATTGTTTTCCCATAATACACTAAACATGCCTTAAATTCTATTTTTCTTTACACAAATCAAGCACACCTCAAGCAACTGTACCACCTGGATGTAAAGGGAATTTTAACTATGAGATAATAAAGAGACTAAGCTTATGAAGTACTTCAGCAACTGTTTTCTTCAGCAGCCCTTTTGTCTCACACTTATAATTGTATTTAACTGTCACCAGGGTTATTGCATGAGATGTTGTATGAGTGAACATAGCTTTAGTTACTGTCTATACAGTCAATTCTAACTTGCCTTGTATAGACCAAACAGGTATACTAAGTTTGTATTACAGGCAGGAAGACAACCGTATTTCGGAGATGGTAAAATGTATTCAGTTTTGGTACAGTTTGCTGTAGGACCATTCACAGTGTGGTTCTGTGCAGTCACTCCGCATGCTTACATTGGTCATGGTGACTGGCAGGCAAAAACACATAACTTGTGTTACTGATTACATTTCCTCTACACAATTGAAGAAAATGTGGTGCTCAGGACTGCATTAAAGTTTTAAGCCTCTTTTCATCCTTTGACGCTTTAAGAGTTTCACTTCAGAACACAACTCTGGAAGTTTTAATCCTGTTGATTCTCATTCAGATTTGCACTGTAAATTGACTTGCTCTCTTTAGCTGATTTTATATACGGCTTAAGTGAAACACTGCTTGTATTTTCCCTTGCTATTGTTTACATGAGTACTGTGTACACACATGTGCCTGAATGGTACCATAAAACTTCACTCCGCCTATGAAAATCATTGGTTTGTCTCGTTAAATACATTAACAGATTTAATTTACACTCTACATAATAGGGAAATGGAAGACTGTCTTTGAAATATATTGTAAACAAACCAACGGTTAAAATTAAACTGTTACTTTATCCATACCTCTACATTTTAGTGATTCTCATTTCTCACGTTGTCCAAGAACGCAGGCAACCGAGTGCTTCCAAGGCAAAGTTGGTGCTTCCCATCTCTGCTACGAGGTGTGCTTGCTGAAGTTGTATTTCTTCTTCCAAAAGTAGATAAATACAATACTAATAAGCATCTAGAAGCTGGATTTAAGGTTTATTTCTCTCTCAATGTTGGTTCTACAGTTCAAAAGTCACAGATCTAGAAAGGACCTTTCAAATACCCAAATAAGCACAGCGTTACGCACAGCGCATCACTGATGGAACGGCCTACCACAAGCAGAGGCCGTAATCCTGAAATAAATCCATGATTCAACCCATACAGAACTGTCATAACAGCAACCTGAACTTTCCTTTTTTTAAGCTTCCAGATTAACATCCTAAGTAGAAAGAGCTAATTAACTTCTAATAGAGAATTAAAATTCTAGCAAGCTTCGCTGTATGTACAAATAAGAGCCAGCAACAATAACTGAAGGAAGGTATACACTGATCTAATGGAATTAATGCCGGTGAGACAAATATAATTAAGACATCGGTAGCTGATTAGGTAAGTGCTTTTAATGGTGAGAAGCTTCCTCTCAGAAATATAAAAAGGATTTTAACATTACACAAAAAACATCGTATTTTATAGACCAGAAACAGAAGTTAAGCAACAGTTTATTGCAGGTGATGAGGTATGTAAAAAAACTGTTGTGACAATTATAAGCAGGGCACAGCATTTTTGTTTGTAACAGACTACTCCTCCTGGTTTGCAAAGACTTACAAGTATTTCCTGTCCAAACACAACTTGAACTGTAAACAGTCTTCCACAGAGGTTTAGGAACAGCCTTAATGGCTTTCCATCTCTATGTTTTCTAATAGTTCTGGGGCATTTGTGTTGCCACATACCAGTAAGGGACTCTACTAAACACAGCTGAAGCCACAGTGGAGAATAAATTTGTGTTTTCTTTTGTCGGAGAATGCATTCATGCTTCAAATTTGATTCACAATTCATTCAATAAAAAGGCATAAGATAATGAGATACATGAAATACATTCTTGTAAAATGAATAAGCATTGTGCTTATGTATAGGTGAAGAATTTTTATAGTAGGAGCATTTAAAGGGAACTTAACAACAGTCTTACCCTCCCTCACAGCTCTTCTGCTTTACCAACTTTGAATTTAAAAAAAGGTGCTAGTAATTCACAATAGTAACGGCACACCTTAATGCTCTTATTTCTGTAAGAGCATAAAAAAACCACATAGCTTCACTTAGAATCCCCTCTACAGAAAATGCACCCTCTCCTCTTCACCTCCTCAAATGAGATGGAAAATCTCTTTGTCATTACAAGTTCCCAAAGCCATCGTTTGTTTCAGAAGCATTTTCAGATATTTCAGTGTCCGTGTCCTAGGAAGACAGGTGGGTTATTCTGTGTTCTTCAACCAGTGCATGAAGTCAGATCACGCACATCCACTCCTCATATGGACCGAGCAAACCTCTTCCTCTGTTTTTAAAAGAAGGTCTTGCAGCAGGAGACCACTCTCTGCTACCCTTCTACAATGGTCCTACTCAGTCCAGCTATCCCAGGGATGAAGAATAACAAGTGTAAGAACTACTCCGACCATACGCTTGCGGTTCAGTGACTTTCAAAGAGATTTGAGTGGTTTTTTCTCCTTTCAGGATTTTTCCAGTCACCTTTTAGATCCATGAAGCTTTACGTACAACATCCTGCAGCAGGAGTTGCACAGCCAGCTGAATAAATACTTGATTTGTTTCTAACCTCACTACTTACCATTTCCACGATTCCCTTCAGTTCTTGTATTTAAAAGTGCTGAGAAACTTAATCTTTTGCTGCTCTCTCCATGCCACTCCCTTCACACATATCTCTCTCGTCAATCTGGCAGGAAACTTTTTTTCCAGGTGAAGAATTGTATTTTGTTTGTTTGCAGTATAGAACCTAAATGTAGCCCTGTGAGGTTGAAGACAAAACTGGAAGACAATCTAGATTAATGCTTGTGCAGCAGGGGCGACTTCGTGCCCTGTGAGGCAAATGGCATTATAAACCCAATCAAAGTAAACCATTCTGTCCTTAACTGAATAGCCATTGCTAAATGAGTTCAGAGAAGAAATCTGCCATATTTACGTACCAATAAATTTACAGAAGTTTGTGGCACAGTCAAAACCTACTGAGACTCGAGAGCGAGGACTGAAGTGCGCTCGCAGCTCTGAAACAGAGCCACGTTCCTTTTCAGTAGCCTACAGTTTAAGAAAAGCTTCTCTTGCTACAAGTGGGAATATTCTAGAATAGATTGGGGGACATCCAGACTGCTCTCACTGCAAAAATGGAATCTCCTGTGTTTATACTCCATCAATCATATGGGAAAAACTTGTTTAGAAAAAGCATCTGGATACTAGTTGGAGTTTTCTGCATTCTCACCACCTGGTGGGAAGAAAATACCTCAGTTAAAGTAAAATGATTCTTTCTATTCAATAAGTGCATTCCAGAAGGAGTAACTGCATTTAAGTTAGTGTTTTATATATTATAACACATAAATAGTAGCAATTCAGTTGTAAGATTCACTATTGTTAACTACTGTGATACTCCTTTATAAGGGGTAGTTTTTCAGACACACACTGAACAAGCTTTTAAACGTGGGGTACTGAGAGTTGCCGGTTTTTTGGACCAAATTATGCTGCTTTTTACAAGTTTGACTTGTATGGAGAACCACCAGCAGTTACAATTAATGGCACACATCTGAGAGTACTGTGGGCTTTTTTGGATAACTTCTGACAAATACTTTCAGGAGTACGGCATCATATTCCAAGTTGCAGAAGACCAACTGTTACCCCATTTTTAATACGCTGAAATTATTTAGCATTCTGCCAGAGACAGATTTTCCATGTGTAGCACCATAGGGGAGCTGACTGCTCCTCCAGGGCCACAGCTCAGCGGGCTGCATGAGAAGACAACTGGGGGGGGGGGACAGGGTGGGACAGGGGGGGGACATGACACACAGCCACCACTCTCCCCTTTAGCAGGGAGATCCCCTGTATGTTGTCCCCAGTGGGATGAATGTGAGGTTTGTGCACCACATCTGTGACCTCAAGATGCCAGTGGGAAAGCAGGAAGAGACCTCGACAAGGCTGCATTTCTTACTGTGCCCGCTACCCCAGGTTCTCCTGCAGCCCTCCTGCAACCCGCACTGAGCACGGTGCTCCTCCTACTCCAGCGACATGGATTTGGCTCTTACAACAGTCACATTCACAACTACTTTGCCAGACCGCCACCATTTTTGCCAAGAAACACAAATGAGAGAAAGAAGCTGCACTTGTCAGCAACGCACGATAGGAAAACAAGAGAAATTCATGGGCTGCCTCCAGTTCCAGTTGTGGACAGGGAGAAGAAAACATCTCTCACCAACAGTTAGAGTTGCTCTTTTCTACAGTAAAGCTGGGAAATAACTCCAACACCATTTCAAGCTCCCACAACAGATCTCACACAAGTGAGAAAGCCATCACTGTCACCCTGGAGAAATAACTTGCAATAGCACTGAACATTTCTCTCCAGCTTTGCTTTTATGTTTTTTTAACAACTAAGGTTTCAGATTTCCATTAGTAATAACTTCTTACAGACAGCGCAGGCAGTAACCAACTTATAGTGTATTATGTCAAAATGCCAACGCTGATCTGAGGAAAGAAAAGAAATTTGAATACTTTTCTTGTGGCTTTTGACCTTTTCCCAGCTGCAGAGGCAGACCGGCTCTGAAGGAAGCTGAACTGCCAAATGCAACTTCAAGACAGCAGCACCGAAACAATTCCTGCGCACGCCTCTCCCTACAAGAGCCTGTCTGAGCTCATGCCCACAGTAAGGATGGAATCCCAGGAACTTCCATCTTTCCCCTGAACAGCATTTACGGTATTTGATGCAGTTGGATATAGTTTACCTGGTGCGATATACAGTTAGCAAGGTATTTTTTAAATATGCATGTACATCAGCGTTTTTGTACCAAGTCTCATCTAATATTGTCTACTTCTTCCTCTATGTACATCATCAGCATCATTGTGCACCTGGCTGTCAGTGTTTCATATACAGACCCTCAAACGACTTCATAGAATGCAAGTTACCCGACTTAAGTGGCAAGGTTCTGCATTTCCACTCATACTATGTTATGTTATATCGTGCCATTTTTACATACAAAGCTATATACTGAGATAGCTCGGAACATGGAACCCTGGCAAATCCTGTATAGGTGAGGCTGTATTACAGGAACCAATGTCTGCCTACAGCCTTCAGAAGTCTGTACATACCAGGAAGAATGCAGCTTAAATTAACCCTCTAGTGTATGATTTACATTTCTCCAGGCTTTTGAGCTCAGGCAGAGCAAGTGAGAACTAGTGAAAAGTAAAGTGAAAGCATAACAATATGCAGATAATTCATTTTTCATTTTTTTCCTCCCCACCGATATTTACAACAGTCTTAAAAAACAGTAAATAGAAAAAGGCAATAACCAGTCCTCCAGCTTGTGGAAAAAGCTCAACATCCACATCCCTTTCTCTCTTACAGAACACAAACTGTCATTTTGTTTTTTTTTGCAGCTTTTGCTTCCCTGCTTATTAAAAACATTAACAACAAGCAGCAGAGCACCCAGTCAGGTAGTTATTCTAGTGAAGACAGACAGGAAGCCGAATTATTTTGCAGTAGTATTATTACTACAGTAGGAGTAGCATAACAAAGAAACAGGCAATAATACAAAACGAGTCTGGGAAAAGTCATAAGCTTACACCAATGCATTAAAAGTAGTACATTCTTTTACATTTGTTTGAATTATGTACATGTCCATCTGATGCAGTTACTTACTCGATCACATACATGTGACCTGAGTGACTCCATCTTCCTGGTCAAATTGTCCATCATCCAGCTCCCTTAATACTCCATCGCTGCTACCAAACCCCGAGAAACCGCCATACTGGGAGGAGGCCTCTTTGATACAACATTGTTTAGAAGGAGACAGGTGAAACTCATCAGGTGGTTGTCCAATTTCTACAGGGTGAGAAGTACCAGCGTCTAATCCAACACTTCTGCTAGCAGCTTTGCCTTTTTCCTCCCCAGTAACTTGCCTCAAGGATTTCTTCTGAAATACAGGAGAATGTTTAAACGTTAGCTTATGTAGGAAAAAAAAAAGCCAAACACTCTGCAGTGAGCCACCTATCTGTCTGCAATTAATGCAAACTGCATTTTAAATAAAGTAGCATTTAACACCGGCTTAAATTATGAACCCCTCTGGAGAAAAATCCCAACAGATACTTGTCTTTCCAATGTAAATAAATTTTAAGAGCGACGCAAAAGATATAGCACGGTCAAGATTCAAGGAAGCATAAGCAAATGCTAAAAAGAAAAACCCAATTACTTCAGCAATACTCAATTCCTATGCCACACGTTGCAGATCCGGAATGATTTACAAGTCTTACCCCGTGATAAAACCAGCTGTTTGCAGAAAGCCTAACACACATGCCTGACTCTGACCAAAGCAAAACAAAACCAGTACACAGCTGTTTATGCCACGCTCTGGCAAGTTCTTTGTTCCTCCTATACATCTATAATGTTTTTCCCAAACCCTTTTGGAACAGTAAAAACAATGGCCCTTGCGGCTAAAGGAAATGTATTGAGGGGAAGCTGTTAGGAGACATCAAGAAATGAGACCAACGGGAAATACTGTTGCCCCAGGAGGAACAGAAGGAAATAAACTTCGCCTGGATGCCACAGTAAGAGGATAGAAATCTGCCTGAAGGAAATAAAGAAAAAAAGAAAACCCTCAAACGTGAGTGTGGTTTAGCATCAGGTCTCCTATTCTGAGCTAGTTTCTTAGAAAAGCAAATGGTATGTGATGAGGAACACATCAGGATAATGGGGCCCTTCTAAATCCTAGAGGTGTATGAACCACAACATAAATCATAAGCCAGAGCAAAATGCACAGACCCATGAATATACAAGAAGGCAGGGATAGGAGGCATGAGGACATAAGATACAGTCTCCTCTGAAAGAGAACCCAGTGGGAATAAAAGACCAGATAACAGAGGATTTCCCTCAATTCTTACCGAAACAAAGTTCTTTAGCTTCAATCTAGTAATTAAAAAAGCAGCAACAAAGCCAACCCTGATTACACAAAGCCACCCGCACAACGTACTGCCAGCCCCCACAAGGTGAGTCACAGTGGTCCAAGAGCTGCTACTGCCTGTGGGACAAAGCCCTGCCGTGGTCCCAGCCCACTGTGCTACTGTGCTAAGCATTTCAGCTCTAGCCTCAACTACCTCTTTATCCCACGCTAAAATGACCTCATCAGACTGAGATTTCCTGGCAGGGAAGTGAAATATTCACTGGTACTTAAGAGGCACATTTAGATCCTACGTCTCCTCAGATTTTAAACAAAATAATGGCTACAAAATCACCTATTTCTTGTTTATTTCCAATATTTTAATGCTTACATCGAAGGTTAAGGCTTTCCACTACAGTAAAGCAGTGATCAAAAACACAGTTAACATTATATCTGTACAAACAGAGAACACGAAGGTCCAACAACTTCTGAACACCTCACAATCAGGCAGCAGCACTTACACAGCAAGCATAATGCTTCCTCTATTCTTCATTTCAAACACGTCTCAAAGACTCACCAGTTCCTCAGACTGAATGTTTTTACAGAACTGGTTTGTATTACAGCGTCTCTTGGCAGAATCCAGTCTTAACCCTTCTAACCTGAGTCATGTAGCTATGCTGCCTTTTGCAAGTTGCTTGCAGTTAGAAATAGCGTGGCTTGCAGCTACCAAGGAAAGAATATTCGCACCAGAAGACCACGCACTTAGTTGGAAAAACTAGCTCCAGTTTCATAGATCAGGAAAACAAATTACAGACAGCATACAAGAACCAGCTAGCAATTAAGGTGGTGATGGAGATGAAAAACAAAGCAGGATTTTACTTGTGCAAGCTGAAAGCCATTCTTCCAGGTCTGGAAGAATAAACTACCATGGGACACAGGGAAAAGGAAGTTAGGCTGGAGATAAGCAGACATCTGGAGGAGAACAAAAAAGGAAGAATGTATTTTAGAAACACTAATCAGAGGAAAACACAGATGATGGTAGCAGTCTGAATAGAAGGTGAAGAGATCAAATAAGAATTCCAGCTATTTAGAAACTTATGGAACTATTTATACAGATGGGGAAAGAAGAGGGTAGGTATCACATCCAAGTCTAAAATCACGAAAGACAAAATCTGTAGTTTCTATTCCACTGTTGGCTTAAGTTGAAACACACAAAGCTTTCACAGCTTCTTAGAAGACTGTTACAGGAGAAGAAAGTTGATCAGCTCAAGACACAACAGCCATAGAAAAACAAACAAAAAGGAAAATTCACCATGGGATGCATAAGGACTTGGCAAAGAAGAACCCACCGGTTTATCCTTCTCTGGCCCTTCATACAGCACAGCACAGGTGCCACTACTGTTGTGATCTTGGCTCTGAGTGGGATGTGGTGTTTATCAGTTGTTTAATCCTCAAAACTAGGCCACTATTACAGCAGCCTCATTCAAAAGGGACAAGGGGCTGCAGTGGTACAGCCACAGGCATTTTAAGTCCTGTATTTCTGTCACACATTTTCACACAGCAATGACTAACACTCCTTTACTCTGATAACCTCCAGACTGCAGAATCCCTTGCACAGCCTGGAACTTGTATTCTTCCACTGGTGTGAAACCAGACGCATTGGAGGTCAAAATAAAGTGCCATCTTTTCCATAGGCAACAGAAGCAGCATTCGAGGCAGCTCACTTAGGAATTCCCTAAGACTTGTACAGAAATGCTTGCAGCACAGCCAGCCTCATCCCCCAGAGAAAGCAGTCATTTCTTACTCTATATAGCCACTGTGTGAATTACTCATTCTTTTACTTATTATTTTAATATTGCTGCCATCAACACATTACTCACCTCTGGTGTCTGGACAGCAGGATTCCATACGACAGGTCTCTGAAGAAAAACAACTTGCTTTGTGGCCAGATTTCCTTCACTAAAATGTAAAGAAAATTGTTGGAACATTTAAAGACAATAATATTCGCTCCAATGCATTCACACTTTTCAGAGTCAATTGCAAATTGCCATATGAGTCAGAAAAGCACAGACTGCCAAACATTTACTGGTGTATTAATACTTAAACAGGTCTGTAATTGTGCTGAAAAAAAAACAGAAGTATATAGCTGGGTTCACATACTGCACATGAAAACAAAGTATTAAGGAGTAATTTGTTCTGGTGTAACAGAACTGCACTTGAGAGCTGAAGTCAACACATACACAGCATCTGAAATTAAACCTCAGAGTCTTTTCATCTGTATTCGCTGGCAGATATACAACACGCAACTACCTGTCAGCACCACAGGTACCCTCAATCTTGATAGGCCCACAGCTCCAAATATCTCAAGACCTTTGTGATACAAAATTTGTGAAGTGAGACTCTTTACTGCTAACTAAAAGGTGCTTTCTGGTTCTAAGGTGACATCTAACTAGGACAGTGGGATAAGCCTGCCGTTTCATCACCTATGATTAAAAGGTCTCAGCTCAGTTTAACCTAAACATCCCCAATGAGATCAACGATGCAAACTTTTGTGCATGGGATGGATAATGGCATAGGATACACAAGAGGAAAAAAAGAAGACAAACAGAGGAAAGAAGGGGAATTAAGTTTTTAGTCCTTGAACTTTTACAAATATTGATGCTGGTGCAGAAGGGATTTAAAGCAACACTGTTTATTTTATTCAAAATATATAATTTAAAAGAGAGAAACAAAAAGGTGAAAGAGCTCCTCAAACCCAACTCATGTTGGTGTCTCAAAAACAGTACATTCTTTTACTACTGGCAATAGTGCAAACCTCATTTACATCCTCTTGAAAATATAAGGTATATGTTTTCACCACCTTTCCATCAGAAACACAGGCCAGCAAATTGACCACGTGTCTTGCAAAGCAAGACTGGGGAAATTAAATAAGTGCAACAACAGAAAGACCAGAGCTCTGGGATGGAAAAGTTTAAAAAGAGTTCTTCTAAATATAATGTGCTTTGATAAATTATTCTCAATTCTATTTCCGGGCAGTAGTCAATGAGCTCTTAATGCACATAAAGGAATGACTGCAGATATACAACTAAGGTAAAGAAATGCAGCAGAACAGAACCACAAAACGTTAACTACTTAAAACAGACTTGTAGTGATTCCTACATATGGAGCCCATTTCAGGAAGCTGTGATTCTGCCCACTCTCCTCTCAATAATAAAACTGTATTATTACACTAAGCACTATGGAAAGAATTACTGAAGTAATACTCATACTAAGTTCAATCATGTAAGTCACAATCTTAACAACCACGTACAGAAGGCTGAAGTAGCTGACTCGTGTTTTATGCCAGGGCTAGAATGATAGCATGAATTTGTATTTCATGCTTAAGGACCCACTCCAAGAACAACCAAGGATTAAAACGGTTGCAATGAGATCAGGAAGCATTTATTAAGAGCCTACCCTAGCAGAGGTCCTCAAAGTAAGCTCTGAGAAAATACACAAAAGAGCAGCATTCCCACCTGTGCTGAGTTGATCAATAGTGAATTATGATGACTTTGCAATGGTGTTTGGCCCCTCACAATCTTCTCAATGCAGCTGAGCTAAGGCCATAGTAGGTCTCTGCATATCTTCCTTGGACGAAAAAAGGAGAACTATCATAAACTACAGCCTATGGTGTCAACAGGGAAATGGGCAATGAGCTCATTTGTTTCTTCATCTCAACATGTTTTCTCTTCTGAGAATCCCTACTTCACTACTTCCATTCATTGAAAGAAAACGAATGTGTTACAGTTTCACACCAGTAATCCTGCAAACTTAGTCCACTTGGCCAGTTACCTTCCCTTGCCTGGTTTGGGAAATCTCTCTTCAGAGAGAAGGTTGTGCAGACTCCCCACTACAGCGAGATGCCTATGCCTTACTTTGCAACTGTGTCTGCATTCCTTTAGAGAAAACAAAAAGAAACAAACATGAAGCTTCAGCTTGCTCAAGTTCTGCTAGAACAGAGAAAGGACACGATGGCTGAGTAGACAATGAGTAAATTAACAAATTTCTAAGTCTGACCTGATTAAAATGCTGCACACGACAAAGTAGCTATGAGCTTAATTCACAAAGAACTCGATGACAGTGGGGTTTCCACTGAATTTAAATGAGGAAAAAATGCTTAGAGCAAGCTACTCCACAGCTTCCCTCACACTTTCTCCTTCCCACATTGCCTCCTGAATTAGGACATTTTGAAAACTTAGATGAAGTTGTTTGTGATGACAAACTAACAACCACAAAGTCAGTGTTTCTGCACTGTATTTGCCTGCCTGCTTTTCTATGCTAGCAGACAGTTTGTGCTGCCCGTTCTCAGAGACTACAGTAATCAGTGAGGGGAAATAAAGGTCACTGCAAAGTAAGGCTGCTGAAGCCTTTTTCCTGTCCCTTCTTTTACGAGGTATGAAGAGCAACAGAGACTCTTTTGTCAGAACACCACCATTTTGCTTGTCTGCTTATGCTGTTTGGGCAGCAACTTCATCCTCTTCATCTATGTATATCCCTAATCGTCCTATAAATCAAATAATCCCTAAGAGCAATCGTCCTACTTGAATCTAAATAGGACCACGAACAGCCATGATTTTGACATCTGTTTTTACTTTTATGCAGAAACCTTTTATATAAGGATCAATTAAGGTTAGACGGCATACCTTGAAAAACAAAGAAAATGGGTAAGAAATTTTTTTGACCAATTCAATTTATTTGCATTTCCTAAGAGATGTTTTCACTCTTTTGAGATTGCACTGCATTTGGACTCCCAGTTATGAGACAGATAGCAGTGTGGGACAGTAAGGCTCCAGGCTGACTTGAACCTCAACTGTCCCATCAGATATTGATATTAAAAATATATATTTTATTAATAAAATCTTGCTTTAGATCATAATCATGCATGAGGTTCTAGAAAATCACAGTATTTTTCTTTTAACTGCAGCAGCATTAAATACCAGCAACATATTTCTAACATTTTTTCCCCCAATCACTAGCCTTAACTTCTAAAAGGACTACTCATTTTCGTCATGCCATACAGCACCTGAACTTGGAATAATTAGTGTCAAATTCTTGTCTTGAAAACATTTAACTACAAGTAACAGCTGTATATAGGTGCAGGAGGCTCCCTAAGCCTCTTCCATTCTTTCTTGGTCTGCTTTGTTGGTAAAAAAAAAAAATACCAAAAAAAGCATCAAAGATATCGATAGAAACAAACACTGCATCATTGGCACGCCTGTTTTTATGCTCTATGTTCTTATATGCCTGGAAAAACAGAATCCCTGACAGAAGGCAAGGAACTTGTATGGGTTTTATAGCCTGCTAACTGAAACAAAAAAACCTCACACTCCAAAACCATCATTATTTTTCAAACAGTGCGGCACAAAGGACAACTCTGCATGCTATCTAATATTGCTCCATTCGTAACAAGAAAGATCACACTTCTTAAGGACCTGTATTTCCTGTATCCAGCATGATTTAGCCCCTGAGGTGGGAACTGAAGGACAAAATAGGCCTACAGTCTGTTGCCCATGCCTGAAACAGGACCGTGATCCATGACATTCAGCTAGTATGTGGCATGGCACCCCACGCAACAGGACATTCTTTTATGGAGAGGAACATCTTTCAAGATGACAGACAACAGAACCACACAGGAAGAGGCTTTATAGCCTGGCACTTTTCAACTCTTTCCTAACCGTAAGAAACAAACGAACAAAAAACCCAAGCAAGAGAAGCACCCTGTTACAATAAACTAACAGCCTGTGGTCACACCTTCTGTCTATGGACAAGCAGCAGGCTTAATGGTGAGGAGCAGATCAGAGAAATCTGCAATTACAAAAGTTTTGCAATACCTTAGGAGTAGAGTAAGACAGAATACACGAAAACATGTAGGTAAGTAAGCAGAGCAGCCTGCTCCCCACTTGTATTTACCTACATCTTTTATTCTTAAATAGAATTTCCATTATATGTTTTGCACAAGTTTTAGTTTTTAAATAAACATGAAAACATGCATTTGTCAAATCATCTCAACACGTTGTTCATTCTGTTTGTTCAGTGTCTCCGGACCCTGTTCATATTCAGCATGGAATGTGAGGTCAGAGCTCTCAGTCTGGGAAAAGAACAGCTGTTTGGCAGCACTAAGTACCCTCCTTTATTCAGCATTTAACTGACATTCCTACATAATCTACCAACACAGTAATGGCATCTTTCATATCAGACACATAGTAATCATCTAGGAATTTCCTTCTCTTCTTTAAATTCCAACATCAAGGCCTAAAAATAGCATTTACCAATCAATATGCAGACAGTCAGGATAACACATTCTTTTTTGGAGTCTTTTAAGAATTCTTCATTCCCAATTAGGAATTCTTATTCATGAGCTTTTAGGTGTTTTTTTGTTTTGTTTTGTTTTTGTTGTTTTTTTTAAAGAAACTGGGATAGCTGTGTATTACATATACTACAGGCACACTCCAGATGTGATTCACTGTACTTCTAAAGGTATTTAAAAGACCACATTAAGACAATTCATGCACATACATACACAACCATTTAGGCCGGATCGCCCTGCAATCTACCAGGTACGAAATAGCATCATTCTGCTCTACAACAGGGCTTCTCAGGACAGACTCACCCCTGCCCTCTGAGCCCTTGGGGAATATGTACAGTTACACTGCTTGTGCCATAAAAGAGAACTTAAACCTCTCACTCACATCTTGTGACTTACAACCTTCCTATTTCACTGTCCACTCAGAACTTCTCAAAAAGTTCATCTGGATCCTGAAGGTTTGTTTCTCAAGCTTTAAGACAGACTAGAAGTCTGTTCAGCTGTTTCTGAAAGCCAGGCTCAGCAGTATGCACCCCTTAAGGCGTATGTTCAAAGCTAACACACTTAGATTAATTGTTAAAAACGAATTAAGAGACAGCAATTTTGTTTCATGTTCTGAAAACAACAAAGTTAAGAATTTCCTATGTTTATGAAGAGAAAAAAAACATACAGCAGCCCTTAATAGCAGAATGCACCAGATATATTATCTCAATTTCTTCTCTTAGCTTGTATCCAGTTGGCTAAAACTATTAAAAAAACCCCAACAATACATATACACAAAACAAAACAAAAAAACACATAGAGAAACAAAAGATGTGCTTTCTGATCAGAAAAACCTCCTTCCCACATGGGTGAGTTGATTTAATGATGTCAAATCACTTCAGCAAACTTCCATGTTCTTGGAGCAGCTCACTATGAATCTTCCATTCACATCCTTTTTATGCTGTCTTGATTTAATACAGTAAGGTCTGGCTCCAAAGCTTACTTGAGTTACTCAGTCCTTCCATTGTTTTTAATGAGTCCCAAGCTATGTCTCAGTACCTTTATTTTTTTCCCCTGAACTTTGACATCCTTAATCTCTAAACAACTCCAAACAACCACGTAAGCTTCGCTCAGTGATGCACTTGCCATTTTTTAGCTTGGTATTGTGAATAAAAAACTGCATTTTCCTTTAAAAAGAAAAATCAGGAACAATACGGAGGACCTATGTCTGCCATTTCGCTCTTCCTACACATATAAATGTATGTTTCCCCAAAGAAATCTGAAGTAACATTATAGTAACAGTATAAGAGAATTGAAGTCCAGTACTTTGGTACTCTGGAAACTGAAACACTGTGTTAAAGACAAGAAACAGCTCAATAACTTGCTGGAGTAGCAGGTTCTCCTCCCTAGTTTGTGATATAGTGGCATGACTGTCTTGTGACAAAATCATTTCTTACATAGCCTAAAATAGCCACTGAGCAAGGCCCTGAGTCAGTGAGGTGTTTCAACACTTGCTTAAACATGAAGCTTAACAGTACCCCCCCCCCCCCAATCAATGGGGGTTGGGTGCATGAAAAAAAGATGACTAAATACTTTATGCTTATATATATATATATACAATGCATTTTACATTTTGGATTCTTGGTCTAAATTTGAAACTTACTGAAGTCGATAGTCCTGAAACAGGGTGGTGAAAGAAAATCCACCATAATGTTAAACAATTATTGAGTTTTACATGCAGTTAACATTGCTAGCGTATTTCTTGCTTTTGTATTTCATTACACAAAGTAATTGCTTGATAATTCTCTAAGTTGTGTAACTTTGAATGTACAGCAAGGTGCTGCATACCTGTCGTGTCGTACAATAGGTGTAGGCAGGACACAGGTCAGGAGCCATCCAAACTCAGCCAATGTGTTCAGTAAAGGTCCATAATCTGTTTTCACTTCACACCCCTACATTAATAATTACAGAAAGTAAAGACACACCGTGCAGTTTTATTCGTATTTCTACATGTAACAAATCACAGACACTCTTATTTCTTAGTTCTTATGTCATAATTTGTTGTGTTTGGTATGGAAAGATTTTTCACATTTCATAGAATCATAGAATCACTCAGGTTGGAAAGGACCTCAAAGATCATCAAGTCCAACCGCAGCCCAACCATAGTACCCTAACTCTAACAACCCTCTGCTAAATCATATCTCTGAGCACCACATCCAAACGGCTCTTAAACATGTCCAGGGATGGTGACTCAACCACCTCCCTGGGGAGCCCATTCCAGTGTTTAACCACCCTTTCTGTAAAGAAGTGTTTCCTAACGTCCAACCTAAACTTGCCTTGGCGCAACTTGAGGCCACTTCCCCTCATCTTGTCACCCGTCACCAGTGAGAAGAGACGTACCCCGCTCTCACTGTAAACACCTTTCAGGTACTGGAAGAGAGTAATAAGGTCTCCCCTCAGCCTCCTCTGATTTCAAACAAAGCCATTTGAAAAGTTTGAGACAACAGAAGATTAGGAAAACAGAGAGGAGAATATCAACTATAGATATGAGTCCTGATTCAGCAAGACACTCAAAGCACACCAATGTTGTTACATGTGTCATGTTGCTGAATTAACCCTGAAAGCAAAACTTTTTAAATAGCAAAAAGTTTTCACCATTGATACACTGTTTTTTTATTGCAGATCTGAGTAACAAGCATCTCCCTAGCAATACACCTGCTTGTATTTTGTAGGTGTTAGTCTTGTACCATCTCTTTCCACATAAGTAAATGTACTTATTATTGCTTATCTCAAAAGCAAGCCCTTAGCATTCTCCAATCATTAATTTAAATGCCACTAATTCATACCAGACATCTTATTTAAACATTTTAATATTAGCTTTATTGCTTTGCCACTCTACAGCAGCACGTGCAACCTTACTAGAAAAAAAATTAAGTCCTTCCATATTTTAAAGTACAATTTTCACTAAGAAAAGCCCTACATCTGAAAGACCTACTTAATTCATACACTATCTTTTTTTTAATCTTACTTCCAAGTTTTGCTATTTTGTTCCTCTTGAAGAATACTTCAGCATGTTGTCTGTGAAGCTACACTTGCTGAAATTAAATATACATATTTCATACCAAAATAGATATAAAATAATTAGATTTTGTTTCGTTATTTGTTCGTATGAACATTTAAGAATATCAAACCAGAAAACCAGAATACCTTCACACTGACCAGTGATGGGCAGAAGTCTGACTTCATTTTTATGACTCAAAGCTAGTTTTAACTTACCCAGGTGGCTTAAAGAAAGCAACCTGAAATGTTCATCAAACACTGGTACAGCAATTCTAAGGATACAAAGAAAATATGAGCAGGAAATCGTACTGCTAAATAGTCACCAATTTACCTCAATGACTGTCCATTGTTCAACAACAATTGCATCATTTCCTTTCCTGTTAGAACCTGGAACCCCAGAACCTTCTTCTTCATAGATAAATAATCCTTCTAAAGATCTGGGCAAATGGTCACCTGTGAACATAAAGACAAACTTAACCTGAAATAGAGATTTTGAGGTCAGAATCTCCCTGCACGTACACATGGGCTTATATTTTTTCACTGAACAATCCTTTAAATTAAACTCAACTAGGAACTCAAATAATATAACTCATGTATAACATAACTGACATTTCTTTCTGCTTCCAGTTACAACTTCATGAAGCGTGTCAGCCAACTTATTATTCAGAACTCCTTTTCCTATACAAATTGATCTATGAACTGTTTCATTTTCTCAAAAGCAAGTCTAAATTCAAGTTTCCCATATTCAACATATCCCCTGCAGGAGATGGGCACAAAGCCTCTTTATTCAACTTCAATACTGTATGTCTGACAATAAACGTGGCTTTTGGTGTGGTGAGAGAGACTCTAAAGATAAATGAAGCATGAAGTGTAAAGCCTAGCTGCAGTTACTTTAAGATGTGAATGGGCTCAGGAAAAGCCTGAAAGAGAAGTAATTGTAGGAAGATCCCCGATTGGAAGAAAGTTTGAGAGCCCACCTCCTTGCCTTACTTGTGAAAGTGTAACAGTACAATCACCCCCAACTAAAGCTGCACATCAAATAGTAGTTCACATTCTGGCTCTTCCCTAACAGTGATATATGGCTTTGGGCACAATCATATGAATGCCTGCACAGCTCCTGGTAATTCATAAATACTCCATCTCCTTAGTTCAGGAACTTCAGTCTTTTTTCAGTATTCACGCAGATGCTTAAAATGGTCAACTAGTAACATGTTAGAATTTTACTTTCATCATTGCTCAAATGTAACTAAATCTTACACAAGGTACCACTACTCAGTTGCCTTTAAGACAAACTGCTAATTCAAAGCGTATCATGTCCTAATAACTTTTAGGTTATACTTATTGATATCATTAAACAAATAAAAATGTGCTGCATGTCCTACATACTTCTACGGTTAAGAGAATCTGCAAGGAAGAATGGAAGTAGTAAACCAAACAGCTGGTAAAAGACGATGTACTCCGATTACTTTTGTGACTGGGTTCTCTTTTGACAACAGAAGACAGTTAAGAATTATCAGTGATTTGATTCTTTCAAACATCCATCTGTCTTAAATTAGGAATTGAGTTTTGAGATAAGCGTTGCTGTGGCAGCTCTACCTGCACCTACTGTCTTCATTTTTATTACAACAATAGCTAAAATCTTGCTCAATTCACTAAAGCATTGTGAAAGGAAAACTGCTACTTAAGGTACCTCACAATCTACAAGCAAACTAAAAAAATGGAGGTGAAGACAACTGGATGCACATGCAAACCCAGCAGCTGAAATAATCCTTTACTGTGGTCACAGATACTTGATCAGCTGCAGAATGTGATCCACATGGTGGGCTGTGCCTTCAAATACATTCAGTTCAATTCAGTAGCGTCACACCCATGTGTCCAACTGAAATATATACCAGTCCAGTGGGCCTGGAGCAGGAGCACCAACTGCTGCAATAGGCAGCACGAATCCCTGAGCAAGTCATAACCTGGGTATTAAAACTGGGAGAGTTACTCGCATAGATAAGAGCAGACAGCAACAGGGGAATTGGAAGATTGCAAAAACTCTTTTTGGAGAACAGCTGCGAAGATTTATTTCAACAGCTGCTCAAAATATCCCATGGTGAATTGTAACTCATCTCCAGAGAGTTATTTTCCAGCTCTAAAAAGAAACTGTATTGAAAACTACCAGTATGATTTCTCACCTCTCCACCCTCAGAGAAATCTTGGCTTTTCTACTCACTTTAATGGATGGGAAATATAATGCAAGAGAACAAAGAGATGGCCAATACAAACTGCGCCCTTAAGCTCTTTATGAGCACAAAATATCTGAAACTTCAGTATAAACAGTCAAATTAACACAATTCAGGGTTTTGCTAGGAATTTTAAGCCTAGCAGAATGCTGAAGGAGAAAGTATGGGAAGCCTTACTTTGACTTAAGGCTTAATGGTACAATAAGCACAACGAGAAATGAAGTTTCTTTATCTCATTAGAAATATTTCAAGCAAGCAGCAGCAGAACATGAACAGGAGTGAAGCATATCTTATGATTTTTTCCCATTATCTTTCCCTTTCTTAAAAAAAGAAAACAACTAGTGATAAAGGTTTATTTCATTATTATGCTTTGAAAATAGTGAATTTCAATAATTTCAGTTATTTAGGGTTGTAACTGCACAAAACCATTTTATTTCTTTTTCAGGCATCAGATTCTACCAACTCACTGTGACTACCTGAACATGTTTATGTATTGCCTTTCACCAACATGCAACGCAAGATGTATTTTTTGCACAGTGATTAGATCCACATGAATAAGTAAAAGCTTCAAGGTACTCTGGGATAGTACTCACCTTTAGAAATTTCCCAGTGTACAAAAGAATCAATTAAAGATAATCCTTGTTTGTAGTAAAATGTAGTTAGTTCTAGCCAGTCTGCTTCCAGTGTATTGATAACCGGTCCCTTTCTTGT
Organism: Gallus gallus; assembly: GCF_016699485.2. Lineage (NCBI taxonomy): Eukaryota > Metazoa > Chordata > Aves > Galliformes > Phasianidae > Gallus > Gallus gallus. Next base: position 9,871,096 of record NC_052538.1, read on the forward strand.
CACTTTCATGGACAAGGCGCCTTCATGATAGGTCCAGCAGGTAGAGTCATCATCAAAAACATTGAAGACCGTATACAGCTTGTCTAAGAAAAGAAAAAGAAAAATGAACCTCTAGAAGACAGAGCTTTCAAATAAAGACATTTTCTTATTCCAACCTGTTTCTCTAATTCTAAGTAACAGTTTTACAAATTGTTTCCTGATGTGACTGTACTCACCTACAGCCCTAAACACCAGAAAAAAAAAAGATGAGGCGTTAGGAGGGTAAGTTGTGGGGTACTGTACAAATTGGAACATACTGCAAGAGGGCTGTCACTGGACCTTTTCTGTAGGCACATCTCACAAAAAGGAAAACATAGCAGATTCAAGTGAAAACCCACTGGAAGTACACCTCACTTTTACCAGTTGTGGAACTTAAGGCTATAAATATTTGAAATGACTGCAAAGAAAGATTAAAAAACACATTCTAAGTTTTTAAATATTACAAATACCTTGTATTCATTTTTACCATTCTTTTCTGAAGATGACTTAAATACCAGCATAATCAGTTGCCTGCTGGGGTTTTCCACACAGAAACTGATGAGAGCTTGAGTGTATGCAGAACAAATAAAACTTGCATGTTCTCAAATGTGCTAAATACCTATACATTAAGATAGTGCTGTTACAAAAAGGTCAAATATTCACCTAGAATAAGAATTCAATAAGTCACAGTATTTAAGTAATCAATGTTGATGAGTTACAAAATCTCAGCTAAATAAATTTATTCTAGAAGGAAAAAACAAGACAGACTCATGTAACAGTCACTGCTGTGGGGAAATAACTGTTAAAAAACCTCAAGCCCCTGATGTTATGTCTGCCACTGCAACTTCCGAGCAGCCTAAATCAACACAGTCCTGTAGAAAGCAGAAGCATTCACAACACCAAAACAGAGGAACTCAGATGATCCGAGTTCAGATGCCAGTCTGTCTAAGCTCAAGAAATAGAGGGAGATTCTACTCTGTTACAGACAGCAAACTCAAGCTGTAAGGAAAGAGTTAAGCTTTAATGGATCGTGCTATAAAGGCTCAGCATGTTGTACAAGAACTGCTTTAATTGAAGTGTTAAAAGTAAGAGTGACATTGATTATCTCAGTGCTTAGTCATTATCCTCACAGTCCACCAGCTAGAGAGAGTGCTTAACCCTTTTGCATGAAAGTGAAAAGATTGCTCTTGAGAGCAATTAAAACATCTGGCACATCACAGGTGACCCTATTATATATCAAAATATAATCTTATGTGCAAGTTTCGTGTTTCATGCTTTCAGTACAGTACTATAATAGATTAGTTCTTACGAGTTAGATTCCTTCTTCCTTTTCTCATTTTCCTCCTAGCAAATGAGAAGGGCTTAGTGCTTCAGCATCCGAACTCAGTTGCAGGCAGCATCTTCTATACTACGTATCTTATAGATTCTTGTACAGCTAAATCTTCTACCACAGCAACAACATTATTCAATGATACTTTTCCTAAGCAACTTCTCAAGGCTTCATTTTCTCTAGTGTAAATTCATTTTGTAACAATTATCCTCTTTGATTTCACGGTCAGTGCATTAGTTCAAGTAATCTCTTTCAGGATACTTCTTGAAGGCATGTTAAGCAGAAAGAATCCATTATGAATGGATTTGCTTGCTGTACATTATGCGAGCTGGCTAGAAGCACGTAAAATTACAGCTCTGAATGGACGAGGAACCCCTTATTGTCATTTTAAAACAGACAGGAGGACTGGGACCATTATAGCTTATTTTTCGATGCTCATTACAAGTTCAGGGTCAATATTAAGACAAGGCGACAGCCAACATAGTTGGAAAAGGCTTTAAAAACATCATGTTTTTCCTGCCACATGTTTTCTACACATACACCAAGCAAAAAAGTTACCTGTTTGCACCACACTTAGAATCAGGGCCTTTTTAAATAAAAGAATCTACATACTACCATAGTTCAGATATATAAAGCAGGAAGCAAATATTTTCTAAAGAAGTATGGATACATTTAAGAAAGATGCATCTTCCAAAAACAGTATTTGATGACAGAATATGCTGTCTTATTCTACTCCTTTTTAAAACAACAACCTATCTTGTTTCTGCCACAAACAAACAGCATCCATTACCATTTCCCTTTCGTGGTTTAATAGGGCTGACTTCTTTTCCAAACTGGAAATCTGCATCTTGTAACAGTCCACTATCTGCTTGCATTTCCTCTTCATTCCCACTCTCAGATAGGTTATCACACAGTGACCTTTCATTCCAGTTTTTGTAGTCATCATCGGAACTTATTCTTCTGTGTTCCCTATTTCTTCCGCCCAGCGTCAATTCCAGCTCTGCACTCCCATCTGTGCTTGCTCCATTACAGGCTTTAATTTGAGGAAAATGTTGTGTTACAAATCCCACAAACTTCTTTCCTCTTTTAGCTGCTTCATTAACCTGCATTTAGAACAGAAATTTATCTGTAAAGCGGTCTTAAGGCACTGCGCCACACATTAAAAAACCAAAAACATCTATAATACATATTTAACTTTGTAAATTGCTGATTTTCAAGGAGATGTGGGGACACAATTTTGCACTACGGAAGGGTAGCTTGTATATGTATGCGGTCTGTGTTTTTAAAGTAAATAGAAGCCTTCCAGCATGTCTTTGGGCTCAGGCCAAGAACGATGGCCAACACTGCTACTGACTTCACTGTGTACTGACTAGTGTACACAAGATCCTTCAATAAGAACAAACCCAAAGATTTTTTTTTCCTCTCTGCATCCCAGAGACAGACAGCATGCTGGTGCAATAAACAGTATGGTTCTTCTGACCGCGTGTGAAGCCAGACACTCTAAGACTACTAACTCATCACCCTGCCAGGGTGATTCAATTCAAGTCAGGGGTGAACTTCCCTCTCCTGGGGTCTCAAAAGACAACTGCACAATATGTGCAATCAGTGGGATGTATCTGTTCTTGGAAGCAAGGTTTTTATTTTCTTTTGCTGAGATAAAGAGTATTTCCTCTTACGACTGCCATAAAGACTTGGCAAAAACACAGGGAAACCCCAGCCCCAAAAGAAGAAATGATTTGTGGGGCACTCAGTGAGAGCAGAGAGGGAAAGATCTCTATCTATGTAAACTATGGAAACTATTTTATTCAGATTGATTAACTCTCTAACACCTGGAAGTACCACAAGATCATTTTGGTATCAAAATAGTCTGAAGTACTCCAGTTTATCACCATTACGTATGCACAGCAATGATCTTAACATGTACCTGCAATCATTATGAAATGACTTACTTTTTCTTGTTTTTGGAGATCTTGAAAGAAGTGTATGTAACTTTACAATGGATTCCTCCCTCAACCTTTTAAAAATTATTTTTAGATATTCCTGGTGTTTTTATGTAGCTCTTTTGTTCTACATTTCCTTGCAAGCCTGAATCACTACTTAATTTGAAGCATTTTTTCCCCACTACTAACGTGGCAATATGCAGACCATACAAATGCATAATGAAACCATTTAAAATTTTTAACTCCTGAAAATTTCAAAAGAAGCCATTTAGAAACTCTGAAGAACTCTGCTAATTTCAATGAATGTTAAAGTATTTCCAATATGCTTTTTCCTCTGCTTCCTTCTTTGACAACTGATGAAAAGATAACTTACAATAACAATAATTTCCTGTTTAAGCAAGTCTTCAATTTTGCAGAGGAAGTGAAACAAAAATAAGTGGAACTAAGAGCTTCATTTCAGTGGAAGTTGAGTTTTCTGTAATTTACAATATTTTCAGAAGCTCTGCCAAGTAGACATTGTAATACAATTACTGTATCTATTAAATTTTGTTCAAAGAAAAATGTACTTAGAAAAAAAAAATCAATAAATTCACGGGAGGTGTTCCTAATGAACTTAACACAGAATATGATCAAACTTCAGATTAAAAAAAAAAAAAAAAGAAATACTAACTCTAAGAAAAGCTACCAAGCAAGCAATATACCACCATTGACTGAAAGCTTGGGCCTGATACTGCAGTTCTGCTTCCAGTGTTCTCAGGCAGCTATACTCCCAAAGCTTACCAGGCCTAAATAATAAATTCTAAGTCAGAAAATTAGTGAAGAAAATGATCTCTCTGTGTAAAGAAAACACTTGGTAGCTTCTCAAAAGAAAAACCGAAAGCTAAAACTCAAAGCTAAAATAAACCTGAACAAATCTGTTATTTGCTAATCCCCAACTACTTACATGCACCCTAGAAAAAAATCCAAAGAGAAGTTTGAAAAAAAAAAAAAACCCAGCAAAAAGCACAGCTCACCACCACAAAATCTAACAAACAAGAAGCCACAAAATTCCATTACCTTTTCTAACAGTTCTTTCACTACCTCATTTGTCAGTGTGTCATACGTTACAGGACATTCCTCAATCACTAGCCTGGGGTTCCTTTGTCCTCTGGGTGCTGCATGCTTCTGGCTAGAACACAGAAAGAAAGCAGGCTTTGTCAGTAGTTCGCTGCTAACTTGGACAAATACAGAATTCTTCTGGTATAAAAGTTATAAAATAAATTCTGGAAATTCTTCTTCATTCTTAAAACTCAGTATTTTTTGGTGTTCTGTTCAACTTCTTACACACAGGAAGTTACTATTTTGTACTACAACATCAGGATAAAAAATACTTTGTAGAGATATCATTTGAAGATTGTGTATAGGCATCTTCTGAAACTCAGCTTTGAAACGGTACTTTTACACTGTTAACATGCTGTTGTTTAATTTTAGCAGGCAAAGCAGAGTTGCAGCCAAGGTGTGAAATAGCAGCCCAGGCACGTGCTAGAAATACAGTGTAGTCACAATTACTTTGGGTTACACAATGTTAATTTTACTCCTAGGTTTCAGAACCTTAAAAGCTTTTATTACAGAATAGTATTAATCATTTTTTATCTTAAGTGAGTTACGTTGTTAATCATACAACATTTGGCGCATATCTTTGCTGATAATCCCTGCCTTAGAATGAAGCATCACTGAGACTTCTCAAGTATCAAAGGTTTCCTTCCAGTTAGTGGCTGAACAATGTGCATCTGCTTTCAAGAAATCCAACCAATGTATATATGGCATGAGCATAGGAGGCGGGGAACTCACACCTAACAGTTTCAGGGGAGACTGCAGGTTCTTGTCCCTCACCTGTTCCAAGGGCCTATCAGTTCAAATGACAGCTTCACAAGGATCCCACGTCAACAGGGCTAAGATGTGCTGAGGGAGCTGAGCACAGGCAGCATCAACTCTTGGAAACCTCAGCTCCACAAAGCAGATTTTTTTCTTCAAGCATTTGTCCACACGGACAACGTTCACCTTGTTTGCAGATGAATTTATGAAGTTAAGTTGTACGAGCTATGGGTGATGCTTGCTTAAACAAAGCATTTAACTGAAGGTCCCTCAAATGAGCCATGTTTTATAGAACTCCAAGAGTCACATTTCTGCAGACTTTCAGAAGGAGCTGGAAGAACCTTTGTGCATCATTCTAGAATAGATAGAAGGGAAAGCATGACACCTCTTCATGCAAAAACAAATGGACCCTTCTAGCTACTCAGATTAAGAACAGAAGGTTGTTTTCTTCGCAATTAAAGGAACATTTCTTTATACATTTTCTTAACAATCATGTGATTATAATGCAGTGAAAACATGAGTAATATACAAGATTATGTAGCTGGAACGGAAGCAAAGTCTTGAATCTCTCTTACTGCAGCAAACAAGTTTTGTATGGCCTCCCCACTCATAGAATCACAAAATGGCTTGGGTTGGAAGGGACCCCAGGGATCATCAGGTTCCAACTCCCTGCCACAGGCAGGGCCACCAACCTCCAGATCTGGTACTTGACCAGGTTGCCCAGGGCCCCATCCTGGGCAACCTGGTCACTGAGCTCCTCCTTCTTAGTAAGGAGGATCACCTACTTCTCTTTGAGGAACTGTGTTTTACCTACAGATAAGTCACGATCTTACAGGAAAAGTGAAAAGACATTCAGAAAATCAAGAAGAAAAGACAGATGTGAGGGAATCAAAGCAGGCTATTAGTCTCATGGCATTTTGTCTAATCTTGTACTTGTTGCAGGCTCTAAGACATGGTTCTTCATTGTAAGCATGTGCTAAAAATAAAAGGGATACATTTTAACAATCTCTCTTTCCACAAATTCATTTTAAAATTCTATTATAATAGTGATAAGCAGATTTGGATTTGTTTCAAAGTTTACTGAAGTAAACATTTGTCTATTATACACTTAGGGTTAATTAAAAAAAAAAATTAATAAGTTGGTCACCTTTCCAGATAGGGAACAGTTACTTGGTTCTTTGAGGTACCTTAAAGCCATGTGTGTTGAGCAACCCTCTTACAAGCACTGGGGCAAAATAATAGAATTATTTCATTGTTACCTCAATTTTAATCGTGAAAGTACCACCCGATACATGTGACTTGCAGGGAAATTTCTTCTATGTCCAATTGGCAGCAGAATAGGATGAACAGCTCCTACGACATATCCTTTGCTGTAATATTCTTCCACCTTAGATGCTATATCCAACACAGAACCGATCTTGATAACTTCTGGATTAGAGGAAGCTAAAACCATTGAAAGGATAGAAAAGCAGCACATTATGCTATGGACATATATACTCCTAAGTGAGTTCCTATTAGTTAAAATACACAGAACCTATCTAAAGGTGCTTACTAAAAAGATATGTTGTACAAGAAAAAGCAGATTCACGGCTGATTACTAAGCACACAACTAGGTGAAATATAAATATTTACAGATTAATATGACCTATTTAGCAATACTTCACTGGATATAGCTCTGTCAAGCTAATTTAAAAGCTGCATCAACATCAAAATATGCAATAGGTCTGAATACTAGAGCAACTATTTTGTCTAGCCAAAGCCTTAAGCATACTGCAGCAGAACCCTCTGAATCCTTGTTGAGAGGTAAATTTCCACAGAATTAATTTAAGCCTAGAATAACTTGTTTCTCCTCGTCAAATACATTTTTTTGATCCCTTTAAAGTGATCTGTGGATTGCAGGTTGACATTTTAATATAGTCCCAATTACAGTTTTCAAGTAGACTTAAATCTATGTCACAATAAGCTATGTGCTGTCATTAATTTCCAAGCAGGATCCCTTTGAGGGTATGAAAGCATTTCTGATTAGTAGGTTAACAGCACATAGGAGTGGGAAAAAAAACTTCCTGACAGTCCTGTCCACAGCTTTTGCATAGAGAAAAGAAACATTCTGCACTATCAATAGTTCATATATTTTGCCACAGTATTGAAGTAGTGAAGTACTAACTATTCTACAACAATGCAAATGCAGATAAAAAAGCAGGTATGAGTGCAACATTATCATCATTTCAGAGATTTTTTAATTGCTGTAACCATTAAAGAACATTTACTTCCCGATATGTAACCAAAATACTTGTGCAAATAACAGAACTACAGCTAACTTGCCAATTGTATAATAAGCTTTAGATGCACCGTATTGAAGACGATGACAGAACAGATACTCCATACATATTCAATACCGTTGTTCAGAGTGACAACAACTTCACAGCATGTCATTGTCATGGACTGACATGAAATACCCTTGCATCAATATTCCTTCTCCCTAGTAGGAGGGTTCTGGAAAAGCCGTAAGTATTCTGCTTGAATAGGAATATTTAGCTTAGCCCTACATTATGCATAAACTGACCTCCAGCTGTTTCTGTATCTGAGATATGCCTCATGATTGAAACTGTGGAATTTGCAGTCCTTGACAGACATTTCAAATCACACTTTGGAGTTCACTACTCCCCAGCAAAATGAAATACTGGCTGTAATGTTTCTTGCTGGTGCAGGAGTACCTCCACGGAAGTCAGATGATTCAAGCATAGGGATATGGGAATATTGGAGGGCACGAGACACAAGAGTCTAGGTAAAATACATGACTCATAACAAATTAAGATGCTCAGGAATGCCACCCAGAATATTTAGGTTGCAGTATGGTAGACCTAATCTACATCATGGCTTGCAAGAAGATCAGGGACTCCTGCCAGTCTCTCAAGCAGGCCTATTCCAACTTCATGTATCTCAAATCTGATGAAGTAGAGAATAAGGAATATAAAGCTGAAACAATGAATTTCTGTTTGGAGTACTTTCATATAAATGCAGGCCATTGCTTACTCTAGCTATTAAAAAGGACATTCGGTTGTGTTTTTTTTTTTTTTTTTTAACTTGGTTCCAGATCCAACAATAACATGTCACACAAGGGGAACACCTCGCTCTGGAAATCACCAGAGCATCACGAACATATAACACACAGCTTGACAGCATACTGAAAAGTAAGTCTGGTCTGCAGTGATAAAAAGCTCACTCTTCTAGTTGCATTTAGCCCAAGGATACTGGAAAAGCAACAAGCATGCAAATGAGTTGAATGAGTTAAAAGAAAAGAGTAGTTCAACAGATTTTCTACAGTGCTTCAACCAATCCTCATGTTTTATAAGCAAACAACATTCAGAAATGCCCCCAGGAAAGACACTATACACTATTTTTGCCTGTTTTCACCATTTTAGCTGTTGAGAGACCTCAAACAAAGCCCCTCAATGTTACATAGGTGCACACAGCTAAAACCATTCCACAGAATGATATGTATGCTCACAACTCTAATTGCTTGCAGTTAGTACCTACAACCAGGCAATCATCTAACCTTAGTACCACAGTAAGTTACTGAAGCTAAGCACTTCTGAATATCAGACTAAAAAGGAGAAAGTGAATCTTTGCTACTGTAAAGGTTATTAAAATACATCAAAGAGAAACCTTTACTTGTACTTCTCGATGCGATTCCTCCTTAAAGCCATGATCTTCTTTAAAACAGATCCTTTACACAACACTGCCAAAAGCTCGCTACTTTAAAATACAGCTAAGCTATCCAGGACACAGACTACTGAAGAAAATTAAATGCACTTAAGCCTAAAAAACTGAACTTTACTGTCCTTTCTATTATCACTGGATCAGTAGGCAATTAACGTAGGCATTGAAGTCCATCTTCATTTCCACCAAGTTACCTACTACTACCTATCTAGCCAAAGCTTTATCCCAAAAGAATAAGCCAATGAGGACCTCATCTGCCTATGAGTAAATAAACAGAGCAATAAATACAGTCATGTACTATAACTCAGAGGAACATTGCTTCAGTTAGTTCTTCAGTAAACAGATAGATAAATTTCAATAAAAACATGAGTAGAATCCTTTAATTTGGGAAGAAAACTCAGCAGAGAAAAAGTTTTGTTTGTGAAAAAGTTCCTGAACATGTAACAAGACATGTGCTTACACTCCCTCCCTTTATCAAATCCCTCTATCTAGAACACCTAAACTACTTATTATTAAGAATTTCTAGCAGATCGGATAGTTATAAAATGCAAATTAACAGAAAAGTGGCTGCAAAACTGAGCCGACTGCTCTCAGAGGGCAGCCATCTGGGCTTGTTTATGTTTTCAACTTTCTGGAAACAGGGAGTTGCTCTGTTAGAGACAGGACACCCTCGGGAAGGAAGTATCCCACAGAGCACTGTCTGCCTCCAGCTATGCATACAAATTTTGTTTCATTTTAGTCACAATTTCAAAAGCCTATTCAGCAACTAGAAATGAAGCATTTGCAGAAGAAAGCCCAAGCAAAACTATATTGTTCTTACTAAAAGATCTACCAAAAGCCTGGGATGTACCTCCGAGGAAACTATTCCCTGTATACAACTAAGGAATAGACTTACTCCTGCGCAAAGTAACAAGGACAAGGACAGCCTGTTTTCCACATTCGAATGCATTTTAGGACAATGTTTCCTCAGTTAAGGCATCCTGTTCCCCTTGCTGAGGCACGGCGTCTTTTCTGAACAGTTCAGACAACCATTACTCAAAGTGAGTAAGGACGGCAGTATCTGACTCACAGGAAACCAGGAAAATCTCTAGCAGTTTTTAGCCAGCTTCCCAACAAGGACAGTTGTGTAACTCAAACGGTTTGGTTGTTAAAAATACTTTGGTAGTTTCCATTGTAATTTTATCTAAGTGAAGACCTTCGTCACGATTTGTGTTTCAAAATAAAAGTCTTACATTTTGGCTGGCTTTGATTAAAATAACAGATTTGCTACAACTCAGACACAACAGAACAAAGTTAAATTCTATCCCCTACTTACTCAGAATAGCAAAGTTGTAACGTAAAAAATTACCTTCTAAAGTAAAATCCAGCAATATATATTCATAAGCAGAATCGGCCTTTGTTTCAACTTGTGGTCTCTTCAATGTAGAAAAAATTTTTCCAGGGCTGCTATCATCTGGGTCTTCCAGCTTTCTCAGTCCGCACCCCATGGTAAAATCTGCAAGTGATTAAATCTCAGGAGAAGGAGGGGGGAGCAACAAGATCCGCTGCTCTCACTAAAAAACAAAACAACAACAAAAAAAACCAAAAAGAACCCCAAAACCAGTAACCAAGTGATTCCCTTTGATTTTATTAACCATAAATCCAAATACATAAAAAGTCTGTCTCCCAAAATAAAAAGTGAAGGTACTTCCCATTCATTTTTCATATATAAACAGCAAATCCATAATGATTTCAAGCCATAGACTTGGTTCCAGTAGGCTTGATTTTGCAGCAATGTTAGAGCTGCTAAAAGCTAGCAGAGATTTTCCATGCCACGTCAATTTACAGCCAGCCCCCTATCAGTGCTCTCTCGCAGAGGACACCAATAGTGCTTTGTTTGTCCTTCTAGACCGACTGAGTAAGAAGGAGGGGCGGCGGGTGGGGGGGGGGGGGGGGGGGGGTGGGAAGTGAAGACTGAAAAAGAAAGTTAGAGAATCTTGTATGCATGTAATTACTTACCTCCAGAAGTAGTACCCAAATGCAGTAGCAAGGCAGAGGAAAAAAAAGCAAGTTAGTCAGAATGAAAGAATGAGAAAAGAGCCTCAACATGGTTGGAGACGAAAATCATTTCCAGAAAGGAAGTCAGCTTCGAGAGGAAATTGCTTCTGGCATCTCAGAGGGCAGAAAAGTAAATGAAAAGCAGTTTAGTCTTTATTTTAGATTTCCAAGTTTGGTTCCTATTTCCTTTTCACAGAAACTTTCTTCCAGAGGGAGAAAAACATGAACATAATGTAATATAAGGTAATAATGTAAAAACATTGTAAAGAAGCCTCATGTCAAGAAAATCATGAAAATATGACTAGGATGAAGCATATACATCACTAAGACCAACTTACATAATCCATTTTGAGAAACACTGAAAAGTAACACCGACATTCACTTCAGGTCAGAAAGACCTCTTCAAGCTAATACGAACATAATTACCAGACCGCCTGCCCCATTTTTCATGGGTATTGAACAACTGAAGTCCTCTTCTCCTCTGTCAGGCTGACCTCAGCTGAACAACTCTGTGTGTTCAGCACTGCTCCCTAAGCATCTTTCTTCTTCAAGCCCTGAAAATTCAATGTAATTTCAAAGGCTCAGAATACATTTAATTAAAAAAAATAAACAAAATAAGAAAAAAAAAGAGGGGAAAAAAATACCAACCATCACCTAATATAAGCCCTCATTACTCTTACATTAACCACTGCAACCACTTGTAGTTGTATTACACCTGATGCAGACCACAATAACATATATAGAAAAAAGGAATGGTGAGTGATTTTTCGGGGCTCTGGTACTGCAGGGATGGACAGGATATCAATTTTCATGTTTTATTTTTAGGCTACATGTAGAACAATTCAGACCAAGGCAGAGATTCACGATGCCATTTTGGATGAAAGGAACCGTGAATGTCAATTTTAAAAGCTTTTAAATAATTGTACATGCAGAAAAGTGATCTTACCAAAACGGCTCGCCTTTTCTATAACCAATGGGATTTAGACAAACCATTTTTTGTTTTCTTCCTGCTCTACTGTACACCAAGTGACGTAACTTTATTATTAACATTATTTAAGTAGCTTACCAGGAGTGATATGGTGGCAGACTACACTGGCTTTGAAATCTATGCTGTAGTCCAAATTTACTTAATTCTGGAATAACTTAATAGTCACTGAGTGTGCAATCTATGCAGTATCACCAGTTCAGCCTTACAGCCTTTAAAGCAAATCCCCAGGCGCTGAAACCAAGAAGAGATCCTTGCCTTATCTTCTGATTAAAACCTACAAAAACATACCAACTAAGCAATGGAGCTCTTCAGCTTCCTGCATGTCTGTTTACACAAGAACCGCTTCCAAACAGCTTTTCCTTCCCCCCCCCAGAAAAGGTAATCCATGACCCGTTGCTATCCCAAACAGACATGTAATGGTCCATTCAACCTGGAGAATCCTGCCGTCCGATTCCACAAGGATCTCGTAACCTTTTGTACAAAGACATGGCAACAACTAATATAGCAGCAACTGAAAAGCTTTCTGCAAGAGTCCAGGTGACACCTGGTTTTTATTTTAACTAAAGCTATCTTTGCATTTAATGAGGCCAGTACTCAGCCATTTGAGCTCTTTGCAGAAAGGCTCAAACTATATCCCAGCTCTCTCACCAAGACATGGTTTTTCATAGTATCAACAAACTCTTTAGACACTAAAGCAGAAACACTGTGACGGATAAAAATGATGTTCTTTACTTCAGCCACCAGCTTAGTCAAGTAGTTACAAGCGTCCAAATTGGAAGTCAGTCAATAGCTACCATGGCAGACTTGACTCAAAAGTCATGACTGAACCATCAAAATGAAAAAGCATCAGAATAAACAACAAAAATAGGAAAAACACCCAACAGCATTACTCACAGAAGTTCAAAACTGCAGAGACACTTAGATGTGATGGGAGAGAAACACATTCCTATGATTCCTGGCTATGAGAGGTGCTTCAGGAACTGTTTTGCTGTTAATATTCACTTTGCAACGAGGTACTGCAACAAACCCACCCATTTCATAGAATCATAGAATCACTCAGGTTGGAAAGGACCTCAAAGATCATCAAGTCCAACCGCAGCCTAACCATAGTACCCTAACTCTAACAACCCTCTGCTAAATCATATCTCTGAGCACCACATCCAAAGGGCTCTTAAAACACGTCCAGGGATGGTGACTCAACCACCTCCCTGGGGAGCCCATTCCAGTGCTTAACCACCCTTTCTGTAAAGAAGTGTTTCCTAACGTCCAACCTAAACTTACCTTGGCGCAACTTGAGGCCATTTCCAGTGATCCAAAATGCAAAGTCTCTGGGAAGTGGCACTAGAGAATAAGAGAACCCTCATCATGCTGATTTACAGCAAGTCCCAGAAAAAAGAGCACAATACTCAGTCATCCAACCCAACCTCAGTATTGTTCTTAGTCTTTTCAAAGGGCAAAGACAGGCAGCACAAGCAAATGATGGACCCGTTAATTCAAAGCAACTACACTTCTGTGGAAGGCTCTCGGGATCATGTAATTGCTTTCATTCTGATGAAATGGGAAAATGCTACAGAGACAGACAGAAGCTTATACAGCTTGTAATTGGTATTGCAATCATGGGAAATAACTCCTCCCAACCACATGATTTAGAGCTGGCTGACACTGAGAGAACAACTTTTTAGCCTCTCTGGTCATGACAACAAAACCATCACCATCTAACTGCACCTTGTGAGAACATCATTCACTCAAACATTTGAGCAGATGAGCTTACCTGGAATAAATCCAGCTGCACAGTCTTTGGAGATCCACTTCTATTCTGGAGGTTAGAGTTGCAATCTTCAGAAATAAAAATACCTTAAAACTGTACCAACTCCCTACAGAATAAATCATTGCCGTTTATAAAGATTTCACTAGGACAACTAGCAAGAAAAGAAACAGTTAATTCTTAATTTGACAAAGTAAAGGTGTAAAATAACAGTTGCATCAAACAATCATCGAATTGTAGCTATAATTCCCCACGTCTGCAGCTTACAAAGGTGAGCTACACATATATAACAGCAACTCTAAGACACGTAAACATTATCATCTGCTACACAGGAGCCATCTCTGATACAGCTCTTAACAGATGACAGAAACATCAGCAAGATTCAGAAGGATGAACTGCAGACTAGAAATCATTCAATACCTGATGTTAACCTGAATGCTTACAGAGAAATGAAAAAATAATGCAGTTCACAGCTGCTCTGTGTATTTTTCTTCAGGCTTACTTCCCTTGCTTTATGACTCCAGAAAAAAAAGTAAAGGTTTTGCTTGGGAAAGGGCAGAAGGACAATAGAGAAAAAAAAAGTTAAAAAAAATCACATTCTCAACTTCAAGAACTGTACCTAAATCAATGACATTTAGTAGTCCTTTTTCTGTACAATGATTTGAAGTGTTTCGTCTCTAATTTACATAGAAATTTTATAAAGTAATCATTCTGAAACCTCCTTGGCTACCCTCCTCCCCCCTTTTAACACAACTCCTGTTTTCTTCCTTTGCAGGAATAATTCTGATAATAAAACAGGAACAACAGCTTTGTCACACCTCAGAGCAGAACAGCCAGCTCTTCTGGATTAATATTTACCTTCACGCTCTAAAAAGTTTAATCAGATAGATGACAACCAACAATGGTTTATTTTAATGACTGCAGAAGCACAGTTTAATGACAACAGCTCATCAATTCCATTCTTAACATTTTTCTAAAACTGTTTAAGTTACTCATCTGTGCTACAATAAACAGAAGTTACAATTAAAACAGTAGATAGGGACCAACATATATGCATTAAACTCCCAGTTACCGAACCAGAACTTTGTGAAAAGTTAAAAACCACAAATTATTCTATTTTAAACTGCTATATCACACACTGAAAGGGCTTTGGATTTGTAAAGATGCAAACAGTTCTATGAGAGCTACACATGTATTACACATTTTCATCTATGCACATCTCACTTAACAAGGCTGCATTAAATAGATCTTCTGTACCTGCAATACAGTATCGAATGTAACAACTGTGATTACATAAAACCACACATTTTAGAATGTGTTTTTAATTATCTGATTAAAAACCAATTAAAAATATATTTTTTAATGTACACACTTATGTAGACTACATCTCCATTGGTGAACAGCAACATAAAATGACCATGTGAGGCCCTCAAAATTAGCTTCAAGTATTTTCTAATTATTTGTGGCTCAAGAAGTCTACAGTGGCCTGGTAAGGCAATACACTTTCCCATTACATCTCAGCAGCAGTATTAAACATCGCTCAAATAAGAGCCACGTATTACTGTTCTGCTTTCTGTATTTCCGTTCATATTTTCTACACTAGAAGTGTATAGGATTGTACAAGCATATCAAGACACTGGCATTATATTTTTGATCTTTAATATAATGATTCACAATGTGCATCTTTTAGAAAGAAAATAGAAGTGAAGGAAATCGTATAGCAGCTGTATTTAGACTACTGTAGCTGTTCAACATTACAAAGCCACAAACCTATTTTACTGTTCTTTTTTCACTCAAAAACTTCCAAATTTTCACAACCATACAACTTCATACATTTAAAAACTGCTAAAAACAGGGAAACATTTTTAGAAAGCCATGTGTTCTGTCAGGTTTTGTTCAGTTACCACTGGAATGCAGTTTCTCATTAACTGTTTTGAGAAATGAATATCAGAATAGAAAGAATCAAACCTAAGTATGAAAAAAAACTAAACAGCTTACAGGGATGATGAATAGACTTCCAGTACTCAGGATGAGAAGCAGCAGGAACCCAAAACATTAAGGAACTAGACAATTCTACTTAATGCATAAGAGAATCCCTGATTAAATACATAAAATTACAGGAGAGCGATAACTTTTGTAGCTCTTTACATCTAGGGGTTGTCAGACAGGGTCACTTAGCACAGTGTCAGAACTAGCATTTTGCCACGGATACGTAACATTAATCAAACATTAACAATCACTAGGAATACTGTGAAAGCCAACTCAGGAGAAAACAATACTAGCAGGTCACTAAACTCTCAGGGAGTAAGAACCTGGGCGTTAATTCTGTTTGCTAATATGTGACAAGTAGTGCACAAAGCCTCGCCCTTAGCTAGTGAGCATCCAGGGAACACAGTCCTAATCTGCTCCAATCCATTTTAACACATGTAAGGCCTTACAGCTACTGACAGGAAACTGCAGAAGCCCAAAGGAAGCGTTGCTGCTCTCCAAACCCAAATCAGGACCCCGGTGTCTGCACTGAACTGACTTCAGTAAAGAATGTCCATATTATGGAAACTTTAAATGGTAGGAAAGTAATAGTGGAAAGTTTAAGAAAGAAAAAAAATGCTGAAAGCTGTGATGTCAAAATAATGCAACTGTAGGCACTCATGAGAAAGGAATTATACAATTCATTCTTAGTGCATCTTGCCAATGTACCCCTGTACAAACTACAAAAGCTGGTTACTGTGCCTCCACTGTGTCTAAAGAAGGATTCAACCACAGGAAGCTTAGAAGTTCACTTCCTACTAATTGGTATTATGCGATCATTGTTGGCAGGCATTTTAAAGAAAAATAAGTTAAAGTATCATTGGAAAACCCTTAATATTTCAACAGCCACCAGCAGTTCCTGTAGGAAGGCCAAAAATTAGTGGTTCATCTTTTTTTTTCTCCTCCAGAGGTCTCAGATCAAATCTAAACATTGTTAAGAAATGGTGATAACCCTAACATTTTACCTCCAGACTGAAGTTAGAGAGCCTGTAAGAGAACACCTGGGAATACTTCTGTGCCCAATGCTGAATATGCTTCCAAACGATCGTGCTCATGTGCGAGTTAAAATGAAGTAAATGTTCTTTGAAACAAAGGCCAGGAGATGAACTCATTTATCAATAATCTATTATCTGCCCCAATAAATGGAAATAAATGACATTTTGTGAATATCTGCATTAGATGCCACTTCATCTGACAGATGGACTAATGACTGCACTACAGTCGTAGTTTTTCAAGCAATTAGTTCAGAAAACTTCCTCAACACAGTACGTGCTGTAAAGTTGACTTCTTCCATCTCTAAAAACAGCTCAGTCCTATCTGTAAACTGAAACTGCAAACGTCAAAAATAAGGATTTAGGGACTAAATTTTCTGAGCCTTGAGTCAAATGAGTTCTTGTTTCAGGATAGAACAAATACGGCTCTAACAGAACACAGAACCTTCCTTTGACACCTTCAGAGACACGCCAGCATTTACAAAATTAACTATGTAAAAATTCTTCCACAGAAATGAATTATTGTTAGGATGCACCAGCATTTCTGTAATTTTCATACTGATGAACTCTAAACGAATCTCATCTAATTCTAAAATCTGTATCAAATAGAAGTCAGCTGGATAGACATTTCTGATGGCACAGACTGGCTCAGAGAGAACACACTACATGAACTGCTTTCCCCCTCAAAAACATGCATAAAGTTGCAAGTATCTAATACATGGAGGGCACGGCAATCTCCCAGTTCCTACAGTAACACTTCTTTAAAAACAAATGAGCAGAAAGTTGAAATCATATTGCATAGATTTCCTTCCACCTAGCAAAACATGGAAAACACCTTAAGCAAACATGCAACCAAGACAGTAAATAACATGACAATGTGGCATCTCCTTTCATGCAACTCCAAACCAGTGTAAGAACAGCACCTGACTCCATCTTTTTTCCTGCACAACACAGAGATGCTACTGATGGTTAGAATCACCCTTAAGGTATTTACACATTACACACAGTTTAGTGGCTGACAATAATGCCCACTGTGTAGGATCCCTGAGTGCTTAAGAAACAAAAGAACCAAACAAAAAACCACAACAATGAAAAAGCACACTGCTACAGAGAACATAAATTAAAAGTTCCAGGATATTATACATACATTAAATAAAGTCATTACAGATTCTCTTTCCTATTAAGTACAGTAAGGCTGTATCTTTGAAGAATGCAAGTTTTACAGAATATAAAAGGTATTCATTGAAGGGAGGTGAGGAGAGATGCAAGGATACAAAGTCACTTTCTGCAGCTGAGGAGAGAGTATTCCATCTCCACTCATGACACTGCCAAGGAGTTCCTAAGCCTTGCTCAGACAACAGAAAAACTAAAAGCAGTAAGGGGAAGTTTTTAAACGGCCTTGTCACAGAAGTAAGTCGATTCCTGTCTTCTTCTATAGCTTAAAACATAGCAGAAACTCAAATATATTGCTTTCCGTATATAAGAAAACTGTCACCCTCCTATGAAAATAAGCAATTATTAAACGAGTGGTCCAAATTTTCAGAAGTTATTACTCTCCAGCACTAAAATGACACACAAGTAAAGATATCTTACAAAAGCAGAGAAATAAACAAAAACTATTGCAATACAGACTTAGATAACCAGATTATAATCCATCGCAGGTAAATGCTGTCAGTACGTGGGGAAGATGGCCTTTCCACCTTTCCTAACAGATCTTTCAAATCTATATACTCCAGAAATGCAAAGTAACTTTTCCCTTGACAAATGGCATGTTTTATTAAATCTATGTAAGTGATCCATATCTAAACAGTAGGCTGTATACTAGAAATTACAATTTTGTCCAGTGAAAGTGTTTTTATTAAGAAAGGCTGTACAGGATAAAAACACAGTTTTGGGTGTTTCCCTGTCCAAACTGCAAAAACAAATATTCTTCCTTTCCAAAGCCAAAGGCATTTTCATTTAGGCACATCCAGGCAAATGTCACAAGTCAGGAACGACACTTCCTCCACGTGATAGGAACACGAACAAATGAGATGGCTAAAAATCTATTTTACAGAATCTGTAGGTGAAGGTGGTGTACGAATTGTATCTTCCAGTCTGTAATCTTTTCTAGGATGAAAATGGGGACTTCAGGTATACCAAGGTTTCAGACTCACAGA
Organism: Gallus gallus; assembly: GCF_016699485.2. Lineage (NCBI taxonomy): Eukaryota > Metazoa > Chordata > Aves > Galliformes > Phasianidae > Gallus > Gallus gallus. The sequence goes on from NC_052538.1 coordinate 9,889,927, forward strand.
GACGATGGATGTGAAAAATTTCTTCTCACAGAATGCAACCTTGATTCCTAAAGAGAGAGGAAAAATGCTGCGTTGTTTCCTCTAGTTTGAGTTGTCTGAATTATTACGTTAATAATGCTCCAACAAAAAACCACCGTTCATCTTGATATTGCATCAGCAAGACAGATGTGGTTCAAAAAGGAAAGACAGACTTCTACTAAGTACGTAGGTGAAGCTGACAGTGGCAAAAAGAACCTTCACTTCTTTATAAGAACACTAACTTTAAATGAGTTCAGATTTAATTTACTTAAGAAGTTTTGTTCACTGATCATTTAGCCTTACTGAAGTACTTCTATAGCATTATCATGCAAAACCATTTAACATATTCTCTATGAAAGCTCAAAACTCAGCTTAGCATTAGGTATTCCTAAGAACTGTTTTAGTTTATTTGAGATGCTTTTTAAACAAATAATCTGATTCTTGAGCACTTCAACTTAGCTCTCTGCAGCTTATCTTTCTATCTTTTGTTATTAAACTATAAGCATTTTCCTCTCCCTTCTAGCTCTACCAGTTTCCTAACACTACAGTATTAGCTGACAGTTCTTATATTCCTATTAAGATATTCAATCCACCTTAACCTCAAGATTTCAGTTTATTACCATCTACTCAATCCAAACCATCTTGTGGATTTCCTTCCCAAATTTCTAGGCTCTCAGGCTGTCCAATACCAGCCTTCATCCAGAACCTACTTTAATCTTCCTTATGTCAGCAGAACTTCAGTTCCAAAATATTTTTCTTACACTTTTAGTTTTAGCTCCTATAAAGATATGGACGGCTCAAAACATTTTCTCCTCCGTACTGCCTGGTCCAAATGTGATGGTGAAGAATTAATTTCACACTGACAGGACTTTTTAAAAGCCATATCTGGGGACAAGTTTTACAGACACAAGCAGACAAGAAGCCACCTCCTAACCACATACTGAGACCCTGTTACGTGCTGTGGGGCTGTTAAAAAGCTATTACATAACAAATTGAAATAAATTACTTGAACATGTGTAAAACGTGTATTTTTCCCTAACTTCATCTAATTAAAATACTCTATTTTTAAAGAGAAGTAAACAACTCAAAGCAGCACCTTCTTCACAATAAGAAATGTGGTTGAGCACTTGCCACAGAATAACTCCATGAACACACATCAGCACATATCACAAAATAAGAAGAGGGAGGGAAGAAATGACACTGCTAATAATGGAAACTTAAACAGTTTCATAAACAAAAATCATACGCTGAAGAGCAAAGAACCACCCTACTTGTTGAAGGAAAAGTAATCCTCACATGCACTGAACTTGGAAAGCTGAACAAGAAAGAAAATAACTATGGAATGAATATACACAGAACTATCTCAGCAATTAATTACATGAATTACATCATGTCTGTTTTACATAAATATCAGAGAATTTACAAATATGCAAAAAGCAGTTAAGTAGTACCACAAATTATATTAAATTCTCCCTAAGCATGCTTTATTGTTTAGCAATTTGTAAATATCAAGTATTACAATGAAACAACTGACCCTAAGCTTCACAACAGGCAGCTGCTAGCTGGTATGTTGATGATCTCAGCCACACTGGAAGGACTGGACAAGAAAATCAGAACAGGTACACAAAGGCTGCCCAAAGCGCTTAATAGTGAATGCTCCACACTGTCTGTAAAGAGAGAGAGAGAACACACAGATCAGAAAAAGCAAAATAAGCCACTAAACTAGAATAAGAACAACCTATTAGAAAAGTACAAGCTTGTTAAAAAAACATAGGAGGAAATAATGTAGGACAAAGCATGCCATCTGCAACTTGCTATGTTAATATAAAGTTAACAAATACAGTTCTGGTGGAGTTCAACCCATATCTGTAAGGAGCAACAAATCATGCTACAGCTGGTGACAAACCTCTAATCAATTGTGTGAGGACAACTTCTGTATAATTCATGCTTCTGAGCCTCATGTAAATTAAAACAAAAGCTTTACTCTACCTTAATTACACTACGTGTACTAATAAAAAAAACTTACTGGACTGAAATATGCTTTAAGGTTATTTTTTATTGTTGTTCCAGCTGGAATGCCCTAAGTGCACAGGTCTATGTAATATAAAATCACTATACTTCTCCCAAAAAGATTACACTAACATTTCCACTTTAAAAGGTAATTTAGGTCTAAATATGCACATGTATATACATCTACATGCTTACATAAGCATACGGATATTCACGTGCATTATATGCACACTTAAAACACATTCTAGCTTATTACTGTGAAGAAAAACGAAGTGCTCTAAGTTCAATTACACTTACAGAACTGTCAGCATCAAAAGGTTGAGGTGTCAAAAGGCATCCCGCGCCAAGATAACCAGAAGGTATATGTACACAAATAATAGTTTGACTACATTCCAAAATGAATGCCCGAAATTCTGTTTTCACATAGGAAGACCTTTCTCTGGTTTTTGAGTTAGAGGCAATGCAATTACCTGCAATATCCAAGTGAACAATCTTTGACATTTCTAAAAACGTTTTCTTACAGCAAAAAAAAAATCATTGAAAAGCTATTGAAAAGACTGGGGAGAGTAAAGAATAAAGTGGTGACAAAAACCAAACACACAAATTTGAAAACCAAATGACATTTCTGCTACTGATAGATTCTTGTTTCAGAAGCCAGCGAATAGCACGTTCAGGAAAACAAGAAACAACAGAATAAACAAAAAACCTTGTTTCCTACTTTTGTACCCTTCTATGAATTTCTACAAGATTTTCTGAAGGGTAAGCTTAACATTAATTAATACCAAATCCCACTGCCCAGCACTTTCAGTTTCCAATAACGGGATTAGGGAAGACCAGCTGGCTGTCAGCTTAAACTGTGAGGATGAGCACAGACATGAAGTAGATCAATTTACATCCCCTTACAGTACATATCCAGCTTCAGTAAAAGAGAAGGCTCCTAAGGCCCTAAAATATCTCCCATAGGAAGACACCATATCACTACATACTTTCAACATTGGGCAAAATATTCTACTGGGTAAAGATCATAGGGATAGCAAAGATAGATCCTCTACAAAGTTCACAACAGTTGGAAAAAAAAATGATTGAGAAGAAATAAACAGAAACATGAAATAAATTAACAAAACCCATTCACCTATCCACCTCCACATGGCATAACTTTTTCATGTATTCACTCAGTTTTTGTAGACTGTAACAATCAGCCCCTATGCCTCATGAGTTTCCCTTGAGGTAATCTTCCTTGGTCTGGACCCAGACAACATGAACTCTAGTCTTCCCTTGCTGGTGCTATTGTTACCAGAGAGTATACAGATCTGTCTCCCAAAGACAATTCCATATCTGCTCTCCAGATGATACCAAGCACTGACCCCCTTATTACAAGAGATAACACAAGATCCAGAGGGCAAAGATGATCAAGGGGGGGACTATATATTCAAACTGAATATTGGTAATACATACCAAATTTAGATCCAATTATCATTTACTTTCAGAAACTGGGCAAAGTTTTCTTCTAGTTTTAAGACCATAATGAATTTTGTACCAAAAAAGTGACATAAGGAAAATACTATGTGAATATTATTTGTCACAATAGAGAAAATGAAGAACAAATCGGAGCACTACCAGAGCTGAAGTTTTGTTAACTGTTAAATAAATGCTTTACAAAATGAATGAACAGAGTTCTTCTCGTACATTCACAACAGCAATGTTGTGACAACAGCACTGGCACAGAAATGCATAATTTTCTTCCTTGGTAAATAAATTTCATACATTTTGGTTGTTCACCACTGTGGCTTCATTAAGATATGACTGCAGTGCACACTCTCTTGAGCTACATTTAAAAGTATTAAGTTTACAAGTGCCAAAAGTATGCAGATAGCAGCTGTTAGCCGCTCTCAGCACATGACCTAAAGCTCCTAGCAGGAATGATATTGAAGATACTCAGATATATTTAATCTGAACAAAATTCCTAATGCGCTGAAGACAACAAATTACTTTGAATACAATGTCCTTACTTTGGAATGTGCTACCTCTTACAAGGCCACTACTTGTTATTTTTCAAGCAGGAAAGATAAATTTGTTGGTATATTTTAGCAAGAATGCAGTCAGCAGGCAATATTTTTCTGCAGCTGTGAAGCAGGTGGTAACGATACCACTTGTTTAATAGACACCAGCCTGCTGTCAACATTTGCTCTTTTATTTCCAATCTCTGTTGAGTGTCCAGCCATTGAGATAGACAACGCCAGCTGACACATGCATAGAATATATTCAAAACTATGTAAAAAGTTAAGGTGAAAGAAAAATTGTGTTCCAGAACTATTAGCTACTAAGTGTAGCTAAAAAAACCAAAAAATTTAACACTGCCAGAAATGATTTGACATTATCCTGTAACAGATCAAATCATCACAATTCTGCTAGTCATTATTGCTTTCTGAATACATTTGTGAAGCTGTTTGAAACCTGAATAGAATGTAGCTTCAGTTATAGCCTCTAATGGAAAAATTTTGAGAGAACAGGTAAGAACGAGCAACAAATACAATGAAGGACTGGACAGGATTAGCAGCTCCAAGCTTAATCAAGCTTCAGTCTGCACTGCTAACACAAGCCCTACTTGCTCCACCTTATCACAAGCTTCCAGTGTAAGTACAAGAGCTTGTACAATTGCTTGACAAAATGGTCTGAGGAATTAACTGAAGTTTAAGCTGGTGCAATCTGTGTAGTGGGAGTGGAGAATCATCTTTAATAACATCAGTTCCCTGACCTGTTTTAACACACTGCCACACAAACACTTATACCAGTAAAGGTGATATGGAAAAAAGATTGAGTTTCTGGGTTACACCAGCTTTAGCTGTGTGTGAAATTACTGCTAAAGCTGTGAAAAAAGATAAATAAAACACTACAACATGAGAGAGATGAGTATGAGCTCATTTCCTATGCCACAGTAACTGGTCAAACACGGCTTCATCATGCACAGACATATCCTATGGTCAATTAACATGTTACCACTTATTGCTAACTAAACTACTTTGCTATAAGGAAAAGCCTTGGTACTGTGCTAGTTACTGTACAAGAGAAAGAGCTACCTCATGTTTCAGAAGCATCCTGCAATTTACTTCACACTACCTTGTTCCTTAGTGCTAGGAGAAACAATAAGTCAAGTTTCAAGGAAAAAGCTTCCTTCTGTGTTTCATACAGTAAGGATGTGTCTGGTTTTGATTCTGAGAGTACTGTTATCAATTTCTTTGTTTTAGTGCCTTAATATGTGGAGAAAATGGAATGTAAACTGCATATTATGGTCACTGTGTTATGCCAACTTTCCTTAAGTACCTAAGTATATGGATCACTCGGGATTACTGCTCCTGAGTTGATATTCAGCTTGAATTTTCTTTTTTCAGTTGGAGTAATTACATTTTATTTCCAGACAACACTTAATGTTACAGCCCCCTCTACTGGTTATTTTAGTAGATACTGTTACACAGTAGTCTGGAAAAAGATCCTTCTCCAGAGAAATCTAAAACAATATAGCTGGGAGACTTGGAGTAGTTCCTATTCATTGTTATTTGTAGCTAAGCAAGTATATTTACTGAAGAAATACTGTCATATTAAGTAAACTTACTAAGACATTTAATCCCTTCTTATGATGCGAGATCTAGGCTAGATTCCATTTCACAACTTGTGTTAACATCCTTAATACAAGGACTGTTCCAAAAGTAATGCCTCCTATTTTATTATGCTGGCCCACAACATCAGAGGCAGATGTTGGTGGCATGACAGTAGGGGTTGGACCTTCCCACCAATATTCCATTACATTTTGTTGCTGTGTGACAGATGACAGCAAAGGGGCAGTCTGACAAAATGGTACCTGACATAGAAGAGTATATGAAGCAAAGGTGTATAACTGAATTCCTCCACTTGGAAAAAAAATGGCACCAACATTCATCAATGCTTGCTGAAGATTTAAGGAGACCAAATAGTGGATGTGAGCACAGTAAGGGTTAAGTAGTGCATTTCAGCAGTGGCAACAGCTAGTCACCTCTGCTGGTGCAGAATTTTTACACATGTGACATACAGGCTCTGGTCCATCACTAGAAGAAAAGGATACCTAATAGTCATAGAACTATAGAATGGGTTGGGTTGGAAGGGACCATAAAGATTGTCCAGTTCCAGCCAGTTTCCTGCCATTGGCAGGGCTGTCAACCGCTAAATCAGGGACTAGATCACGTTGGCCAGAATCTTATCCAACCTGGTCTTGAACATCTCCAGGGAAGAGGCATCCACAACTTCTCTCAGCAGTCTGTTCCAGCACCTCATTCCTCTCTCAGTGGAAAATTTCACTCTCACATTTAATCTAAATCCCCACTCTTTTAGTCTAAAGTCATTCTCTTATGTTCTACCTACTCCTAGAGAAAATTTATTTCCTAAGTTCCCTTCAAGTTCTGAAAAGTTGCAATGAGGTCTCCCCTGAGCCTTCTCTTACTGAGGCTCAGCAAGCCCAGCTCCCCTAACCTGTCTTCACAGGAGAAGTGCTCCAGCCTTCCGATCATCTTTGTGGCCCACCACAAAAGCTCCCCATCTTTCTTGTGTTTGAGGCCCCAGAGCTGGATGCAGTACTCCAGATAGAGCCTCATAAGTACAGAGTGACAATCATCTCCCTCACCCTGGTGGTCTCCTCTCTTTTGATGGAGGCCAAGATGCAGTTAGTCTTCTGGGTCACAAGCACACACTCCTTGACAGGAGGAGGGATTTTACTACCCCAACCTCTACTTACAGGTTCAAGGATGCAAGGTTCAGGAACGTGAGAGAAATGACAAGTGTGGCTGCCAGTGAAGACTGAGATAAAGAACTCGGTGCGTACCTCAGCCTCTTCTGTATGTGTTGTAACAAGATAGTGACTATGTTGAAAAATAGTACTTACAGCTAAATAGTACTTTTAGCTAATAGCTAAAAAATTGCTCTATCAAATATTAACGCTGTGGTCCTTGTATCTGTTGCAGTTTCCATGGAAATAAGTAGGAGGCATTACTTCAGAGCAACCTATGTAATTTAGGCAAAAGGTTCTCAAACCAACACTCAAGCAAAACCCTGCATCGGGTGATATAGAAAAGTCACACTTATTAGAATGCCCAATCAGAATCAGTACTGCACAGAGAAGACACCTGCACATAATCAACCCAGACAGTTTTCATCCTGTTCTAGAACTCCACCTTGCCATAACACAAGGAGCTTGCCTAAGCCTGTAAGCAATGACTTCAGTTTCTCAACATAAAGAGACAATGACAAGAATGAATCTGTAACCATAATTTTCTCTCAAAACATATCTTCATTTGCACTTCTTTGAGTATCACAATAACTAGTTGTGTTTTTTTTTCAATATCCACAAGCAGTTTCAAAAAAAAAGTCACCTCAATGCCCTCTCTGTAAGAGAGCCTCAAGTGAAGAAAAAAATCAATTTCTCTGAAGCATCATCATTTTCCTAATTATTAACCCATTAATAAAAGACTTTCATCCTTTCCCCTCTTCCTGACCCCCTTCAGTAAGACTACCATGCTTACTTTAACTTGCTTAGTTTGACTCACAGGTGCAGGCATGGCTATAGCATTCTGGGCAAAAGGCTGGTGAGGGGGTGCTTGAACTCCATGATCAGAAAATGGCTGGTATAAAGAAGAAAAAAAACAGAAGTGAGCAGAAAAGTGTATTTTTTTTTTAATTTTTATTTTTGCATAACTTCCACACTAATTCAGATCCGTCAAGACTTCAAACTGTGGTCTAACATAAGCATGTAAACCATAACCAACTGTTTAGAAACTGAAAACTCAATATTTAAACTTAAGTCTTCCTCACTGTATCAAAGGTTAGTAAATATAATTTATTTAGATCATTGTCAGGTCTTCACCTCTAAGCTACTTTATTTAGATAAGTGTCAGAAAGCACTTCTGCAGTACAAATCCATTTCACTCAGCTCTAACTGGAACCGAGTTTAAGCGTGTAGATAAGCAAATTGTAAGTGTAATAACCTTGGGAATTATGTTTCAGACTATTTAGACAACACAAAGGCCTCTCTTTGAATTTTACGTTGTCTTCTGCATTTCCACATAATGCTTCTTTTAAAACTAGCAAACGATATACCTGTGAACTAAGAGCATGATACATCCAAATATTCCTTAACTTATTTCATGTTTTTCTGCTTACTGTTCATATACTCTAAACTTCGCTCAATATAGATTAATAACTATCTGATTTTATCTGATTTATGAAATCCAAGAGGTAAAACAACAACAGAGGGATTCATGATTATACACTTAACACTGACTTTTATGAACGTTATAAAGGAAGAAACCAAAGCCTTGTTTTATTCACAAAGAATTTTGAAGGGAAATCCTGTGTGTCGGGATTTCTCACCAAAGATGTATGGAGTATCAGTTTTGGGACTTTTCTCTTGTAGCAATGAAATTCTCTTCAACTTTTTTAAATAAATACTTGATTACTGCCCTAATTTGCCATTTATTCTTATATCTCTGCTAAGGAGAACTGAATTCACAAAGCAGAATAACAGTGATTTGTAACACATTTTCCATTTTTTAAAAAAGACTTTCTGTAGCCAATTACTGTCATTTGTCATACCCAATTATAAATAGCCTTATTGTATGCAAGCAACCTCTTGAAATTAGAACAGCTATTGATATAGAAGAAAAGCATAGCAAGGAAGAGCAGAAAAAAATCGAGGTCACTCAACTACTCTTAATTCACCTCAGTCTCCAGAATATTCAGGAACCAGCCTGTTCCATGGAAAAAGTATCTAACAAGATTGGTACTGTTTGAGTAGATTAATTCAGCATTGTGACGGACTCCTGTTTTATTTTTTATTTTCAGATAAAATGGTTTGATTATCCTTTATACTGCTGTCTGTCAGATACTCTGTGACCCTCTAAGGTACTCCAGAATTAAAGCATCCTCCTAGAAAATGGAAGAGATACTATAACCTTAAGACAACTCAAACCAATTAGCACAACAGCAGCGCAGGTTGGGGGACACTACAGGAACAGTTGACCCAAGTACTCTGAACTATCTGAGCTAAAACTTAAGTGTTTTTTTCAACTGCAGATAAATGCTATGATTGAGAATAACATTGTTCACAGAAATACCTCAGGAACTGCAGCTTCCACTAGAAGGAAAGGAGAAGGTACGCAACCACCTTCCTGGGCAATCCCTACTGGTTGATAAATAACTTCAGATGGGTGCAGGTAAAACAACGAAGGTGAAGAGGTTGGAGACTGAAATAAAACACATCATTTCCACAAATCATTTAATTCTTGCACTGTACCTAGTAAATTTTGTTTTACTGTCATTTTTGCTACACATAAAGTTAAAACTTCTAATGAAAGTGTCAAATTTAGCCTTGCTAATCTAAGGAAACTAGCTGATGGGGAGTACTTAGTGAAGTTGGATAACAGGAAAAAAGAAAGATGGCCTTTAACCTCTTTAAAAGAGGTTTTTCATATTTCATTTACATTTTAAAGAATGTTGTTAGAAAAATCCTAAACTTTACAGAACAGACACTGTCAAAATCAGATAGTACAGTTCATAGAACCATAGAATGGCTTAGGTTGGAAGAGACCTCAAGGATCACTGAGCTCCAACAGCCCTGTTGCAGACAGGGCCACCAACCTCCATACGTAGAACTAGACCAGTTGTAATTCTCTTGCAAAGTGATAAATAAAAAATATATTTTCTCTTAAAATACGAACCACAATAATTTGAATGTTTAAGTTAACCCATGTCTAGGTACTGAAAACATTAAACTACCAGCACATCTGTGGTTTAGCCAGCTATCTGAACAAACCTTGCATTTTCTCTCTCTTTACACTAAGAGAGAAGACCCCTAGAAGAGTCAGTCAATCTGTTAGCCTGAAGAGCTCATCCTGGAGTTTAAGCGCAGGACTGCCTGGTCTCATTGTTCAAGAGGAGTACCCGACCCTTTGTTGGTAGCAGATGCTACCAAAAAGGGATCCAAATACTACTCATAATTGATGCACATCAAACCTAACAATTTGGCACTTAGATTTCCAAGCAGCCAACTGATACTTATAGTGCAAGTGACCATAATAAGAACGTGACTGGCCACTACTGAATTTATGAAGACTTTAATTTAATAATTCAACAGTCCTGGTCATCCTTTCAGCTTTAAATTCTAAACTTCCTCCATGACAAGGTTTCCACATTACGAGCTTCTGTTATACCGATCAGAAAACTGTGAAGTCTTTCCCCCACAAAATAGCATGTTCTTTCTCCTGTTTCAAGGGCCTGGGTCTAATTTTGCCATACTTGCATGCCTACCAGCTTTTACTACTACTAAACTAGTAAAATGTCAGTTATCATCATCATCAGGTAATGAGCTAATTAATATTCATTTCTCCTATCAGGCATAATGCAGTAGTTTATACACACTTCTGAAAATCTCTTTGATAAATTAATAAAAACACCTTACCATATGAAGAAGGGAAGATGCTTTCCTTAAAAGAATTTCACACTTCATGTTTCAATAAATGCTATTTTATGCCTTCTATTCTACCAGTGTTGCAGATACATTGATAGAATATAGCTATTTATTTCAGCAGTACTGCAATTAATAATTTTTGATTGAATAATTAATAATTTGATTTGCAGACAAACTACACTGCATTTGAAAACCACACCCAACCTTTAAACTAGCTGGAAACTAAGGGTAAAGCACTAGAACTATGAACGGTGTTTACCTGTGAAACAGACCACTGCCATTGACCTGGAAGACACTGCGTTGGTGCCTAAATTCAAGGAGATGAGAAAGATATTACTTTCGTAATTAAAAACATATGCACAGACATGCACCTTCCTCACATACTAGAACCAAAACCATCCCAAATCTTCATACAAATCTTATTTAAAGGAACAAATATGATTTTCATAAGCCCTCAATTCAAGAAGAATTTTGTCTATGCCCATTCAGCTGGGCATTTCATAATAACAATGAATGAAGCATCTAAGAAATGGGACTACTTAAAAGACATCCAATACAGTTAACTTTCCAGTATACATGAAACATCGCCTAAGCTCAGCAGTGAGCTGCCATGATGGTTAAGGGACTGGAGAATAAACATATCAGGATACCAACTGAAATGGCTTCGCTAAGCCTTAAAAAGGATAAAGGTGTCAGGATGTAATTATTACTGGCTACAAATAAGTATTGGGAGAGTACAAATATGAGTAAGACTCAAAGGTGTTCACAGCACAGGAGTTGACAAACATATCAGAACTTTGAAAATTCTCAGGAGACACAAGGAGAAGAACTAAAAAATACAAAACAAAGGCCCTCAAAGCCGTTCACCAGGAGAAAGATCATCTACTGGAACAGGTTGTCTAGACAGGATGTGGAATCTCTCTTGTTGGAGACTTGTGAATTTGAACTGGACAAATTTTGGAGATCCTCTACATAACCCAGTACAGCTCGGAGCAGGTGTTAGGCTTAGAACAATTAAAAAAACCAATAACTTAAGAATGGTACTAAGCCAGTTTTCTAGCAACCAAGAAAACACCAATTCACTCAATTTCCATGTAATTATATAGGAAGGTAGAAACTGTATTCTAAGGGGGGGAGAAAAAAGTCTTCAATGAAATTGGCATCTGTTTTACAGAATTTTTTCTTACTTTTAAGGAATAAACAGAACTGATTGTGCTGCAAACAAAATTGCACAGCTGACTGGAAAGAATACTGCTGCTGTGAAACTCATTCGCAAACAGATACCTGATAATGGTAAGTAGGAGGCTGATAAACTGGTTGCGTTACCATCATAGGTGAACTGGAAACAGAGCGTGACTTAAAAAGACAAAAAAGTTACAAGTCAATGCAGCAATTTCATAATTTATCACTCCTGTTAAGACCCAATCTTAAATACTACATGCTGAACTGTGTCCCTCACCCTTTTAGAAATGGACTGACCATACTTTAACATTCGTTTAGATTCTTCAAGATCACTACTTGCAAGGGGCCTACATTACAGATGAAGCAAAAAGTCCTGTCTTATTATTGCAGTAGGAAGTGCTTTCTGGAACTGGTTAAGCTCACCCACTGTATCCTGAATACACATACATTCATGTAACAATTTTAGCCAATACAATTTATTGATGAGGTATTCCTATCCCCTCACAGTCCCACCCCTATCTTCCATTCTCCAAGTCCTTTCCTTACACCAGTGGCAGCATTCATCTGATTTGACAGTGATCCAGTTTCAGGAACTGGACTAGCTGGAAACTTGTTTTTCTTTTCTGTAGTGTCAGGAAAAACATCTGTGAAAGAAAGGGGTCAATTTCCCCATACCCATTAAAGCCAAGTAATTAATCTACTGCATTATTCCTCCTAAAAAAAGCAGCACTCTCGGATAGACTGAAGAAAAGAAAAAAAGGAGCGTGGATGGGACTGTGCATAAAATTACTTAAGTTTTAGCATTAACTTCTCCTTTTATATTCAACATATTGGCAACTGCAGCCAGGAACACCTCACTCATAGAGTAATAATAACCAAAGGCAACCAAGGATCATAAGCACAAACAAATCCTCACTAACAAAACTCCTGGGGCAATGACCACACTGATTCTGAATGAATTCTGTCCCACTCAGTCACATCAAAGCAAAGCCCCCCCACAGAAGAACAATAAACTTAAGTAATGTATTTTAAATCTGAATACAACAAGGAAACCATTTAAATTCCAAAGATAAGGTGTAGCTGGAGAAACCGGAAGTAGAAGGGACTTGGAAACCCTGTGTTTATCTTGAACTTCAGCAAAACATATACAGAAAAATCAATTACTTACAGGCCATGGCTGCTGAACAGAAGCAACTTCAGGAGTATGAAAATAAGCCACTCCATTATGGTAAATATAAGGATATCCACTTGAAGTTGTTAAGTACATTGTACCACCTTCTTGTATTACATTAGAACCTGAAATCATTTTTTAAGATAAGTTACTTAACAGTATTTACTGACCAATGCAAAAGTCATAAAGAAGAAGGAAAGATCATTTCTGATCTTCAGAAACCCAAAACATTCAAAGGAAAGAACATGGGAAAGAGCGTGCCTTGTGCCACCTCAACTCCATCTCAAACAAAGAATCACAGGCTGATGCTGGGGTTGATGGGAAGGGGTACAGAAGATAACATGCATATTGATTACTAAACACAGACAACTCCAATTACCAGCAAATAATTTTTTTTAAATCTTCAAATGTCCAAAGGTAACTTCACATTGTGGGAGATTTTCATTGGTAACCTCCACATACTCCTATTTAGCTGAAACAGGATCCAAGCACTAAAAACAACAGAAGGATTTCATTATAAAATGCAACCTGATTTCTCAAAGCACAAAAACTGTGTGATGGAACATTTCCTGACAAAAGTAAGAACAGATATCCAGATGTCAGCAATGAGAACACTACAGCACAGGCTATAATGTTCTAATCCCAAAGCACAGTTCCAACTGTACAGCTCTCTAACAGATACTGACGGTAAGCTTTGTTCAAACAAGGAGACTTCCATTCCTACGCAGAGGTTGCTTATCTTTCTCAGTCACTGCTTTTGGGATCAGAGTCTGTTCCTGTCTGCGTTTTGTGGGTAGGTAGAAAGAACATCATATAAAAGACAAGTTTTGGTTCCAAATATACAAATATGCAAAGGAAAAAAAAAAAACCAATAAGGAAAGGAAAAATAATTCCATAACCAAAATGAAAATTTTGAAATCCCATTTAGCATGCAAAATAAATAAATCAGGAAGCCGGAGAGCATCATCCTTTGCATCTTCCTTGCAAAGGTAACTGCATCAAGTAACACGATTTTATGGACAGGTCAATGCCAAGTTGATTGCCAGAGTAAGTAGAGACCAAAAGGGACCCCATTATGATTCAAACTGCCTTCATGGATGCTAGGAGTTTGACTGGCAACTTGAAAAACCTGAGGATGCTTGTTTACAACAAAGCTGAAATACTACCCATTGAAAGGTCATACGCTAAGCTGACTCTTAGGAGAGTTAAACAGATGTGAGAAAAATCAGAGACTACCTCAATTCCAGTAAGCAACCTAGAAAAGCATTCTTGTTATCTCAAATGAAGAAACCCAGAGAATTCCCTGATCAACTAACCCTATCCACCTTGCCAAGTACAGAGCTCTTAGTGAAAAACAAAAATCTTACAAACTGAAAGAAAAAGTTCCCTATCAAACCTAAACTCACTGCAATGGAAAAAATGGAATAACTTGGAGGAGACAGAGTTAACCTGCAGCTTAGGTGATCCAATCACAACTTTACTGCAAGTACCTGAACTTCTTGAGAAACATCACCGTTTTCATCTATAGTCTGTGACTATTTTATATCAGACACCTGTATTTGAGATCATCCCAGAGGATACATGAAAACAAAATTAATCTACTTACAACAAGTGATGGATGCACTTTGCACTCCATCTAGGCAACTGCTCTTGACTGAACCAAGACAAACTCAATGCCTTGACTAGAACATGATCTATTCTTACGCCAGATTTGCATGGCTTTAATTGTAAGAACACTTCATCCCAATATGGTCAAAGCTCTTCACAATAAAGGTCCTGCGGTAACAGCAGAGATGAAAATTGCTCTGCTCTACAGTAAAGGAAGACAGCAACTCAGTTGGGCTGAAAAGACTGATAAATGAGAGTATCAAAGGAATCATCTTTTAAATTCTGCTAACTAAAACAGAGCTACAGTGACACTGTGGGTCTAGATTTCATGGCTTCACAAGCCTCCAAATGATCGAACTATCTTCATAACTAAGGTTAGTGGGTTGAGCATGACAGCAGACGAACTGAAATTAAATCCCAGGGTGTGTATCGAGATGCCAACTGGATCTTCTAACACAGTCTGATCATAGGCACACTGGGCACAAGCATCAGGAGAATTAAGCGATACAAGTCCAGCAATGCACTTGAGAATGTTCAAGTCAAAGACAAAAAGGGAAACAAAGCACTGCAAACTAACAGACCAAACACCACCACCATAAAGAAAACAACACCAAAAACAAATAAAAAACCCAACAAAAAAACTACAGTTGAACATGTCACCCCTTGATGATGGCTGAGCAAAGATCACACAATTATTTCCTAAGCAAAGAAACAATATAGCAAGAACAAAGAATTTCCACTCTCCAGGGCAAATCCTGCTCTACACACTTCAGAGGGAGAGGGGCGTACCTACGCATATGGGGGGTAGAAATTTCCTTTTCAGTGAAAAGTATGTCTGCAGCAACAGTAGTAGTGTACATATGAACTATTTCTTAATCAAGCAACAACAAAAACTAAGAGAACTATAGAGGTGAAACTAAAATGCCGCAGAATTGTCCTCAAACAGAAAAGGTTCAACTGCGTGTGTTTCCCCCCACTCCCCTCCAAAAGGTACCATAAGACAAACACTGAAGTACAAACATATGCTTCATTTGCTTCTGCACTTTTCAAGTAATATATTTTACTTCTCTGATTTTTACATGTCTGGCTACATAAAAAAGCTGGCAGTTCTTATCTTGGAAGTTAGTGGTTTACACCTTTTGCAATGCATTATGGAAACAAAACAGTGTCTAGCAGAAGGCAATGGTACATTCTCTAGGAGGAAGCCTGTAAAATGCAAAGATCACTCCCCGCAGAACTTCTTAACAGCATACTTGCCCAAAGTAACAAATAATCACCTGACAGGCAGCTGACCAATAGTTCTCTCATGTATGTTTTCAGCTTAAATAGTTCTTTGCCAGAAAAGGAACCCTTTGCAACCCTGCCTTTATTTTAAAGAAAAGAAACGTATTATTTCAGTGGAGACTGCAAACACCCACTCGTAATGGTTTCTACTGAACAAAGCAAGGTGCAGTGGTTCTGATGGATTTTGCTAACTAGTAATAACCCAGAGAACCAGGGTTCAGAGAACAGGTTCTGAATAGAAAACCTGTTCAGAACCTGCTGAACAATTTGTGAGGACAGTGTTTAGATTTGAGGTTCTGCCTTGTAACTAAAAGATTCCATTCCCCTTGTTCCTTGATAAATAATCACTCCAAGAAAGTAAACAGTATATTAAGGGGGAGAAAAAAGTTCTGAAGATCAATTCTGGACACGTCAAATCTGGACTTATCCACTGGTACTTATTTACTCTGTGTTCTGTTTACAGCATTAATGCAACGCATGATCAGGCACATCTTGGTTAAAAATGAGATGTGCAATGACATATATAACAGACAAGTGTGAGTTAATATACATACGAGGAATCCGCGTTTGCTGTTTTCTTATTGCTGGACCAATATTCAACTTCTTATCCTTGTAATTAAGCTTTTTAGCCTAGAATTTTAAAAAAGCATTTAGTATTTGTTTTTTTTTTACATAGATCAAGGCATTTAAAACAACCAACAACAACAAACAGAGCCATTGCTTCTTATTTAGAATGCATCTCAATAAAACAAGAACCACATTAGCTCCTTTTTTAACTTGATCTTGTACTCCTTATTCATCACAGAGCCTCTTGACTAACAATAATTGTCTGATTTTTGTTTATTCTACTCTTCTCCTCATACAGACATGTAACTACTTGAATAAAAAGTAAACGTATTTAGAAATGGACAATTTCAAGTACAAAGATTAAATTTATTTTTCCATAATTACGACATTGTTTGACTAAAGATGAGAACAACAAGTCTATAAAAAAAGAATCAGAGCATAAGGACTGAACGTAACAAAAAGCTTAAATTTTATGTGAGACCTGGGATTGCCTTAAACCTTACCTTCCTTATATCCAGGCTAACAAAATAAAAAATAAATGATAAAAAAAATATATCCTAATAAGATTAAATCACAGCAGAATAGCTTAAAAAACAGTGCTAAGTAGCGACAAGTTATATAGTCTTCTGATTCCTACGCAGCTCTAAACTCTACTGATTTCAGTGTCAGGTGTAATTTCTCCAGTAAGGAAATAAAAAATTATTTCTTGAAGAATATAGAAATACTTCCAAATCATCAAAAAGACGGACACATCAAAAAGATGGACAACAGTTACAAATAAAAACCAAAATATTCTCCTTGAGCCCTTCTTAGTGAACTAAGTGAACACTTGTACATAATACGAAGTCCGACCTATATAACTGAAGTAGAAGCTAGACTACTTTTTTAGATTTGGGTCTTCATAAACAAATACTAAGTACTGCAAATATACCAACTAAACCTATTTAAAACTGAGCAACTCCCAAAAAAACTATTGTCAGTTTCAGTCCAACTGCATTCCACCACAGACAGTAGAAGATGACTCTTCCCAACATATTTAATTTCTGTGATCCATCAGAATTCAGGCTGCTTTTTTTAATATGACTTTCTCGGTTAAAAGAAATCTCTCATCTGTGTGGATTTCTTCAAAGCATTCAGTATGGCACTGCGTGAAAAATTACATGTGGTGCTACAAAAAAATGAAGATTAATAGGAGAAGCTGTGATTACTTTAAAATAAAATAAAATGGGAAGCAGTAGTATTACATGTAGCAGTATGTGACTGGAAAGAGGCCCCTGGAGAAAGTCCACACAGTCTGCTCTTGAGATGCAATTTAATACTTTTGAGGAATGAAAAATACTAAGAAAAAAATCTGAAGATATTATTGATGACCAAGAAGTAGGATGTTTATGAATGAGAAAAAATTCAATAGCATAAAATAAAAAAATTTACATTACAATGAACTATTAAAACTGGGAAACTATCCACTGAAATAGCCTGAAAAAGGCTTAGGTTGTAACTGATCTAAAGATGAATGAGGCTGTATGATGCAGAAAAAAATTACAACATAACTGCAGGATGTCTGAAATAAAACATTTCCTACAGACAAAAAGGTACTGGTCTCACACAGTGAGATACCATTTAGACTTGATGTGGAATAGCCTTTCATTTACAATGCAGGCAAACATCCTGGACCATGTTTATAATTGCACCCTTGGTATTTTTCTATGTCATAGAAATAAAACAATAAAATTCATGAGAAGGGAAAAAACAAAACAAAACAGCATTCCTGTCTGTGTACTCCTCTGGTTCCACGTGATATTTGTGTTGAAAATACCCAAGATTTCTTTTTAAATGTCCCAGTTATTATTTTGAATTTTAACACGTAAATATTCAACGAAGACTCAGTATTTCAATATTTTAACTTGTTTTCTATTTGGCAGAAGACATTTTGCAAGCCTTGGATACTGTTTTCTGTTCTCCCCCCACTCCTGTGTCTGCTAATATCTCTGCATATATGAATAGATTCCCACCAATAGGTTTACCCAATATATGTCAACCAGAATATGGAGCACCTGTTTTCAAGTAAGAGCTGAAAAGCTAATAACCACCTAACAGTTAATCCTGTCTCAAGGGAGGCTTTAGGGGGAACATCAAGATGGTAACTTATTAAGTGGAAAGGCAACCATTATGTAACATTAAATGACCTTCACTGTTTAAGACTTCGCATAAATTTATTCTTGGAAAGAGTTACAACAGCTCTGACGATCACATGTCAGAATAAAATAAGGCAGTTATCTTTTCCAACTCCCCACAAGATCTTAACAATGGGTTTTCTAGTAAAGCAAATGAAAACAACTGTGAAGGATAAAGAGTAATCAGCATGCATCAGAAGAACAGACTGTATGGAGCACACGTAGAGTAAGAAAGTAAATACTGTGTGTCAAAGTAAAGCATTCTAATATCAAGTGGCAGCTCACTTCCCTAGATACAGAACATTTCTATATAAATCTCATCTTCGTAGAACGGCCTAGGTTGGAGGAGACCTTAAAGATCATATAGTTCCAATCCCCTGCTATAGGCAGGGCTGCACTGGAAGGCCACACTGAGCTCTCCCCAGAGCCATCTCTTCTCCAACCTATATAAGCCCAGCTCCCTCAGCTTTTCCTCAAAAGGGGTTATCTTAGATCTCTATCTAAGTATTTTTCTCAACTACACTGCATGAAGACAGAATGACCAATCTTAACAGACCTACCAATCCATGTAGGTCAACAGAAGAGAGTCAGAAAACCAGAGATACTTTGCATCCATTGTGAAAGAAATCATTTGAAAGGGAATATTACTCACCTCTTGTAATATCTTCTGTGCATCTTCTTGAGTTTCAAAAGTAATGAAACCATACCTAAATAAAAAGAGAGCTAAGTCTCTGAAGATCCTAATTTCATATATTGCATATTCATACTTCACATATAATTATGATATCAGAAGGGAAAATAAAGGAAAAAAATCAGTTGTAGAAATTGAGACTGTAGTAACAACTGTAGTTTTCATTTGTTAATAATCCTTGTCATAGTCTACTTTCTAATTTGTTTAGATACATGGTCATACATTATTGTTTCCATGCAGTGAATGAATAGTTCACCTAAATAGCTAAGCAAAACCTGCTGGGCTACTGGTGTTACCTGGTGAATGTGTGTAGATACTTCTTATCTATAAGACAAAGAAATTTTGATCCGGATCTCTCAATTGTCAGGAGCACCCAAGATGAGATGCACTCCTAACACTTCAACAATTATTATTATTATACAGCCTTCTCAGCATAGCTCCCATTATACCAGTGAGAACTGTGAACGCCCCACATCTCCCTGAGCACTACCCAGTATGTTCAATTGAGTTCTCAGACAAAGCAGCAATACGCAGATGTGGTTTACCTGGGAATTATTGCTGTCACTCTTGACATGACTAACAATAAACAACAGTTTTGTGGCAGACTCAAGGATAAAGTACTCTCACATTTCATGACATAATACATCTCTTTCACTGTATCTCTTTCAACTGTTGCAACAAATCAACCAGGCTTTCTATAAAGAACTCCTACTACACCACAACACATCAATATTTCCCAGTCATCTGTCACTGAACAAAGTACTGTCTGTGCAAACTAAGTGCCTGATCCCGCAATTTAAGTACGTAACACAATATGTACATATACAAAAATTGTTTTGTCTTATTTTACAAAAAGCACTGCAACTTTCTGAACTGCAACAGCTTTTTTTTAAATCCTGTCATAGTTTTGGGTGCACAGTTTCTTAGGTTCATGGCTCATTCTCAAGGCCAGACTTCAGAAAAATACTAAGAAAGCCTGAAAGCTTCCATCATTCCAGACAGCCTATCAAAATTTGCAGTACAAAATATGTTTTGTGAGCAGCTCTATGTTCACATGAGTACAGAGATACTGCTAAATCTATGGGCTCTTGCTAGATTGCCTTCTCTGATCAAATTTGGAAACATTTCCAAAACCAGAGGCACAAGAACAAGAAGGTAGCTCCTTCATTTGGGATCTTACCTACACACAGACTTTCCATTCTATGCGCTATTTGGACAATAATCTAATCAGATATAGTCAATCACAGAGAATCTTAAAATGAGTCTCTTAAACCACTTGTCAGCCATAAGCAACGAAGTCTGTGCTTGGATTTCAGTAGAAATCCCAAACATCACCAAAACATTCTTTTCCAACGTGCTTACTTTCTATGTGGAGTTGTGGCAATTTAAGTGTCAAATACTTCTCAGAACTGAGTAAAAAGATACGGTATATATACCATATATGTGGTACACCCCATGCTGCAACCTTTAGCTCAGTCTGTCATTTGCACATCTACATAAAATAGGGATTAAACTAAGATTAGGAGATTGGGACATCAGATCTCATCTCTGCTGAGCTCTCCACTAAGAATAAAACTTCTCAATGAAGAACTTTACAGGCAGATATAAATTCACACAGCTATTCCTTTTTGCCCCAGCCTTCTTTCCACCTTCGTGCTGCACTACAGTTCCCCACTTTACTGTCCTTCATCACCCCTTGGGTTTAAACAATAACTTTACTGCCCAGTTTTAATCTCCCTCCAGATTTACTCTTTGGCATTTCTCTCCTCTTGTTACTGACATCTTGTCCTAGCCTCCCTCTCCTGCAGTCATGATTCATTCTTAGATGTGCCTGCGTCCCCACTTCAAAAATCTTCATGAAGTAATCTCAGTTCTTGCCCTGCACTCCAGCATAATCAGGCTCCTCTCACTTATTCCTCAGCCTTCTCCCCACACTGATTCATAACAGCAAAAAATTATGTATTTTTAATACACAATCCCAAAAAGGGCATTTAATTCATGTTTTAATTCACATGACAACAGAGTTCAACAGTTAAGCAAGTTGCAAAGGCACTTATGTAGGTAAATGATAGAGAACACAAGGAGATTTGGCATACGCGGAATATTTAGGACCAATAGACAGTACTAATAACATTCTGAGCAAATTAAAAATTAACAAAATTCACTACAGTCAGGCAATTTTCTGTTACATTTTCAACTTCCACAACATGCTTAATCTACTATACCAACCCCTTTGATATTCCAGCTCTGTCATTTACTATCTTCACCTCTCTCACACAGCCATACTGAGCAAAAAACTTCCTCAGGTCATTTTCATTAGTCTAGTAAATTAAATCAAGAGGGAAAAAAAAAGAAGAAAAGCTGATTTGTATCGTTATTGTCAATGAGTACATATCATAAGACTTCTAATGGATACACTTTGGGTAGAGTTTAGCACAAACAAACTATAGCCTCAGATTTAAAAAACTAATGAATGAGCACAGACATGTGCCTCAAAGCAAGAGAACAGTATTACTGTTTAATTGCTGCCTTTCCATATTCAGCAGTAACACTGGATAAAGCACTAAAACATTAAAATGATTAAAATGATTTTCCATAATAACAGTCCCTTTACAGGCATGTTCACTGAAGCCAGATAACAATCTGATTTTTTTAAATGTATCAGAGCACTGTTGACAAATTACTGCAACGTCCTCAAACTTCAGAGCAGAAAAATACATAGGCCTTCACAATATATACATACATGTCTGCATCTGTGTACATGTATACATACTTACACATACACACATAAAGGCATGCATATCATACACACACAGGCACATCATGGGAAAACCTGCCATAAATTAAATAAGAAGGTGTTTTTAATGGAGAATGCTCTAAATCCACATGGAGAAAACTGTTTCTTTCTAACCCCAGTGCACATGTAGGAAGACAAGTCCCTAACAAATACACACTTCAGCAATATGAGCACTTGTTTCCCTTCTTTGAATTAGCTTTGTTTAACAGGATAAACATAAATCAATTATGGTGTCCTCAGCAGCGTATTTCAGAAGTTCTTGTCCTACACTGATCTCTACATTCAGGCTATTTCTGCACTTGCCCACATTTTTCATTATATTATGTATACAAGAAGCACTGTTTCACCTTTAAGCAAAAAATTTCTGCTGCTTTTAAAAGCATATATGCAAATTTGCAAAAAATCCCTTTTGCACATTAAGAGCTTACCTGAGTTTGAGAAACAAGATGATTTTAAAGGAAAAACTAAAACCCTAATTCAACTAACTTTCATAAATAGAAAGAATATGAAGTTAACATGTTATGCATACGAAGCTAACACTTCATGAATAACTCTGCCCTCAACACATATTTTATGAAAAGAACACAATTTACTTGTTGCAGTCTTCAAGTCCAGGGAGCACTCCTGGTAAAGACTTGGCTCCTAGCTGCTCCAAGTGTTCTAGTGTTACAACACTATAAAATACAGTCACACTGCAGAAGTGCAGGGAGCAATGACAGACGGGAGTGCTCTGAACAGGCAGAAAATAGACTTCACTGGGCGTAGCAACTGGACAGGTCTATATGATGGGAAAGGCATTACAACAAAGATGTGATGACAGAAGGATCAACACGATAGAAAAGTGCCATAAAGGAAGGGAAGAAGATTGTTCACTCCTATCAGAAGATTCCAGGTTCACAGGGGAAAGCTTCACCAAGGAGGGATCGCCAGAAAGAGACCCTTCCCCACTGGCAGTCAGCCCTTCAATGAGGTCTAAGAGAGGTGCAGCCAGGCTCCACCCCTTCTGGTCACACACCTGAACTGCCTTCACCTGTGCTCCCAGGGCTGCCCGGGTCCTTTCCCTAGGTGCTCAATCAGTGGTTCAGGCCATAACTCAACAGTTCGCATATAACTGAGGAATCATGTCCTTCCCTTGGAAATCACCTGCACCAGATCCTGAGCAACTATACACCACTGAAAGGTTGAAGTATTACTGAATGTCACCCCAAATCACTCTACTGAACAGATCACCATGCTTTACACATGAAGAGAAATGTAAAATTCTGTTTATGTAGAAAAATAGACTGCATACACTCATGGAACTGTTTTATATAAGCTGAAGCATTCTCACGTTCTTACATAATAAACAGCAAATAAAGGGTAAAAAAGATTGGTGGTAAGATCTGTCTTTACCTTAAAACTTACAACTTCTGGGAAAGCATTCCCTTTCTGGGAGAATGTTTCCTGTAAGCTCTGCATGTTATGAGTGGCTATGTTGCTTCACAACATTGAGAAAAAGAATGTGATAAATGATAGAATAGCTGAAAGCAAAAACACATTAAGCAACACTTGAAGAGTTCTTAAGACTGCATTGGTGCAGAAAGAACACCTAACGGACGGTAAGGATGTATACACACAGGATAGTAGGCTTCAAAAGCCAAAGATTTATCCATGAAATAGTGTTAAGAGAAGGTAAGATCAAAAGTCTAAGGTTCACAGTGCAGTTTGCAAATATCTGGACAAACATGGTATCTGTAATTTTACCAGAAACACCATTAGGACTTATGTTTTCCTGCTCCTAACGGGACAAGGCACTTGTGAGACTCTCAAGAAAGCCTACTGTTAAGCCTACACAACATCAAAGAGGAATGGCATCCACCACTAAAGAAAAACCTCTTCAGACTGAATCAAAAAGGTACACAACTATAACTTCTTATTAAATTCTTTCTCTAAATTTATGAGATATTCCCTCTTACAAGTAAGAATCACTACTGTGGTGACTGACCAAATGGAAGTGCAAAAGCAAAGAGTTAAAATCAGTACCGGAAATCGCCCAGAAAGGCCTTCATATTCCTTTTTGCTTTTAAGAAAATTACTGTGATAGGTGAAGAATACATGTACTGTAGCTCCATCTTTGTGGGAATGGAAAGAAAAGCACTGAAGGAGCTGAAGCTACTGATGGCTGCTGCATTTGAAGCATATATCGCTGAGCTTACAGTTACATGAAATGTTATACTTAATTAAAAACCCACACATTCTCACAGAGAAATCTACTTGTTACAAAAGCCACCTCCTTGGAAAAATAAGAAAATGCAAAAAACAGCACAACAAAAGTTTCCAGCTTCTTGCTAGGTGAAGAAGTTTATGCAACTTTGTAGCACAGTGATGTAAATCAAGGCTTAAACTTCATTTTCTGCTGTTCATTTGAAGACTGCAGTGAAAGGCACCACCTGAGCAAACACATCATTAGTCCTACACTTCTACTGACTTTTACAGGCTATAAAATACCAGTTAGTAGTCAAACGAGGAATGAAAATACCTTAAAATCAATCCCTCCCACAAAGATGCGATTTGGAGTAACTGTTCCAAACCTCGGTGCACCGGTTGGGTTATTTAATGGCACTGGCGACACAGCGTTGGGAGACGAAGGTAAAGATTCCGTTTGCGTCTCGTTTGCAGTCTGTTGATTAGAAAAAACAAAACAACAAAACAAAACCAAAAACCAAACTTTTCAAAGGCTTTCTATATCTCACACAGCAGGCTGTAAAGTGAAATAACTCTAAACAGAAAACACATACAGAATTTTTGGTGGGTGAATGCCAAACATTAAGCACATCTATTTTTACTAAAAGCAGCTCAAATTTGAAGCAGTTCTGTAACACCTTGAACAAGCTACAGCCTGACGTTTCACCTACGCTCCAACATCTTTTTGAATTGAGCATTCTAGGCATAGTTTCCAAATGTTTTTCCCCTTTTGGTTTGCACAGCACTCTGTATCGCTGTCTGCAGTGTGTGACTACAGCAAATTTTCATGCCTATGCTGAATAAACCTATGGTCAGTCACATCAGGCCTGTGATAAACCCCACCTTCCAACAAACGTCCTCCTCTTTTTACCACCTCTATCCTGCAACATCAAGAAGCAGACATCTGTCCTTCACAGCTATTTATGGCTGTACACATCTCCAAAACAGACATACTCAGCTGTATTTGAAGACCCACAGGGGCTGTGCTTTAGTGCAACACTCAGCACTGTACCACACGGGAAGCGGGCGGGGTGGTACAGAGCCCCAACCCCTCCGCTGAGGATAAGAGCCGAAGGGCTGAACCCGCTGGGAGATGCTGTCCCCACTCCGCTGTGTCTGCGGTGTAACGGCCCCACAGGCAGGCCAGGTTTCCCGGCACGGTCAGCCTCGGCCCGCCGCCGCAGCGCCGCACACAAAATGGCGGCACGCCATAACCGCCAGCGAGGACCGCTGCGGCGGGGAGCCGCCCCTCCGCTCAGGGCTGCCCCGTCTCCTGGGGAAGCGACCCTCAGCTCCCGGTCCCGCCCACTCCCCAGAGCGGCTGCTCCCGCCCGGCGGCGCTCGGAGCCCTCGGGCCTCGTCTCACCGCGCCGTCGGGCTCCATCGGTCCCTCGCCGCTCAGCCCGGCACGTTCCCGGCACGTGTCGAGTTCTCGGCTCCGCCTCGGCCCGGCAGACGACCTCCAGGGGGAGAAGAAAGAAGGAAGCCTCGGCGCGGTGCTGAGAGAAGCGCGCGGCCCGGCGGCTTCGGCGCGGTGCTGAGGAAGGCCGGCGAGACCGCGAGGCGCGAGGGTCGAACCGCTGCGGCCCCGCCCCAGCGCCCGGCCCGGCCCCGCCCACCGTCCGAAGAGGCGCTCCCGCCGTTGCCGTGCCCCTTCGCCCTCCTTTCCGCGCGAAAAGTGGCCCCTCGTAACGCCCGTCCCGCCGAGGCCTTCTCTCCCGCGGCGATCCCCGCAGCTCCTCCTGGCCCCGCCGCGGCCCGCACCTGTGCCTGTCACTCAGCGCCTCTCCTCGGGCTGCGCCCCCCCCCGCGGGTCGGGTTTCAGGGCACACGCACACCTGGCTCCGAGGGAGAGGCTGGCGGCGGGCGCGGTGCGCTCAGCCCGGGGCCACTCCCCTCGCCTTGGGGGGCGGGAAGCCGCCGTGCGCCTCACCTGTTGCCGGCCCAACGGAAGAAAGAAAGCAAGCGCCGCAAAACCAACAGCCCAAACAGCGAAGCTCCGCGCGGGTCTCTTACTGGGCCCTATGTCATGGCGGCAGAAACAGAGCAGTCCTTTTCATTGTTGGTGTGGAGAAGCGCAAGTCCTGAGCACGACTCGGCCACCCCTAAAGTTCTAAACGACTGAGGCAGGCACGCTGCCCTGAATGTCACCACGCAGCACCTGCCGGGACGGCCCTACCGAGGCGATTCGGGGCCCCCTAGCAGAGGCCCGGCAAACACACTGCCACACATCCTCATGACTGCTTCCAAACTATCGCAGCTGTTTTTGGCCCTTGGAGGAGCAGGAGACACACCAAGAGCAATATTTCTGTCAAGTGTACCCCATAGTCCTCCAACAAGCAGCACCCCGACCTGTTTGCAGTTACATCTCATGCTGTTTGCAAATACAGACTGCTAAACAGGCCTGGGAAAAAAGTGATTCAGGTGTCTGGTTCATAACCAGTGGAATTGCCACTTGATTTGATGATAGCAAGAGCTAAAATGCCTACAGATGTGTGCTGGGAGACCTTCCACGTCCGGTGAAAATGCTGCTTTTTACAGTGATTAAACAAACAAAAAAGGTGAAACGTTCACAGGCTGAATCACAGCCTCTCAGCCCCCAGGTACAGCGCCAGGATTTACTGTAGGGTCAATTCATCACTGGTTATTCTCCTGTTTTACTTCTTTCGGGTGCTTAAAATAAAATCTTCAAGGAAAGCGTATCGTGATTATCTCATCTACAACAGAATGTTCTAGTTGCATTCAAATATTCCTGTCTTGCTTAATCTGCTTTATGCTGCATGGACCCAACCCCAAACGAGCTGTGCTTTTCACATAAGTTACATCTTTAAACTCTCACTGAGCAGTGGCCCATAGTGGAACCCTGCACTGGTGCAGGATGCACCTTGTGGTGTTTCTGCAGCATCTACCGGTGTCTGCAGCATTACTGTTACCACAGCAAATTAAAGATAATAATGATAGAAAAGACCTGCCACTAATTGTGTTTATAACAATATAATGCTGAGCTGTTAGCAGTGAGGTTTTTTTTTGTTCTCTGAGAAACGATAAAAGGCAGTTTCAGAAGAGCTGATGAGATTTAAGAATAAAAACAAAACAGTTGATATTTCATGGCAAAACTGTGGAATTGCATTCGTTCACTTTCTCGACTATTTACCACAGAGCAACAGAGCTTACCCTAGAAACAGCTGTGCTATGTGTGCTTAATACCATTCAACCACTAGCAAAATGATTTCAAGTTCATTCTTCCTGCAGTACAGACAACTAAGTTGTACCAGCTGAGTCACAGTTGTTCCCCAAACTCTCTTGTATAACCTACAAACATTATTTTTTCCTTCTACAAGAAGATTTGCTGACCCGAAAGAAGGATTATTAACTAAAAGACATGAGATTCAGCCTACCAGGCAGATATTCTTACTAATCTCGGCTAATCTTATGCCTGCTTAAACTCTGTTTTCAAGAACTTCTGCTCAATCAGTTACGAAACAGCCTACGCTCAAAAGAATGACTGATGTCATTAACAACCTCTAACCATCATACCTCTCTCATCTGCCTTGAAAAGCTTAATCCTTGAACTTTGTGGTTCACGAAGGACAGGGAATTCTGGCCTGCATGGGCAATGTGAAGGCCGCAGTGTGCTCCCAGAGGTTTTTTTTTCCCTGCTCCACCACAGAGCCTTGTTAGCCAATCCCCCGTGCTTCCTGTCTCTGTGTTTCCCACATACCCACTGAGAACACACAGCGTTGCCTAATGGGTACAGGGAGCAGAAATACTGCATGGTGCTACTATGTTAGAATAACACATCCAACCCGAGAGTCCAAAAGTTGCTCGGGAGTCCTTCCAGGAAAACAGGACAACCTCCCCACTCCTTGAGCACACACCTCAAAAAAAAAGGTGATTTGATAGCCTATTTCCCTGCAAAATGGCACAAACTAACCACTCAGTGTGGACCTCACACATTTGACTTGCCTTCTCAAAGGTGAAGACATAAAGCTGAGCTCTCTGTTGTTAAAATATGTCCAAAGAGCAGAGGCTGCACACCATCACCCCTGCTGCCCTGCATCCTTGCAGCCCACCCATGCCCACATGCTGTCCCATAGTACCAAGCAGATACATGTCCCACTCTGTCCCTGCATGAGAGCTGACCCTCTGTCACACTGGGATGCAGAGGCAAGGCTCTTCCCAGCAAAACAGTGTGGGCAGTGGCACCAAATCCCTGTCCAGTGCCTCAGCCATTCTGCATGCTGCTGGAAGAAATTGTATGTTCAGCCACTGGATTAATAGGATGTGCAGTTAGACAGATTCATCCTTTCAGCTCCACTCTGCCAACCTTCACTCTCCAACCACTGCTGCTCCCATCCCAGGGAATTACAGTCACCCTCTGCTTCTCTCTTGCAGGCAGGCACGTTCATCAGAGAAGTAGCTCTTGCCAAAAAATAAGTGTATAATCTAGAAAGCTACCTGCTCAGCTTTCATTCTTGGAACTCTGTACAATCAATTTGACTTCCCTCGGAGAAGTTGCAATTGTTTTCAATGAAGGAGGAAATAGAGGATTCACGATATGTGGTAAAAGCACTGCCAGGCCCAAGGAAAAGGTTTATCAACAACAGTGAGGGGCTGAAACCTGCTGTGCAGGACCAGCAGAGACTCCCCAGGACCCACACGATACTGGGGTGATATACTGCCATTCTTCCCCTTCTGGGACCACCTCTGGGTCTTTCCCCACAAAAGGAACATCATTTTTCTTGGTTTTACTTGGTCAAAAGATGACTAAAGAATATATCATTTGGCTTTGTACAGGATTAGCTGTCACAGCTAGCTACCTTTTGTACATATAATGGCTTGGTTTCTCTTCATGGATTTCTACTACAGATACTCCTTGTAAATGGCAGAAAACAAGCACTGTTAGGATAAAACAAATCGTCTCCCACAGTCTGCAGCTAAAACAGGTGGGATGAATTGCTGCCTAAAAGCTACCAGTCTCAGTACTGGCTATAGGAATGGTTTAGCTGCACAGTGAAACCCGTATTGCTGGCAGCCCCACACGCAGAGGAGCTGCTCAGGCAGCGACCAGGACTGCTGCTTGCAGGGACCCACCCTGGCCTCCCTGCTGGGCTGAGCTGCTGTTCCAAGCAGGGGCTGCTGCACACCCCTGCGGGGAGCTCCGGGTCAAATCATCCCACCCACACCTCGAGCTCAGGGCAGCACTGATCCTCTACAAGCTCAGGCGCAGAGTACTGTCTCCAACCCCTCACCATCTAGGAAAAGGCAGGCCTTACAGCTACCTGCAGCTCAGGTATGAGGGACAAACAAACTGCTGGGTTTTTGCTGGATAGCAGGATCCAGAGACCTCAGCGTGTAAAGCTACCCCATAAAAATCCCTCACACCAGGCCTAAGGCTCTTTCCCATGCACATCATTATTAAAAACTATTTAGATAATTTTCACATCTAATTGACATAAGTAACGGGAAGAATCAAAACTGGTGCCATTCTGTCTTCAGTTAATGCTGTTGTCTGACTCCATGTCAGAGAGACTTTCATGTGCCCTTGATTTGCTGCCTGGTAGAACATGTCTCCTGTGGACATATGCGCTCATTCGATGTTAATTATGACCTTTAAGCATTAAAATAAATCCCCTGGTAACAGCCTCCATACACAAAAAAGACATGACAGACCCCGGTGTCAGCTTTCAAATAACACTTCCCCTCAAGACCTCGGAGAGACAATTCCAACTGAACTACAGCTGTGGGTTTATTGCAGTCACCTTGCTAGAGGTGCTAGAATCAGTAACAAACAGAAAAATCTCTTTTTCTGTGGAACTGACACACCCCAGCACAAGCAGAGGCGCTGAAGTCAGTGGTACCGTGGCATTACTCTTCTGGCTCTTCTTCTACAACAGGTGGGGGAACACTTGAAATAAAATTGACAGTGTTTTCACAGTGCTCGGTGTGAGAGGCCAAGGAAGCCACAACGAGAAAAGCAAGTATCAAATGCAAAGATGAAAGCCCATGAGGGGCTTATTCATATTCCAGTAAGCAGATGAACTCTGCTAACGGCTGAAGATAAAACTTCTGTCCCAGCACACGGCTGCCAGGTGGAGGCGTGAAGATGAGACTCAGAGCTGCTCCTGGAGCACTTTCCCCAATCAGCTCTGCTGTGCTGCATCTCAGCCTGGGGAAAAGCCTTCCTTTGCTAACAGTCCTATATGGCATGGGTCTGATACAGCATGGGAGGGAGCAGAAGAGCCTGGTGTGCAGCATGGTTGGAAGTTTGCACGGCTGCTGTCACATGGGTACCTGGGGCTGTCTGCCAATCCCTCTGAGCCTGTTGTGTGCATCCTGCTGCCTCTCAGACCCTAAATTCTGCAGCAGGGTTTCCAGGATCACAGGATCCATTTGTCCTTGCCATAAGGAATGTGCCAAACCTGAACCAAACAATTTTGACCCATACTAGAGAAAAAATGCACACCCCAAGGTTGTTTGCTGCCTCTGTGTTGTGCCAGCAGTGCAGGGGCCCCTCTCACCTCTATCCAGCCTTTCCACTGCAGCTCGTTGCCTCTTGGACTCTGTGGAACAAGGTGAGATTATTTGTAAAGGATCGTGTTCTTTTGCAGGAGTGTAGCTGTTCTGCACCAGCTTTGAAAGTATAGCAACACCAGAAAGAAATAGATTTGCCAGTACCGATACATCTTTCCGTATTTTGCTCCTGCATCACCAGCACTCTCTAACTTGTTTTTCACTTGGGCAGAGCTCAGCTACAGAACGCAGCAGTGACTGATGCTTTGGCCCACTTGCTTTGTATGGCTGGGGGTAGCAGCGCATCCTCTCCCTTGTGCATGGCACACTAATGCTGCAACTGCAAGGCCACAAAGCTCCTGCTGCTCTCTGCTGCCAGCATCCTTCTCCATCCGTCAGCATCATAAATAATCACAGCAGCTCCTGCTGTCTGAATCATAATTTGTATCTCTTTTCTAATTGTATTACGTGTAACTGGCCCACCAGACCCTATCTGAGGAAGCATACAAATAATTCATCTATATTCCTCCACTCTCCTCGTATGTACTTCCTGACAAGCCAGATTGATACTGGTCTTTGTCTACTTCTAATCTCATCTCCATTGTGTACACCTATATTTCAGCTGCCATCTGCAATTAATGCTTTACATGGCATATTCAATCTTTTCCCATATTCTAAATTCTTGATAACATTCAAATCAGAGGCCAAGGATGAACTACAGACATTCGGGCAAGTTGACTTTGAGGACTAATACTTTTGGGTCAAAAATTATCATAGCCTTCCTTACAAAAAAGTAACACCTCATACATTATTGCAAGGAAAAATATCTAAGATGCTCTTAATTCCATATTACATAATTGAAGCGTAGCAATTTTGTGAGTCAAATGAGGTGATTTAATGAGGAATCACCTGACAGTGATTGACACCTGCAGCCAAGAACTGCACCGAGCAGCACGCCTGCCTGGCAGGCTGGAGCAACAAACCACTCACATCCAATGGCAGCAGTGCCACCACCCCGGCTACCAGGAGCCTTCCCAGCCCCAGAGGGCTCCTGCTGCTGGAGGCCTCGGTGCTGTCCTGAGTTTGTTCCACACATCCCCATTAGTCTGGGACACAAACCTGTGTAATCTGCTGCTGGCAGAAAGCATCCCCACCAGCTGCCTCTTGCTCACTGCCCAAACAACCCCCGTGCTGCAGTGATGGATGGCTCCTCCTGGGGGCTTCAGCCAGCGCTCCCCACGTGTGACACACGCCAACTCACCTCCTCCTCTCCCTGCTTGCATACTCTTGGCCTCAAGTACAATGTTTGCTTCCCAAGCCCAATGTATCCATGTCTTAATAAATTAATGGCTTCCCACTGCACAATTTAACAGAGAAAACACTTTGACCGTTACTGATAATTCATACTTGCCTTTGCAATCATTCATTCTTCTTTCAGTTTCCAGTGGATGGCAGTGTGCACCGAGTACAGCAAACAACTGTCTAATATAACACTACTCTGTGCTCATGCGCTGTCTGCTGAGATTTTGATTTCTGCACGTTCTCTTGAAATTACTCCATGAGGATTAGATGCAAAAACAATTTATTTTTCATAAACTACTTCAAACAATCAAAGAGAGCAGAAAAAATGCATTCAAAGCATGACCCGTTTGGTCAGGGCATGTTCACACAGTGTTTTCTGTTGCACAGGAACAGCTGGTGGGATAGCTCTTCCATCACATCTCTGACCCAGCTGCTCACATATCGGTTACTGAACTCCCATACTCCTCAACATTAATTTAAAAAGGAAACTTTTTTTTCAGAGATCTGTTGTGGAAAGGAAACAGAAGACTACTCAGCCTTAACCTGTGAAGGGGAACCCAAAGGATGGTGCTAGCCTATTCTGATACATTGGCATACCCTGGGATTTTCATACCTGTCCTGGGAAGTGAGTGGGAACATCTCAGTGCCTGCAGTTTCCTCTACCCAGAGAGCTCCTCTCAATTCCATCCTTACCACCTTCCTCTTCTTCCATGAGACGGCTGTAACACAGCCGAGCACTGCAGGTGCAGCCACATGCAGGATTTTCTCCTGCATTTGGAAAGTGGAGAACAATTTGATCAGTGATCCCCAAAACAGCAGTAACATAGCCCAGGCCTCTCTAAGCCATATTTCATTCCCCCAATTGTGCAGCACTGGGTAACACACCCAGCACATAGGTTTACCAGCCCCAGTTGAGCCAGAGCCAGCTGCAGATAAACGTGAGACAAAATCAAAATCTTTCCTTAAATAACTGTTCCTGCAGCACTGGTCCTACCCATCACATCTGCTTCTCATGGACCCCAGGAGATTCAAAGTATTTCTGGAGTGAATGCTGCAGCCTGAAACCATTAAATCACCCTCTGTCCCAAGTGCCCATTCACTGTGCCCAGATGTTTTCATATCTTACAGTCACCTTGCCCTGTTATGCTCTGCGCTTTACAAGAAGTCTCAGATTTACTGGATGCGTACATTACCTGCTGCTGCTGCTGCAGCATGAGCTGGGACCACTACTCCCAGTCCTGCAGCAAGCAGGGGAGGAGTCACTGCAACCCCGTCACTTTTTTGTTTCATTGAGTTCCTTGAGTTAGTCCCCTGTGTAAGTCTGTTGTCTGCCACTGCTGGACTGGGATGAAGGCCAAGGAGGCTATGACCTAATGTTTTAGTCTGAACAGACAGGCAGAAGGGATAGATCTTAATAAAGGAAAGCTCTCTCCATGCATGCAATTACCTGACAACAATCTATTTTGGGAGGTTAATCTCAAGAGGAGGAACGTTCAAAGCTCTCACCTTGTTCACACTGGGAAGCTGTATTATCCCTTTAAAAACAGAGAATGAAATCCACGAAAATGATACAGAAAGAAGGAAAGCAGCATGGTGCTTTAACTCATGTTGAGCTCAGGAGAGGGAGGGGAGGGGGTCAGTCCTACTGGTCAAGCAAGCATGTGAACTTCGGCAAACAATTATCCCTGATGATATCCAGGTCCACCAACAGCTGGACTAATTCAGCCTCCTCTCCAGTGTCTCATGGCCAGACTCCTTCACGTATACAAAAAGCAAAATGCAAGTGAAACCCTCTGCATCTGCTCTTTCCCTCATGGGCCCTGGTGCCAAACGTAGGCAGAGGTCACACTGCAGCCTTGTTGCAGGAGGAATTAAGGTAGGAAATCAGGGAAATCATACTGACATGGAGCAAGGGGAAGGTTGTACAACTCCAGTAAGCCAGGCATGTCATGAAACCCCTCCCAATGGGCCACACAGTCCTTCACACGTTGTTACACCAATGCTGGGGATGATTTTTCCACATGTTCTCCTTTAAGGCTGAATTTTTATTATGCTGGCTTCACTTCTGCATCCTCTCCCAGTGACTCTGAAAGGTGTGCAGATGAAGGTAAGGTGAAACTGTGCCGCCGGCCCCTCTCATCTTGTTGGAGGGAGCACGGCTGCAGCTGCCAATGCCAGGATCAACCTGGTCTCAGCAGCATAGGACTGTCCGGAGTTTTATCCTTGTATTTAAGCACAGAATGTCACACAGTATGAGCTTGGCGCGGGACCTGATACGAATGTTAAACATGGCACGACAGGCACGTGTCCTGCATGCTGTGGGATTTCTTAGTCTAGCCACCATCTTCTGCTTCAGCAAATATGCATAGAATGGGTGGTACCTCTTTGCAACTTCATCACAAGAAGTATGCCCACTTCTCCTATTCTGTAGCAACCTTGACCTTCTGAGAGAAATTACAAAGACCGCTTCCTTCACAACTGGTGACATTAGGTTAATTATTTCCATCCTCCCTAACTAATGCTGAAGGTCAAGTACTGTTTTTCATATAAACACAACCCACGATGAAATAAAGAAGGTGATCCAGGAGGGTAAAATGTGACCGTGCACCATGATCTGGGATTTAGGTCTCACATGAAACACAAGACGCTCCTCTCCAAATCTCACTGAAAGCTAAGTACGTTCATAGTCTAATAGAGAGATAAACAGAGGATTTAGGACTGCATCTGAATAAGTATGGCAAGTTTTACTGAAATGGTATTTATAGCATCTGAGTTACAACCTTTGCAATAATATGGTTCCTGCTGGAGCAGGATCTCCTCTCACAAGCAACTCACCCACTTCAAGTCTCACTGGTTACCTTCTGTCTTAAATCACTTTAAAAACATGGCTCAAAGTCGTTTCATAGCTTTACTCTCTCAGAAATGTGCAACATGAACATAATAGTGTTATTAAGAAGTCAAAAATAACTTAACACAATAGCTATATAAGATTCTCCAATGGTCAAACTTTAAGCAATTACTTTTTGTTAAGTTCAGAAAATTAGCATATTTGTTAATCAAATTAATTTAAAAAGTAGCTTTTCAAAATAAAAGCAATGCTTTAAATAAATATAGTCTTCTTTATAACCATAAAACACTTAATCCTGTTTAGGTAACACAAATACTACACTCAAGCACAGTACTTAAACAATTGAAATGAACGCTGTGAGCATAGATGGACACTGGGATGGACAAGAATGCATTGCTTTGTGACATTTTCTGTTTTCTTTCCACAGCAACACAAAAAGATGTCCAATTCTCAGCACTACCCTAAACGCTTAACACATGCTAGGACATTTGTAACTGCTGCACATAAATGCTGGTACCCCCTTTTTTTTTTTGCCAAGCTATTTATCTATACTACATCCACAGTAGTTCTGCAGCCTTGTTTCAAATGTCTAGCATGGCACGATTCTTAACCACCGCAACGTAAGGCCAGATCCTGCCCATTTTATCCAACTGACTTCAATAAGATCCCTAAACAGAAGACAAGCAATGTCTGACCTCTCACCCTTCTTCAATGAAGCTCACAAGATGTGGAATTTTTAAAACCTTCTTTCCAATACTGGCACCACGGTGTGTTTCAGAAGGACCTGAAGCTCACCTTCAGAGTATCACCAAAGAATATTCACAGCTCTCCTTACAACTACAGGGCTGACTAGCTATGTTCATCACTATACAAGTTAAATACCTATGCCTATCAGAAAAGACTGTAGATGTCCTGCAGATCTACAAGGTAGCGGTGATGTACTAGAATGAAATAAATCAGATAGTTCTTACGTTATTATGTGTTATCTGGATGTATCCCAAAGAGCAGTTTGCTAAAATTCAGTGAAATGTACATCTGAAATCTAATCATAATCTACTTAGCAGTTCTGACCATTTAATATCGTCTCTTTAAATTGTTCATTAAAAATCATGTTCAGCATCTGCAGCAAACCATTGTTTTTGCCCTCACAAAAAACAGTAGTTAACGACATTTGTTGACATATTCTGTCTGTTTTAACAGCATAACAGTAATATAACCTATAAGTTAAATGATAGAAGCTGGAGAGTAAAACAAAGCACAAAAGCTGATACAAGTACTCTCTATTTGTTTTGATCTTCAGAAGGAACAGGCCTATTCAAAGATGACAAAGGAATAAATTAGTAAATGACTCATGTAACGCATGAAAGGCCGTCTACAGGATCTGCATATGCGCACACGCGCACTTGCATACAGCTTGGTTTCATTAGAAATCTTACTACTGGAGTTCAACTTACATAAATTAACTGCATTAAAATACTGACATTGTGAGGATTTTAATACTATTAATACCCTGTACAGGGCGTTCCTGTGTGAATCTTTAAAAGCTTTAAAAAAATAGTTTAGAGCTATTGAAATCTGTGACAAACGTGACAGCTCCGCCTCCTATCACAGCCTCCCGTTTTCATCTCCTGTATCCTTCTCCTGTATCGCTTCTAGGCACCGTTTTGACTTTGCATCTGCATGCCCACTTCCAGTTTTGCTCAGTCCGCAGGATAGGCACGCCAGCTGGATCTGTTTCATGTTTTCCAGGGCTTCATTCTTGGCATTCTTCAGGAGGTCTCCTTGGCCCTAAGGATGCACAGACAGAGAGAAGCAGGGATCACACACATCGCTCAGAACCAAAAGCAGGAACAATACTCTGTCACTGTTTCAGCACCGTGGAATGTGAGCCAGGTGCTGTCTCAAACCCCTTCTGCCTCCCTGAACACCAGCCCCAGTGGAATGGACCGAAGTCACTTCTGCAGCTCAGCTCACCAAGGAAGGCAGCAGCTGGCACAGTGAGCATGAATGCAATGGGAGCCAGACTTTCCCCCTTTTAGGACACCCCCTGGGAAGTAAGTTGGATCGACTGACTTATGGAGTTCACTGCTCCCAAGCGCTCATCTCTACAGAGAAGTGGACTATCTTCTTCCACAGTCAGTAGCAAGGATCTGCCAGGGATGCAGTAGCAATGACACGCAGCACCCTCTCCTCATGCCATTGTGCCATCCTCGCAGGAACACTCATTGCATCAGATCCCAAATGGCAACAGCTATGTGACCACAGCCAGGGTTCCTTACAAACTGGGAGACCCATCCCTCCTTGTAGCTGGCTTTGCTCTCCAGCCCTTAGCAGAGGCAGGCCAAACTGTGGTTGCAATAAGTGTGGCATTCTGTAACACCACAGTGAATCCTTTCAAACCACTCTCAGACCTCTGATCAGGTTGGGAGCAAAGGACCACATGAGTAAAAGCCTGTTTTTGTGTCTTCTCAAAGCACGCAAAGGTGAGGTGACTACAGGCTGTCAACGCAATTTGTAACTATCAAGAAAAACACGTTACGTGAAATTTGTATTAAAGAATTTGTGTTCAGAAATGCCAAAATGAATATTTATGTAACACTGATATCTCAAATGCCGTGGTGTAACAAGATTCTGGTGCTGGAGGATACAAATAAATAAAAGCTAGGAGTTGCATCTGA
This sequence comes from Gallus gallus, assembly GCF_016699485.2. Classification (NCBI taxonomy): domain Eukaryota; kingdom Metazoa; phylum Chordata; class Aves; order Galliformes; family Phasianidae; genus Gallus; species Gallus gallus. Next base: position 9,927,481 of record NC_052538.1, read on the forward strand.
TAATTAAAATTCAGTATCGCTAAGAACCTGAGCTGCTCTTCTCCTAACGTCACCCAAAGTACAGCTTAAAGTACACCAACACCGTGCAGCTGTTTGTGAGCATACTCAGAAAGAACACCCACACTGACCGAAATGTCACGTTCACCTCTCTGCCACCTAACTTGACCTCCTGCAACCAGAGCTGCTCGGTGAGGTCTCACAGGAGGCAACAGATGCAAGAGCTGGGAAAAACCAGAAGGGCAACAAACCACTGAATCTCATTCAGTTTTCAAAACAAACCAGATGTGTTGGAGGAAGCACAGCGTGACAACTTCCAGCAATGGGAGCATTTCAGCTCTCCCTTCCTCAGTATGAGAGGAAGAGCTTATCCCACACTGATGACCACATTTCCCTTTTTACCAGTGCCTGGCACTGGGCTTGCACCACCTGAGCCTCTGTTAACAGTGTTCACAAGGACGACACAATGGTTGCTTGCAAGTCTCCCAGCACTGGTAAACACCACGTGGGAAACAACGTCAGCCAGAGATGGCATCCTGCATCCGAGGAGGTGATTGCCTCATCTCCTGGTGACATGAATTCGTCCCTGCTGAACAATGCAGATCCTTCCCCAGATGCTAGGAATCCAACTTAATGCTAGAATAACAAAAAGCACTGGGATGGAGAAAGCAGCTCTATGCTATTTGGTATGGAGCACTTGTGAAGAGACTTATAACTTGGCAGCGTGACAGATACGGGTAAACAGACAAACAGCTTGGAACCCAGTGAGCAGATATGGCTTAAAAAAACAAAACAAAATTTATGCAAGCACACACTTCACATAAATGCATTCTTACTCGTACGATAAAGGTTGAGCTTATTTTTAAAGGCGGAAGGAGGGGATTCGGCAGCCCCATACATCTGCCTCTAGTGCTCAGCATGCCTCGCCCTCCCTGTCTGCAAATGGAAGGGGAAGCAAACCAGTCCTATGCTGCACATTGCAGCATAGCCAGAGAGCTCCAACAGCAGCATTACTAGTGACACAATAACGTTATGAAAGATGGTAGCAGACGCCCCACTACACAAATGCATTTCTGAATAGCTTGGGTTTAGCACGAAACAAACCCACTTGCAGTAGGGCTTGTTAGTGGTGCTTTTGTTTAGTCATGCATACAGGACTGCAGACACTGAAGGTTGCACCAGTGAGATGACAAATCGGTGTGATGATGCTTTGCAGCCTTCACTTCTCTGAGCAAAAAAACTGGTACTAGGAATTCATAGAATAATCTCTTTAGCACAAAAAGCAATTCAAAATAGACATCTCTAGAGTACAAAGCACAATTACACCCCCAAATGGGAAGAAACAGTGCAACAGAGAGGCAAAATCACAGACGATGATGACAATAGAGGCCCAGTACCCAGAAGCATCCGGCATCCTCTTTGTTGGGGTGTCTGGGAAAAGATTTCTAGGGAAACTACTTGGAATTTGGTACACCCCTGTTTGGAGAATGACAGCCTCAGCCCACCCTGGAAAGACTCATATCTGAAGTCCCCAGAAGCCAGGGGACTTCACAGCCAGTGTGACAGCACTGAGCCATCAGCTCTCCCTTATGCATATCCTGATTTCACATTTAAGTAACCAGGCAATTCAGATTAGAGGTTTCATTTGAGGCAACACATGACATGTCTCCTGGTTCCAAGAAGAGGAAAAACTCCTCCTGAGCATAATTTCAAGGTTTTGAAGACATATTTTGCAGTGATCTAAAAACAGAAATGGATTTATCAAAGCAATGCAGCTCCATTCATGTGCAGACCAACTGATTTACGTCTTGGTTTCCTTGTGCTTTTTATTTTTAAACAGCTGTTTCGCTTGAGCAAGCTGAAGGAAAAGAAATGATTTTGAATGATCTGTCACAAACCAACCCCCCCTGACAGAGCTGGGGTAATTCTAGAGATACTGAAAAAAAAATCTGTGGGCATTCTCTGTTTGAAAAGCCATCTGTTTGCTTTGTAAAACTGGCTGTGAACATAATCCACTTAAGGAAAACGTCAGCAAAATTGTGTCAACACCTTAACAAACTAAATGCTGGATAGAAGCTAGAGTAAACTTCAAAAGCATGACTGCGTTAAAACTATCTTCATAAGCCAGTCAATGTGATAACCTCTGTGCATAAAACATCCTCTTTGCTCTTACGAACAAAGCATCTTCCAGACGGAGATCACAGGAGTGCATTGCGGCATCTATCCATCCATCTTCCTTTTGCTGTTGATATCATCAGCCTTCCTGAACACGAATACTTGTGAGAAAGGTTAAACTCAACATGTGGCAGGACGCTAAGCTAAGCCAAGAGAGATTAATCAAGGGTTGCACTTGAAGAAACAATCAAGAGGCCCATTTTAATTTAGAGTTAGGGAACATTCTGTGTAAGGTTTCATACACCTAACTGCAACAAGCCATGGAATCTCAGCATAAATTAACATTACTGTAAAAATAATGCAGCTTGTCAAGCGAGTGTGAGATTATGAGCTTTTACCTTGACAGGCTAATAGTACTGAGGAAACAGGGATCATCTAGCACAGCTTTAAGTACTGCTCAGTTCCAGTGACAACCCGTGAGAAGATTTAAGGTGTGTATGAGTAGCTCGAGGTAGACACTGGCACAATGGCCACAGCTGAATTTTGTAGATATTATTATTATTTACAATTCTTACCAAATCAAACTCCTTCATTTTTATGAGTCAAAACCACAGCTTATTGTACCCAGTGAAGAGTCAGAGTCTGAGGTCAGAGAAATGAAAGGAGAAGGTGGTTTAGGAAAGGAGCACCATTTTGTGTTTGATTTCACAATGCTGTGGGTTTTTTTTTTTTTTTTTTAAATATACAATGCATGTTATCTCCTTGTGAATATAAATATACAGGTGTAGGTACATACATTAATAATTATTATTTATATTCCCATGCTTTCCAGGCAATTTTGTCCTTTATGTCATGATACACCGCTAGCTTTGAGCTCCTGCCATTACTGGGGCTCAGGTGGTCAGAAAGGCAGGACATGAACCTCCCCAGGCTGCAGCTGCTCACACCAGCACTGGGACTGCAGGAAGTCCCTGGGGGTCACGGTCCAGCCCAGTCAGACATAGGCACCTTGCTTTGCCACCAGCCAAGCAGAAAATCCTTGGTTGTGTTTCCAGGGGGGCGAAATACTGTCTGTGAAGGCCATTTTGTAATCTGCTTCTTGTAAAAGCAGACAGTGCTTATCTCCAGGCAGACACACTCCCTGACAGCATATTATGGGAGTGTTCCTTTTCATTCCACAGGGGCTGAGTACACAAGCAATAAATAACAGAAGTCTCTATTCCTCCCCTGCTGTCCGTGCCACATCACGCTTGTGATATTACTGTTATTTTTTAGCTTTTTCTCAAAGAAACAAGCTCTTTATTATTTAATCATAGAGCAACATCCCCACCCCGGAGTACTCGGCTGAAGAAGCCAGACAGCAAAATAGAACAACTGCAAAATAATGGCACTGATAATCAACTGAAGGACTTGGAAAGCACAAATGCTGGAGTGCAGCTGGGATATTCATGTACTCTGTGTGAAGGCTGCATTTACTGCGAGGGGTGCGTTCTCTAAGTGCAGAAGGTGATACAGACATTGGGGGTGAGACAGAGAACAGCCACAGCAGTGACACATCTCTTCCTTCTTCTTCACGCTTGATATTCATGTGAGTCTGGGAAGGGAAACCACACCAGCAGCCTCAAAGGCACTCACTCCCTTGCCAAGATACGCAGCCCTGAGGCTGATCCGTCCCAGCCAGCGACCTCCTGCCAGCAGCACCAACTGTAGGACAACTCCTGGGTGAAGAGCTCACAGGTGACTGAAAATACCGTTTCATAAAGAAGCCTCATACAATTTGCAATTGTATGAGTGAAGGAACAACGCTCGTGTTACTTCAGGTGGTTGGTAAAATTCACACGAGCAACAGCAAGGTGTCCAAAACAAGCAGTTCCCTGTACATCCAGAAGGGGCTCCCAGCAGTTTATGGGAAAGTGGGAAGGAATCAGGACTATGGCTGCTCCACAGAGTCCTGCCCCCAGCCTGACCTGAGCACTCAGCACGCTCATCTATCAGCCCAGTTCTCCTCAGTCATGTATCTGAGCCAACACAGAATGCTGACCATGGCCAAGGGTTGGGCAACCCTCTTAAGCATCCAATTGCTTTTGCTCCAAACTGGTACTCTGACCCAGAGGTGGAGCCTGATGCTAAAAATCATGCATGTAGTGGAAGTGTACAAGAGATTCAAGTCACCTGAAATACAGTTCTGTCTGATTTAACTACTTACGTTTGAGCTCCCAAACTAGACTGATCTACCAGCAGTTCATTTTTGGGCTGTCCCATACAAGTCCCCAAACTTTTTAACTGATTGTATTTGTCACTTTGGTCTCACTCCAAAGGCCTGGATTAGAAGTAATGATTAAACATACGATCTACAAAATAGTCTGTAAAGGTGTTAAGCATCAGCCTGGCTAGTTTTCTAGCAGGCTGGTGACAGACCATTGCAGCCAGTGCAGCACAAGGCAGTGACATGAGCAGCTGTGCAGAGGGAACGCCAGCTATGGTACTGCCTCAAAAATCACCTGGGGTGTTCTTCTTGGTACAGTGCTTGATACCAAGAGGCAGCTCCTTTGGCACCGCACTGGGCAAGGCTCTGTAATTCACTACAAAAGTGCCAATCCACAACTTGTATATTTCCAAATTGTGCAACACAGCCAAATGCAGACTTTGAGGGCAGCCTGGGAGGCAAAAATAGGCAAAACTCCACTGTGACATAAGAAAAACCAAGAAACAAACAAACAAACAAACAAAAGAACCCCAAACAATGCAATCTGCAAAAAAGCAAATACTCAGAAAAACTACATTTGGCTGCTGGCTTCCCCAGCATGAGGATATCACTATCTTGTGCAGCCACAGCAACTTGGGAAAGACTGTCTGTGTTTGGAATTCTCTTACATGATTTGCTTAATGCAATAAAGGAGAAGGCCCTGTGTGGCTGGCTTGCCACATAGTCAAGTGCCCTCCCAAATACCGCTGGCCCTAGACCAAAGCCTGAGAAGGAATTAACATCAGGCATTTTTTTTAACAACTAAGCGGGAAAAGCATTCAAAGCTGTAATGTTCCCTATTGATCTTCAAACAGAGCTCTCCACTGAAATCTATGGCTTCTTGCAAATCAATGGCACTGTACAGCTATAGCCTATTCTTCCATGCAAACATTTTATGTATAAAAATGGTAGGCATTTATTTTTATTTAAGAAAAAAAATGCCTCTTGGTTCTCTCTCATCTGGGCATTTCAATTAAATTACCTTATATGAGGCTGTCAAAACCAATGAATGTGAGCACTGTCTGTCTGTACCAGTGCCGCAGCAGGAATTTGCTTTCAGAAATGATGGCATTAATTTGAAGTTAGCAATATGCTCAGCAGTTCAACTGTTCGAGTGTCTCCCAGGCACTGTCTCTTGCAGACAGCTTCCATGCACAGGCACAAATGTACGGACCCTGGCTGTCAACCCTGCCCTGCTCAGAGCCTGCCTATTTTCTGGTAATAACTTTGAAACTGAAGGGCTGGCTGGAAGCCCCAGAGTGCACAATCAATACCAAGAAAACCTCATATCATTAAAGAAATCGGGGCATTATTTTAGATACACGGTCTTGAGATGGAAGTCTCAGCATATGTCTAGGTTTGTGTCGGTCCTCCTTCTGTTACAAAAGCAAGCACCCCACATGCACTAGCACCAGCTAGTAACTCTAGTGAAGTCTGGAGAGAGTCAGCAAAAACAAAAAAAGGGGAAAAAATGAGGCCACAAGGGCAGACTTTTCTTGCATTTCATTTTTCTAAGTAAAAGGATCAGATGCAGGAAAATATATGTTTTGCAGCTCACAGAACACCTGTGCAAGACAAGCCCTGAACAAAACACTCGGCTGGAAATAGCTGGCACTCCCCCACCTCCCTGCTCCCCCATGCTCTCTGCATTGTCACACCGGCTGCAAAACACAGTTAATAATGAAATCGTGTCCTTCATTACAAACGTCGACTCCAAACATCCATTAAGTTCATCAGGAACTGGAAAGGCTTTACTGGCCCTCTCACATGTGGACTGAACAATGGGTACCTGTGCTGTTTTGGCATTTGGGTTGTTTTGTGTTTGCTTTTTTGGGTTTTGGAAAGGAGGTTTTAAGAGGAGATGCAGCAGAAACAGTGCCTGCTCACCTTAGATCACTGCCAAAACCACTGCTGAGGGCAAACAGCTAGAAAAATATCTGCAGCTGTGCTTCCAGCTAACTGAAACCATCTCATGAAGGTGAAATGAGATTCAGAGTGCAATCCCTGGACAGGTAATGGAGCATACTTAGATCACGCCTGCTCCTACAAACAGCTCCTTATGTTCTCCTGGTCCCTGACTGCCACAAGCATTGATTTCTTAGGAACTGTATAGTTTGCAGACCCACTGCTATGGTGTCTGGCAAACATCACCTGCTGATTGGGCTATGGGAATTACAGAAACTGCCAGAGCTCCTTGTTTCTACACAGAGACATGAAACCCTCTCTCTACTTGACCTGAGGTACTCTGGGCAGCCTGTCTGTAACCTGTCCACAAGCAGCACAGTTGACAAAGGATTTTACACTGAAGCAGAAAGCCTTAAGCTGAAACAACAAATGCCAGATCATATGAAAGGTAAGAGGGGGTGGAGGAGAACCTAATGGCTAGGAGGAAACAGGTTTTGTAAAGACACCAGGGTAAAGGCTCTGATCCACCTGATCCCTGCCAGCTCAGATGATAGTACTCTGAAGTCAAAGGCCAGTTTGCCAGTGACCTCAGTAAAAGCAGAACTGAGCTATTTCCTCCGCTCACTTTCCACCAGGCAGAGGTCAGAAGGCTGCTATCTGCCAGCATCTGTGGGACCCGTGTGCAACATGGCTTGTTTGCCTTGGGAGAATCCCAGCTTGTCCCTTCCAGCGCAGATGTGAAACCAAGTACAAACAGGAGTGCATAAGGTTATTTTTGTAAGAAGCACGCTGACCCGGGAGGCAAAGAGCTACTGAAGTGAAGTGACTGTGAGGGAAGAAGAAAATCTGGAGAGGTCAGACACAAGATGTGAGAACTTTCCATGAAAGATGGAAATGGAGGCAAAAAGTAAATCAAGTGAGCCAAGCACAGAAAACAGCAGTACAGGGCGAGGACTATAGTATTCATTTACACACTCATTCCCCCACAGTGTCAGTGAGGAAATCAAACAATTTCCAACCCACTACAACGCCATGCCACTGAAAACGAGAGGCTTTTAGCAAAACTCAACCCAACTTTTAAGCCCATTACAGAGAACATTAACACGCCCCAAGTTTACTTGGGTGAGAGCTGGGGAAGTTGCACGGGGGAAATTGATGTTCTCCAATCTCAGACCACCAAGTCACCCTGAAGTAAGTTGTCTGTACATGGATGCTGCCAGGTGCCTCCAGACTCAGTTCATTTATCTCTCACTGTTAAACTGGGCCCCGTTAGCTGAGCTGTGCAACTCCCACCACCTTCGTCACTGCTGGAAAATGTAAACCAGGGCTGGAGGACACAAACTCATGATCACAAGTACACATTGTTTAGACAGCTCATGTGAGTTTTTTTCAGCAAAGCAAAGCATGTGATTAGATTATGGACCTCAGTTGAGTCCTATACTTTATTTATCACCAGTTGCCAGACAAGATTGTCTTAGACAGACATCTCTGTCTAAGAAGTGAAGACAGCAGGGACATGCAGGGTGTGCTGAGAGCAATCACCTTTGTGAATGATCTTTGGAGACCTCCTCGTGTTACTCATGGAGATGGCCTGAAGAAGTTAGAGTCAAAATTAAGTCCAGGTGCCTGGCGCAGAGAACCATCCCAAAGGAGACTGCACAAATACATGTCTGTCTCAGGTGCTTTTTCATCACCTTCATCTGGCTCTCCTCCTCTCTGCTGCTTGGTACACCAGCATGACCAGACCACAGGCACTAAGGCACAGCAGTCCAGGTGATACCAGGTGAGAACATGCAGAGCACTTAACTGTCATTGTTGTCACTGCTAGTTTCCTCAATTCAGACTGCATCACAATGCATCTGTAATGCTTCTCTTGCCAACATGGAACCTGCTTCCGACCTGTAACACAGAGGACCCTGGGCACTGAGTTTTTTAATTTTCTCCCTTAATGTTGACTGATGTGTCTCTTCAGTCTGCTCTCATACGTACACAGCTAGACGTAAGTAATGCCATCTTCTTGTGATCTAAAAATAAACAGAAACTGCCACAGCTACAGTGCCTCTGCTTTTGTCTCAGCTTTTCTCGCCAAATGCATCCCCATAGGATCCTCTGAAGTGGGAAATGACCTGGGCCTGGGAAGTGATCCGTAGGAGATGGAATCACCTTTGGATCGAGTAGGGCTCATTATCTTGCACTTTATTTCAAATGACCATATTAGGTTAGATGTTAGGCAGATTTCTTTTTTTTTTTTTTTTTTTTTTTTAATTTTGTTAACTAAATGGGTGATGTGGCAGTGGCACAGGTTACCCAGGGAAGCTGTGGATGTGCCATTGCTGGAGGCATTCAAGGCCAGGTTGCATGAGGCCCTGGACAGCCACATCTGGTGGGTGGCGACCTGCCCATAGCAGGGGGCTGGAACTAAACAATCTGTAAGGTCCCCTCCAACCTAAGCCATTCTATGACCTAGAAAAAAGGAGAAAAAAAAAAAAAAGAAAACTGCAGTTGTCAAGGAAATGACAACTACAAGGACACAAGATCATGGTTTTCCAATCTACTGTTCCTGGAGTCAAGTGTACTTCCACCTGCAAGCACTTCAGTCTCTGATTCTTCAAGCGACTGCTGCACAGCACCTGCACAGATTCTTGGGATCACCTGCCATGGTTAGGGCTTACGGGATCTACCAAGGTCACTGTGGTGAACAACCACAAAGCAATGCCTGATCTCGCAGAATACCCATGACTTCTATTTCACACAGTCCGTGGCTTTTAACTAATTGCCCAAGTCCACCCTGCATAACCATATTGCCAAAAAATGCGTATGTCAACATGGAAGTCTTTACTCAACAATCAGTGGTTAGACTTAAAAAAATAAATCAATATCACCACCGAGCTAAATGTAACCACTTCATTCACCTCAGATTTTGGGATATATTAGCAACGTGGATGAATATTTTTCGACTTCAATGTAAGGAGGTAGAAAATTGAAGATGGGCTGGTACAATGAAATGGAGAAGGTCACACAAGCAAGCCACTGCCCACTGGATTCAGAATTCAGTTCTCTTGGCTCCTGTACTCATATAAATGCAGAACAAATCACAAAGGTCCCCCCTAACACTGGGATCATACATGTTCCAACAAATGCAGAGAACATTTCTGTGTACACCCAGAAGGGAGGACTTGTTATTCATGAAGAGGTATGCTATCCCCCATCTTCAGTACAACAGTCATAAAGTACGTTACCAGACGTGACTGAGGCCACTGACAGCCAGAGGAAACCAACCACCTCTCAGCAACAGAAGAAGAGGAAGTTTCAGTGGAGCAAATGGCAGCTTTCATCACCTCCTGAGACCCCTCTAGAATCAGCTCCATTTAGACACTCACTCCCCCTGAAGGGAGCATGGTTTTGTAGACAGTGTCATGCAATTCACTGAACAAAAGGGGCAGTCAACTTTGCATCGCTTATACAAAGGTATGTGATCTGCAGCAAGGAACTCACGATGCACACAACAAAGATAGTTTTAAAAATACGTTAACCTTCTGGCACACACCAAAGATTATGACAAACCACAGCTGTTCCACACTAGCACAGGTTTAATGCTCCCAGAAGACTATATTGCTGAGACCTAACAGTAAGCAAACACTGGAGAAAGAGCAACATAGAACTCTTGCACAGCCCTTCCCCATGTACAAACCAGTGCTCCACCTCCCTCTGACACTCAGCAGCCTTGCACAAAATCGGGACAATTAACTGTGGCTGGAGGCTTCCAGCAGCAGCTCCCACCTGCCCCGTCCCTGATGGACAACCACGAGACAGAGCCTGCTCAGACACTGGCTGCTGAAAGAAGCTCCCCTATGGCTCACAGCCCCGTGTCTAAATGAAGCAGTGAATTTAACAGCTTGGGAACACAAGCACTTGGGGTACAAATCCTCCCAGAGCCCTGTGGGTTATTCTAGCTCAGGCAAGGAACTGAGCTGATGCAGGTTAGCTCCATGCTTACAGAAAAACAAAGGGAGCTTTTCTACCTGCCTTTCTTAGCGCTGAAGCAATCCCAGCTCTGCTAGGCCTTTATCAGGACGCATGATGCTGATTTGCAGTGGCATTCAACAAATTTAAAATACAAGGAAGGCAAAACATCCTGCCAGGCACCGTCAGTCTCATCTCTGCACAGACGAGAAACAGCAACGTGTGTCGGCTGGGAGGGACAAGATGAGCACAGCAACAAATCCTCAGTTGTAATGTGAACTTCCTAAGTTCACGTTGAAATAGAATTAAAAGATTATAATGGAAACAAAGTCATTTAAAAATGTAACATGCTCTTTCAATAACAAATAACCATGCAACTGAGTCTCTCTTCTCGTATATTATTTAAGAGGCATCAGGAATCCTCCAAGTTGTATAAAGAGAGAACTGAAGATTCCTAAGCAGTACTCAGTGCTCACACTGTTACAGATGAGTCTATCCAATTACATCCAAGAAGAAAAGCTCCATTTGATGCGTCTCAGCACAGGATAAATATCCACTGCTTAACTGACTGCCCTGAAACAAAATCAACAGTATGTAGGAGAGCAAAGGAGGAAGCCACCAACTTCTTCACTGTTGCGAATCATCATCCAGGCAAGGCACCATAGGACACTGCAGCCTTCAACACACCAGAGGCAGCCACTCATTTCTTTTCATTATTTGTCAGTTCAGCTAGTGACAGATCAAAGGATGAAACGTGCAAATTTCTGCTGAAACTTTTACTTTCACTACCGCCCTTTTAATTCTGAATGAGGTCATGTTGTCAGATCAGCACACATTCCATGTCAGACACTTCCATGTCTTCCAGGCTGTGTTAATTAACTCCACCACTGGGCGCAGCCACTTTTGATATCCCATATATTTGATATTTGATGTCTCGGATGGAAAAGGCACCAGTGCAGGGGAGGCAATGGAGGAAGAAGTTGCTGAAGTTCCTGCTCCACTTGAGTTCCTGCCTTCACTGCCTCCTTTAAAGGACAGCAGATGATACTGACCTAGATTGACACAAGCCTCCTTCAGCGAGAAACCCTCTACTAACGCTACTCCATTCAGTCACTACTTGCTTTTTGTTGTTTGCTTTTTCCTTATTCCAACCTGTTTTCATGCTCAGTTCTGTTCAGGCGCACATACGTGCAGCAGCAGCAGCTCTTTATAAACTTAAAAACATAAATTGAGTTCTCAGCATACCAGCCCCTTGCTTGGGGGGTGTCCAGCCTGTACCACTGAAGTGCCTGTGGCACAAGGGGCAGCAGGCACAGTGACCCCGCAGGTGCCAGCCCTGCCTCCTGCCACCACCATCATGGCAACGCGATGCACCTTGTCCCACTTCACATCCACAGCTTCTGGCACTTTGTCACGTCACTGTAAATCAAAGGCACCTCGTAAGACTGCTTGCCGCTTCTCTCTGGCTTGTCTTAGTCAAACACAAGAAAACCAGGCAAAGACAAGTCATCACTGGAGGCATTTTATATCATCTTTCACTTCCCTGACCTGTTCTTGTCTCAGCGTTACTGCTGTTCTGCATATATGTTTGACGGCTTCTTACTCTGCCTGATCTGAATGTCTGGGTCACTGCTTCTTGCCAGCCAACAAAGCACTGCTGCCATGTCAGTAGTGCCTACGACCCCAGGAAATAACTGACTAACATGGGATGAAGTCTTTCTTCTTTGACAAACCAAGCCTATTTGAAAGCCATGTTGGGCTTGGTATCGTGACACATCTCTTCAGAAATTCAAGGTATCATGAAGAAGCCAGAGCTGTGAACCCTCCCAGTTGCTCTCCCCTTCCCATCTCAGTTTCTTCCCTTGCCACCATTTGGTACCTGCAGATTTAAGATCACCGGGGTGGCCTTCACATATGTTTTAAACATGTGAATACTTAATTGGCTCTAAGTCTGATTTGTGTCTTGAAATTTAACTTGACCAAGAAAATAGACCTGGTGAGAAACACCGCTGGAGCTTCCAAAGCTCACACAGAGCTGTTGGGTACCCAGAGAGACCATGAATTACTTGTCTGAGACTGCTAACTACATCCTCCCCAGAGCAATGCTCCTGCAGCGTGGCTGACAGCCAAGAACAGGATATTCGAGCTGATTAACCAGTACTGCTTAGAGACTGGGATTACAATCCTTTTATCCTGATGCACGCTGTTAAAGTAACCTGAGAAGTTTGCACCGCCAGATACAACTGACAAAGTCCACCAAGATCCTACTGCCTTGGTGCTTGGCAGGTGCATTTCTACTTCAGGTTTGGACAAGAAATGCAAACGGTGGTGCTGTGAGCAGAGCAAGGGAGAGCTCGAGGCAGCATTTATCAACCTAATCAGCAGAGAACAGCATCCTACTGAATACAAGAAGGATCCACCTACCTTATAATTACATGGTTTAGGTCTGTTTGTCTACAAAATACACTGATTAAAACAGCTCTGTGTGGAATTCACACACTGTTACCTCTCTATCTTGTAAATCATGATCACTGAAAGGACTCTAATTCCCTATCCCAGAGAAATTGCATTACACCGCCCAGTAGGCACAGGTGTGCCCCAAGAGTCAAGGGAGGCTCAGCCTCCTGAAACCCGGAGCCTCCACCATACTGGCCATCATCTTCAGCCCACACGAAGGGCCCAGGAATGAAACATTCTCCCATTCTGCTCTTCTAAGCTCCTCACGTGCTCAGCAAGCAGTGACATAAACTACTTTGTGCTTCCTGACCTTTCGCTTTACTGTTAAATGAAATGACTCAAGTTAAGCAGGCTGGTATTTACAAGAATAAGTGGATGTTCGCTTTGCTGGACCTCTTCACCTTCTCTTTAGCACCTTCTCAGTCAATCTTTTGATGTCATTTTTTTTCTCCTTTTTTGCCCTTAACTTAATGTGTAAGAGTCAAACCTGATCTAGCAACGACATGAATAATTAGACAGGCTTGGCATTCCCTCATACCTGTCATCCCACAGCAGGCTGATCCTTTGGAAGAACTGCAGCCAAGTCAGACTTGGTAATGCAGCAGCATTTCAGGAACAGCCGGGTCGTGCCACCCAGGGAGGTTTAAAAGTTGAAACAACACTCTGAACTGCAGCAATGATGGAAATGCAAACCATATGAGGATGAGACAAAAACATTTGACCTCTCTGGAAAATGAGTCTTCAGGGTAATCACTTTCAAAACATATTTATCTAGGGAGATCTGGAGATGAGTAAACATAGAATAATATACCCAGCCCTGCATTTGAAGGGAGGTGTGAACACTCCGTACCACGCAGACCACTCCTGCCATACTGCTCCTGCAGGACTATCACTGTCACAAGGTGACAGCAAATCACAAGCATTTGTTGCTGAGCCACTACAGTGTGTACTGCATCTATTTTTGCAGTTTTGCAGGCTGAGTACCAAGGTGCTCATGTTCTCAGAGAAGTGCTGGGAAGAGTAAGGACAGCAGATATGGGGATACTTTGGGAAGAGGCAAAGGCCTGACTGATTTACAGGGAAAAAAAAAATACATGGTGCATGGAATGCAGTAGCTTTGCAGGTACTTGTGAGTTCACCATGTTGTAGCTTAAGACCAACAGAGCGCAAACTCTCACACAAATCTTTTGGCAACAGCTGTATGACATGAGGTAGAATACATTGCTGCAGTCGTGCTTAATTACACATGTCCTCTTGAAAATGCCATGCTGCTCTGGGGTCTTCTGTAGCATGCCAAGCAGCAAAGCCATAGTTCCTACCTGACTACAGGAAAAAAGTCCTGTGTGGAAACAAGCTCATCTTACTTACTAGATGGTTTTACTGTACAACTCAAAGTAAAAACAGTGCCATACTGTGATATAATAACTATGGAAAGGACCTTGTTCTTCCAAAGGTTCAGCAGCATCTCTTCATATGGTACCATTGTAAGGATCCTTGACTAATAATCACTGTCAGATCTGTTGCTTGTCTTCCTAAAGAAAATTGCTACCTTGTTATAAATGTGAAATTCAGCTCAGTCGAAGTGAAGCCTGGTGAGAGTTCATCTGTGTGCATGTACATATTCCAGAAATCCATCTTTTACCTCTCCTAGAAGCCCACCTGGTGTTCTGCCACCCAAATGAAAGGTCTGGATACTGCAGGTCTCCAGTTACCAAAGGCTGTTTACTCCACTGTCAACAAATGGTAATACTGATAAAGAAGCATTAGTGGAAGTGGTGGTCCGGAACTGGAATTTGTGCAGCTTCACTGCATAACACCACTACACCCGAGCCAACATGGATGATGACATCATAAATTTGAGGATTGCTCCCTCAGAGTGACTTGCATTAGCAGTTTAATAATTGCATGCCTCCTGCACACAGCAACCTTTCTCTTTACACATCTAATAAGCAGTAATTTAAATGCAAGATAATTAGCAGATGAAGTGATGGACAAGGTGATGAAATGATCCCTGAAAACTTAACCATTTGATGTCCTGTAGTCAGGAGCTACGAAAGGCAGCACCCAAAAACAGTTGGGAGTCCTAATAAGACACACTAAGAATACCAGTACAGCACCAGAAGCAAAACCTCATCACAGGCAGCCAAACATTTAAAAAACATGAATGCATTTCAGAGCAGAGACCAAACTCAAACATTTGTTTTTCTCCTTCAGAAGAAGATCAAAACAGTAAATGCCACTTTGTCTTCTCATGGCTTGTCTATAAATAAGTCTGCATGTAGATCAACTAACCAGATAGTTACCATCAACACAAAGGCAGGTATTTGGTGGCATTGTTGCCAGACTGTGTGCATGCTGATCATCAACACCCAGGAAAATACATTTGCACACGTAACACACCCATGTGAGAGCACTAAACCCGAACCACACAACACACACAAATCTCATGGGCTTACTTGCCATGCTTTGGGCACTCTGGTGGATCCTAGTTTCCATGCCCAAGCAAATACATCCTGGCAGCCCATGGCACATTCACCTCAGCAAGGAGAGTAGTTTTGAAGGCTACAACCTTTTCTTCCCCCCCCCGTGGGAGCAAATCCCACAGGAGAGGCAGCAGACAGGAGGGCTCCAGGAGAGGCAGCATCCAGCATCGCCCCACACCAGATCTACACAAATGCTGCCTGCACATACCTACGTGTATCGACCAAAAGCCAGCACCCGGGGAGAAATGAGAGGTGCCTACACACTCATACCCACAGGAAACCCTTCACTCAGTGATATGTGTGGTTAGCTATTTTAACACCGACTAAATACCTCATGAAAGTGACCTGTGAATTTGTGGCAAACCCAAGCTGAGCAGTTTGGCAGGGCTGTTAGGAAACACCATGGCTCACATGAGGTGATAAACAGAACATTTCTGGCTACCTTTGCACTTTAGTGGTACTTAAGTACAGAAAAAATCAAAGGTACGGAAATAGAGGTGCACAGAAATAAAAATGAAAGCGAGACTACATTTGAGATCACAATGACTAATTATGCTGTGAGAAAATGATTATTCCACCTACTGTAATTACACTGTGCTTCTCAATATTACCAACTGTGTGTGTCATGCTACTTTACACAATGTGGGTCCAAATAGAAAGACATAACATTTTAATAATAAACGTCAGGAATCAACTCGTTAGATTGCCATAGAGTTGTACTGTCCCTGTTCTTACCACTATCTTTCTGTTCTGGTAAATAGCCTGTCCTGCTGCTGATGGGTATTACTAATCCCTAATCGTGTCGATATAAACTAAGGAAGAAAATAACACTGTTTTGATTCGATCTCATTGCATTCCTGCTAACAAATACCCCCGGGTATTTTGGAACGCAAAGAATGCTCGCAGTTGTGACTTTTATAAAATGTACTTTAATTTTACACTGTTACCATTTCATTATTTGGCCTGGAGCATTTTATTTTATTTTTTACTGCATCCCCTCTTTGAATTCAAAGCTCACCTATTGCAATGAATATTTATAAATAATGCATTAATTAAATGTGCCCTTCCTTCACTAGCCTAGGAGGACTATTAATCATCTGGCAAGAATGCAAGCACAACAGCTCATGGGCACAAACTCGCAGGAAAAGCTGACTACTGCTGCACAACGTAACTGCCTCCAACAACCCCGAGCACGTGAAGAAGCTTCTTCCCAGAGATGTTTAGCCTTTCTCTCACCTCACCCAGTCATGATTCATCCAATGCATTTGCTAGATACTGCAGGCTGTTCTTCTTTTCTTACCTCTACGCCAACAGCTAGTGAAATGCATTTGCAGTGACCACCCTGAGAACGGGCATGCAGAGGACACCCCGTTTTACTGGGGGAGGGTTGTTGGTCTCTCCTCACCAACACCTCTGCAGAGAGCTCTCACCAGCACATTGCGGAGAGTAAGTGCCAAAGAAGATGCAGCTGTAACCAGCAATAGGTTTGTTAGGGGCAGGGTTACTGAAATATGGTATTTTTTAAGGGAACAAAAGAAGCTTAAAGAAAGGAACAATCACCAACTGCTTTATATCAAACCCCTGAAGTACAAACACGTTCATCTTTGCCTCGTGGCACTGCTGAAACGAACATCAGTCAGAATGAAAAGGTGCTTTGTGTGCTCTTCTATCAATAGTAGCTGCAACCAACACTGTTGGTACTTCACTGTGTAAGTAAATAAACCCAAGAGGCTGTGGCTCAGAAACTATACACAATTTATTCTTTGACCTTGACTAAACGTTCATAATGTTCTCTGATACATGACAGAATGTGTGAGGCAACAAATATTTTTCATGGGAAACGTTTCCCTGATACCCCACTCATATCTTCATTAATCACAGATCATCTCAGAGGTCTGAACTTCTAAGTTGACAGGCATAGAAAAATGCAGAAGTTTGGAGCAGCCCTGACTGTGCGTACGGTGACTGAATGTGAGGCATTTATTTTACCTAACGCGGCTAAAGGTACTCAGAATGACGTACACAATTGCCCAGTGCATTTTTTTGTTCTCTGTAGCTACTCACCTTAAATATACTGTGTGGAAAAGGTCAGTCCCTTCCATCACATCTGAACTGGCTGCCTTTTCTCTTCATCAGAGGTTCTATTAACTGTACCTACGCTGACTCCATTGCCCTTTTCCTCCCTCTCTCACAGTGAATCAAGGTCCACATGAACCACAAGTGTCCCTCACATCTTCTAACCCTTCCTTCACACCACCACCCTCTCTCACCCATTTTTGCCTCTCAGTGTCTCGTTCCCAATTCCTTTTTGTTAGCGCTCCTTCCATCTCCAAGAAGCTGAGGCCTGTCACCTCCTGCTGCGCTTGCTACTGCTGCTGCATGTCATGTTTCAATGTCTATTTGATTAGTAACCTCTTAAAAATTCCCTCTGCCCTGTGAAAGGAAAGGTGCTATGGGGCTAGACACAGGGCAACCCGCCTGATGGGAGCTGGAGGGAGCGAGCGGCAGGGAGGGAGCAAGGAGACGGGAGTGAGCAAAGTGTGATCTATCAGAGCAAGGTGGGAAATGAGGCTGTGAAGCTCATGAAGGTGTGAGCTGAATGCTAACAATCTGAATGCTTGGCTGGGGTCCTCTCCTTGCCATTTGATGGAGCTACACCAGATTGTCTCCTCTTTCCATCTTAGGCTGTCCCGGGGCAACTTCATCCAGGCCCAGACGTCCAGCTGCCATGGCAATTTATGGCTGCCAGTACTGAGCCTGTCACTAAAGCCTGCAGAGCAAAGCTCTCACTGCACAGCATGTCACTGTGCTGCCAGGATGGAGGCTCTTTTAGCCACTCAAATGGTGTTCCACTTTTGAAACACATCCCTGACATCTGCAGGATCTACAGTATTTGTTGTGTGTTTTTTTCATAGCAGCCTACCCCATTCCCCCACCTTTCCCAAGAGACCCTCTTGTCCTCATATTACAAATGAAGTGTGTATAACCCAGTGTCACGTCACATTCAGGGTGTGTGAAGGCAGAACAGGGAAATGAAACCGGGTCTTTGAGCACACAAACTCATGAGCTATTTTTCCTCCTTTGTGCAGGCTTAGGTAAATTCCCCTCCATAACTTCCAAACCACAGCTGTGATTAAATACATACAATAATGCTCAGTAACTGGGAGTAATTTATACATCCCATTAAAACAAAATGTATCTCCAATATTAGTGAGACATCACCAACAGACAAGCTAAAAGGACCAAAGATTTGTTAACAGGAGCCACAAGGCAGTGTGTTCTCTGTGCTTACCTTCAGCACTGTGATATTCCATGCAAAGCTTTCAATGGCTTTGCTTAATTTTCTTCCTTTCAAACCTTCCTTTGTCCCGAGGTTATGAAGCTCTTCATGGAATTCCATTCCTAAAAAAACAACAGATCACTGCATCACCCTCTGTATGACTGCATTTTTCTCCTCACAGCTGGCACTTCCTACACTGTTTCCATGTTCCCCCCTTCTTCCCCAGGAGAACACCATTCCTGGAGAGCACCTTCCAGAACAGCAGTGTTAGGTGCAACCTTGCACACGCCTGGTCCTCACATAAACACTCCTCCAGCGCTTCTGCTTGCAGTCTGCATTGCTGAAATATTGTGATAAAAGGTGATCATTTGTCACTCTCCTTCAATGGATGTCTGTGCCCTCGGAGGCAATCTGACAGATGTGGAAGATACCTGTGCAGCACAGCAAAGACAGGCTCAGGTGCACAGCTTCTTATTAATCTTAATCACAATCATAAGAAAAAAACCATTGTACTCCACAGTGACAATTTCATCAATGCACACTGTTAATGGTAGGATTGCTGTTCCTGCAGCCTGTTGGAGACTTCCAACCATAGCCCTGGCAATTGTGACGTTTCATTGCTGGATACTAGAACTGGAGAAATCCAGGAGCAGATTAAAAACCTTAATGAGTCCAATTAGCTCACCAATTCTATGAGATTTGCACAGCATTTGCAAACATTTCTCTGAGGTTGCTGAGAATGAAGAGAAAATGGAGAAAGAGCTGCTTGTGTTCCATTTATTTTTACTTCACAAAGGCCTAATTGGCACTAAATCACTCGAAAACATCTGAAGCCCATTCTGGCTGAAGAAAGCAAGTTCCATCTCCAGTTCAATCTCCAGTTCCATAGCTCTCCCTCCCCTAGTGTTTTAAGGCAAACATCACTCACAAGTTCAAGCTTTGTTAAAATTACACCAAAGAAACCCCCACTGACACCTGACAGAGAACACGTGAACAGAGAAGTTGTTTCAGCAAGGTTGCTGAAGGAGACAGCCCCTGATGCCCTGAGGCAAGCTTGTAATCAGCATCAACCTGCCCAAAGCTCTTCTGGAACACTGGCAATAGCCTTCCTCTTGCCCTGCACCGAATCTGGAGGTGGCTGAGTCACAGCTTGAGAAATACTGAAGGATTTCAACCTCATACAATGCAAGGTTTACCTACTGTTTATTCTCCAGAACGTCACTCACTGCCAGTAAGGTAACTTACTTCCTCACCTGTTGACTGGAGACAGTGCTGCCCCACATAGAGGCAGCTGCCAATATCTGTCGGGCTGTGGGAAGGAGCATCAATGAAGAAGCACCGAAACCACACATGAAAAATAAATGGATAGAACCACAAATCAGCAGCCTGAGAAGTCATTTGGGGTTCTGTGGCACAGGAAGCCTGGGCCAAACCAGGCTGGGAATGCACTTGCAAAGGGAGTAGGATTGAGCTGAGGTTGGTGAAGGACAATGTCAAAGGCAATTTTACCTCTAGCATCTTTTAACAGCAGAAGTCAAGGCACAACCAAGATGAAGCCCTTCGAATTCAGGAAGATGTACCACCTCTCCTGCATTTGCTACCACAGCTCTGGACACTGCTCCAGAGCTCTGAATTTCAAAGAACAAAGACTGGGTTTCACCCTGCTCTTGTAACACTTAAAAATCAATTAAATGCTATTACTGAAACAGTGTTCAAGTTTCCTTCAATTAAAAAAAAAAGAGTTTAAAACGACAAATTAAAGCATTTACTACAAAGCACCAGTTTCATTCATTATTTACATTCAATAGAAGCAAATGGTTGCAGGTTGTTTCACTTGCCAAATCCAAAAATGACTATTGAAAAAACAGTACTTAGAATTGTTGTGTCCCCAGAAGACTATGCCTGAGACCACAAATTAAATGCAGTAGCCAGGGTTTTTGCATTACTGAGCTTAGAGGCTTGTTGCAGGTTACAAAAGGTGCAGCTATACAACTGAATCGACTGAAAGCAGATTTTATTTCCTCAGTGTAAACCCATAAATTCGCTGCACGAATTTATTCAGCATGGTTTCTGATACATGAAAGCTGATGGATTTAGTTGTAGAGGATTAAGATCTTAACATTGCCAAATGTGGACTCTTATCTCTGTAGCAGAGCTTATTTTTGTGTTATCATCTTAAACTACAGGAAACATGTCCCACTTAGGAGTCTGGGTTACTGTCCTGAATAAGAGATGAAGGGGTTTGCATGAATAAGCTGAGCTGTGAATCACAGACATTTTGGTAATTCCTACCATCCTGGAAAAGGAGCATGATCTCGTGGCAGAGCAAACAGATCTCATGGCCACTCTGGAACCCACCTCCTCCTACTGATATATGCATGACAGAGTCCCAGCTCAGGCAGAGACATCCAGTATAATATAACAGCAATACAAGATCTGCTTTAAGCCCACTTACACTGGTTTGTTCCCACATAATGTATGATGTGCATTATGCATGGCCACATGGATTTGTTGAACACAACAGAATTACACTGGTGCAAGTTTCCAAGATCTAAAACAAACCTAAATGGCAAAATTAAGTAAAGGTAGGCAAGAGAACTTGGTCCTGTGGGTTTCAAAACCTCTCGCCTATAGTATATTTAAGGGGACAACTGCGACAGAGAACAGAGCTCAGCAAATAAAGGTAGCACATCTTTTCACTCTCTTTTTAATTGAATTTCTTTCTGGTTCATTTGACTAATTTAAATGCTTTCAGACATTTCAGGTCTGCAGACCAAATGGAGAAATAGCTTTTGAGATGAAAGCTGAGCGTCCTTCCCTAATCCTACACCTCCACTGCTGCTGGAGGATGAGCCTTCAGGAGGGCAGAGCCTGCTAAGGAAGACCAGGATGCTCACTTAACTATCAGGTGAAAGATGAAGCACAGTCACAAACTGTAAGAAAATTCTGTCATGTTGTTTCCCATCTCCCATCCAGAACTGCACATTAGAGAAGGATTACCTGCTTTCTGACACTGAACGATCTTGTCGTGAGTGATGTCTGCCGTCTCGATAAGAACCCTGCTCTCTTGAATCATCTGTCAGAAAATAAATGAAAAACAACAGCATTACTGGGGTCTCCTGCAACATCTCATCCACAAAAAGCAACTAAGGTAAAACCCAGGAAGAGCTCTGTTCTGCAAACAAAACCATAAAGGTTGGATCACTGCTTCATATCAGGTCCCCTAGATCTATATTAAGCTAAGTGACAGTTGCTCAGGAGATGTTTTGTTCCAGAAATGAAAGAACAGCTGTTTTACATCAGTGAGACATACTGTAAATAATATGAAGTGATTTCAGGAGAAAGCAGAGTTAGCAGACAAACAAAACTCATTCTACGTGAAACCAGGCCCTTTCTAATCAGTAACTTCCTTGAAATGAATGAAGAGGTAAATATAGTACTCAGTATAAGCTGTTACGAAAAACATTAACAGGTCACGAATAGAGCTGATTTCAAGAGGTACTTAAGCCTGTGCCTAACTCTATACGTTACAGCAGTTCAGTTGCTTGAGGTTCTCTTTGAAGAAATTCAGATTGCAATCGTACAGTTTTCAGCATCTCGGTGTTGCAGGCAAAGTTTACAAGGGAGAGCAAGAAGTCAGCCAGACAGTTCCAACAGGACTACTCACAAATTCCAAGAGGCATCCTCATCTGTGCAGCTTCCTAGACCAGGCCATTAAGAGAAACACAGATGAAATGTCCATTATGGGACACGTCTCCTGAGCCTCGCCTCTTGAAACTACTCTTCTCCTTTGATGCTAACAATCCTTCCAAAGCTCTTCTGAAGCTCAGGCAAGCAAACAAATTATTTCAATGCTTACTCTGTGAAATTGCAGAAGGTAGCACATACGTCTGTTACAGAAGGAAAGAACATGCTGTATAGCAAATTATGCCTGAGAATAATCTCACTCTCCCGGGACTTCCAGCACGAAACCCAGGCAGAACGAAAGCAGTGCCAATTAGAAATGAAGCAGAGTACTGCTTAATTTCTGAAAATACAGAAACCATCATCGGAAAGCTCTGCCAAAGTGCTACAACTGTAAAAAGCATCCCTACTGTCAAATGCACTAAGTATGAAAACACAACCAGTCAGTTGCAATGATTCTGGTGGAAGGCAGCATGAAAGTACTAAGCCAACCCCCACAGATGAGCATGTCTTACTGTTTTAATTAGGTACAAGGGAGGAGACATTTCTACACATCACACACAAACTTCCACATCCTGGAGAAATTCAGATCCAAATTCTCCCGCTTCTGCCATCTCTGTTGCTAAATGAAGCTAGTAAGAAAGGCTTACTTTAATAAAAATGTCTGCACCCTTACTTCAACACAGACAAGAACACGAGAAAAACAAAATCCATTACCAGAGAGCAGAAGGAAAGAGGCCTGACACATCTGTTAAGAGTGCAAAATTATTTTTCAACAGAAGATGCCCAGTAGATACGCCTGAGCGTTAAATCACTTTAGGTAGTATCCTTTGCCTCTCACTGTGTATTACTTTGTTGTTTATGCATCACGTTGCTTTCTTTCTCTTTGGTATTTTCACTCGGCATCTGGAAAGAGATGACAATTTCTACCCAGCCCTCTGGCTTCTCTGTGCTGCAGCACGTGGTCAGTTTGTGCAGAAGGAGACATTCAGTCGCCAACTACAAATGCTGCAGTTGGTCTGAACGGTGAAGAGAGTCACTGTGGAGCCAGCCAGAGGCCCAACGTGCATCTCACAGCCATGCAGACCAGCTGCCTGCAGCCATTCCCCACTGTCCCAGGGCTTGCCCACAGCCCCACTGTGGGTCTGCACCTGCACTTCCTCTGCAGCAGCATCAGGGAGCTGCCCAGTGAGGTCAGTGCACCTCAGCCAACGCGCCTGACTCACATGCACAGATCTCTGAAGTGTAAAACCTGGTTTATGAGAGTCACAGCTGCAACACACAGAAAGCAAGCTTGAGAATCACGAGTTTTTACACGCAATCTGGTAACATGAGTTTGACCATATCTTACTCCAAATCCTGGACCCATTCCGGGGAGCTTGTGGTGTAGTTGCCTTTGGATTACCAAACGTGAAGTATTACGTTTGGTTTTAAAAGAGAAGCAGCAAGAGGATGTCAATTTTCCTTCACTGCAGAGCAGGTAGAGCAGCACTCCTCTCCTTTGATGCTGACATCAAAGTCTCACTGCTCTCATCTCAGAAAGAACAATTAGAATCAGGTCATGCAGCAGAATTTAACCTGTTCCCGTCCTCTTGCACAGTGGCACTTTTGACAAAGTAAGCTGCTTTTGTCCCGTGACATATCCTGAGAACTAACTCAGGGCCCTTGGCTCAGTGACCAGGCTTAGATTATGCCTTCAGTTCACCACCTGGCATTTGCCCTCAGACGTTTCTCCAGGAAATAGCATTAGGAAGAAGTAATGCAACCTGGCCCAATTACAATACGTGATTTTGGAGGCTCTACAGTGTCTTTACCAGGTGTGGTAACACCGGATGGGATCAGTACTTCTGCACTGCAGGCCAGAAACTGCTCCCAGCAGAACTGTGTCTGCAGTTTCATCAGCTCAGGCCAAAAATACGCTTCCCAGCTCTGCAGTAAAGGATCACAGAGACAGGTTAGTGTGAAGACGAAGCGAGAACGTTTGCTTCAAAGAATCAGGGATGGATTCATACAGATAAGAGTATGACAGGCAAGTAACTGCTATCCAAGAATAAAATGATAGCAATGGGCTCTGGTTTTGTGGGTGGTTTTGGTTTTGGTTTTCATTTATGTCTGTTACAATAGATGTTCTTCAAAGGTTTAGGAGCCAATCCTGGGAACAAAACTTAGACAACCCTCAAAAAATAATCAAACAGCAATGTGAAAATCCATTTCTCTTTTTTTCCTCTTGCACGTCTTTGTTTACATGCAGGGAAGCTCCTTGGGTAATATTTACAAAGTTACTGCTCTAAGGATCACCTAAAATGCTGTCCCTGGTAACTGTTTACTGGAATTATTGCCAATAATACCTCAGTACACGGCCTACTGCAGGCATAAGCAGGTGAAAGCCACAGCTAGGGAGCCAGGGCTCCACACACACCTCCGTGCTGGACCCAGGAGAGCAGGCAGCAGGTTTCCTGGCTGCAGCAGAGGGTGCTGGCCAGGGACACAGCATGTTGGCTACAGACACCTCTGCGCAGGCCTGACTGCCAGCCCCATGGCTCTGCTCCTGTCAGCTGCTCCTGCACACAGCCTGTGTTGTGGCATCTAGAAACGCTTTTTTTTCTCCCTCTTTTTTTTGGCATTGGTTCTTAAATGACTCCAGAAACTCCTAGTCTGAACGCTCCCCTGCTTTTCCAGCTGGCACCAAACCCGAAGCCCGGCTAGTCGATGTCAGCTACCTCTACTAGCAGTGCCAAGACAAGAACCAGAAGCACAAAACACAACATGGAGCTGTGGGATTTTCTGCTGGGAAGGTAACCCCATAAATCACACAACAGTCTAAGATTTCCAACGCCCAGTTTTGCCAGCAATGTTATGACATCCAGCAGTATGTCCCAGATGTGCAAAGTGAGCACTTTTTGCAGTCTGAATTCCCATACACCTCTGCACTGCTAAGATCCCTGCTGAGCAGTGCTCTTGAGGCACTTTTTAAGACCCAGTCACCTGCCTGGAGTCCACCAGGCTGCTTTTTAATGGCAGCTCCCAAATGGCAACTCAGTTTGGCCGCTGCCTTCCAAAAGCAAGAGATCATAGAATCATAGAACGGCCTGCGTTGAAAAGGACCACAATGATCATTGAGTTTCAACCCCCCTGCTGTGTGCAGGGCTGCCAACCACTAGGCCAGGCTGCCCAGAGCCAGAGATGTTCTCGTCCCTTTGGAAACCTGTGGTTCACTGCTCTGACGCTGAGCTTTAAGGGACTGACCACAAATAAATACGTACTAATAAGCAACCTTCAAAGGATGGATGCTGATATCTGGGTTCACTCAGAGCCAGGACAGCTCTTGTTTTCCATGTTAGAAAGATTAATCTTCAGAGTGATACGTTTCAAGTAACTACAGGGAAAAAAACATGGACAAAAATGGCAGTGAGGCCACACAAAAACTTGATTCTGTTACAGGTGCTTTGAGAGATACTTTGCTGACCAGCAGTGTACTCCTACTAAAGTAGGAAAGAAGAATAGGGTGAATGAGAAAAGCTTCCTTTAACTTTCTAAACAGACGCAGAAAAGAAGAAGGAAGAGTATAGAACAGCATTTTACTGAAGTTATTCCATAAAGGCATCAGGACAGATCTCTGCACATCACCCAGGGAGCAAGCTGTAAGCCATGACTTGCTGCTTGTTCCCTCTGTCAGCTCGTGGTGCCCCTTCATGCCACTTGGATCCTGCTCACTTCAGAACCAGGCTCTGCGTCCCAATAGACAGGAGCCTGTGAGGAGGGCACAAGGGTGGAACAAAGTGGGAGTCCTGCTCCTCCATCAGGAGCCCTGCTGTGTTTCTGGGGGAAAAGGGACACCAACACAGTGCATGCCCTGGAGGTGCTGACCCTGCTGTAGAGGCTGCAGTGCAAGAAATGCTCTCCTAATGAGAAGGGAAGAAGTTGTTGTTGTTCAGAGTGACAGAAGATGCACGTGGCATAAGCCCCAGAAATATATGTCACATTTAATAAACTAATGGGGATGAGGAATACAAAACCTCATCTGCGTGAGTTCATTTTTTTCCTGCGAAGTTGCTCATTGAATTTAAATATTCTTACAGAACCCTGAAAACAAGCAGCTTGAACTTGATTCACCCCAACCCACCTGAAGCACCCTGCTGAAACCAGGCAGGTTTCTCACTAAAGCACAGGAGGTAGGAGCTGGCACGAGCCCAGGAGCTCTCTAATACAGTCCGTGAGAACCTGGAGGTAGAACAGACCATGGGCTGAAAATATAACTGGCCTGGCTTACTGAAGTGTCTAACCACTGCCTGCAATGTCAACTTCTAGATCACATTTGCAGAAAGATATTTAACTTTGTCATATCTATTAAGTGTTATTACAAAGGTAAATCAATTGTAAGTGAAATATAAAGTATGTTTACACTAAATTCATTTTTTAACGCACAACAATTTCATGTTTGTACTAATGCTTAGTCACAAGATCAGCAAAAAAATGAACAAAAAATGTTATTTCTTTTTATTTTAACAAACTCCTGTGCTACAAACCAATTTCATCCTTTTATTACAAACTACTCTAGAAAATGAAAAGGGGAGAGGAAATTAACAGAGCAGAGTCTCACCAAAAAAAAGACAGGAAAAACTCCTGGTGGCAAATTAAAGCATTGCTTCTGCTGGGAAGATAAATGATAGAGAAGGGACAGTTCAAAGAATCTACTCATAAATATTCTGAAGTTTGAACAGAAACCGACAGAACATCAAATTAAAACAGAGAGAGCTTCCCCCTCTCCGCCATTCTCCTGCGCCTGCCTCAGACAGGGAAGAATTCTGCCTGGGTAAGGAGTGCCATATCATGTCTCTATTGCTGCACAGAACGCTGCAGAAACAGCCAATTGGAAAAACGTCTGAAGCACAAACCGAGCTCATGAAAATTTCAAGAGGATTCCCTCTAGCATCAAACATTTCTTACAGACATTTGAGACTTGAGGCTGCCAGACAATTAATCACGTGCCAGCAAGTGTTGTGAAGAGGATGCCCACATGGTACTAAAATGAGGGAAGAAATGCTGGCCACCTACTGTGCCTTGTGCACTCCAAGCCAGGTTTCTGTATTTGAGCCTGTATGGGTTCAGCCCGGTAATACTCGTCAGGGATGGTCAGATTACCTGGAAGTCTCTGAAACACCTCAGCCACACAGACTGCAGAAGGAAATGAAGAAAATTCACCCTAAGTTCCAATGTCATGGTTATGCTTCCAAGTATTTCTGGACAAGTATGGTGTCAGAGCATTGCAGGATGTGACCTTATAGCTTTCATCGGTATTCCACATCATAGCATCATGCAGTGCACTGGGAGTTAAAGAGTTAACGCTGCAGTTCCGTGGATTGTTGCTATACTTACTGAGTTTCAGTCTCTTGGTCTCAGAAGAGAAGAATGAACTACAACTCCCAGAAGACTTCATTTTTTCATTTTCCATTTGGAGGGAAAGACAAAACGGACTGGGAGTCACCAGACTGCCCTCTGTGCTCCCTGGCCATCTCACCTACAGCATGAGAGTAAGGACTTGGGTTTTGGGGACTCTGCCTCTTTTGCATTTCATTTATTAGCTTCAATTTCAATCATACTGCATTGTATTGTATTATCTCACATAAGCTTTTTTTCCTTTAGCTCATTGCCGCTGTTCTTTCTCATCTAGGCCCATCTCTCTATCCTCTCCTTTTTTCTCCTACCTCCCCCTTCCTGGGGCACGGATCCATGGGTCTCTTTGCCCTCTTGTCATGGAAATCAGGCCAAACCCTGACAGACCTGTTGCATGAGGACCAGTTCTCTATAAAACAATAGAAACAACCAAGAAACAGGGGAAAGGAGTCAGCTTTCAACATGCTTGTGCTAAATGACCAAGTAACAACCAGAATTTCAGTCTATAAGAAAAGTTCTGATGGGACCACTTTCAGGTCCTAATTTAGAAGAATGGATGTGGTTATCAGAGAAAGAAAATGAGATACTAGTGGGAAAATAGAGAGAATTACAAGGAAAGGAGAAAGAAAAAGGATAATTGCTTTCCCAGTCTATGTCCAATTTTGGATAGAAAGTTCTTTAAGACAGCTATGAATTCAATGTCCGTGTGCCGGACTGTGTTTGACGTCAGTGCCTTATGACACTTTCTTGGCAGTGGATATTATGCTCTGCAGTATCCCTTGTTTTCAGCTGTTCAGAGAATTGTGAAAAATGTCCCTTTGGGGATGACGCTGTCCCAGCTGAAATACCAATTTCAGTGGAAAAGCTCATCAAAATCCATTCAGTCATTTACATAAATTGAAAAAAATGGATTTTCTCCTTGGGAATAAATAGCTGTCATGACCACATCAAGACAAGGAAACCCAAGAGACCAAATCTGAAATAAGAATGTACAGAAATACACAGCTCTACAGATTTCTGCCAGAATGCACGGACCAATACCTGTGTCAGAAAACCCACTGCCATTAAATACATCGTCTTATTTCCCAGCAGGGCGTTTCTTCTCAAAAATCCCCAATCCATCTCCACGTTAGCTGAGAAGTTAACTCACCTCCTCTCAGCCACACCAACAGACACACCATCCTTCCTTACCTGTTACAAAACAGTCACAATCAGCTCCCAGAAAGAGGCGAGGATACAGAGTGAAATATTCATATGAACATGAGTATATATAACAAAAACATTATCTATTCATCCTTTGTGCAACTGTCATTCAAAAACAGAGTAAGAAAAATACTTGGGGAGCTTCTTTTATTTTTTCCTGCAAAAATAATACTTGCACAAGAGCCAGACAATTGGGTAAAGACAAGAAAATGTATTACCAAGTGTGTGTTATTTCTGATTTCCAAATGATTTAATCATTTCATCTCAGAGGAAAAATAAAGCTGAACCAATAACTGTAAAGCAAACTGCACAAGCGATCCTTAGTTCATACATGCTTGCATCAGCAAACGAATACACTGTGCAGAGAAACCACAATCTGTTTACAAAAAAAAAAAAAAAAAATCACACAAAAATCTAACTTCACAGGAAAACTGTTTGCAATGAATAATTCAGCCATCTGTCACGTCCAGCTGGGCCCCATCCCTATTCCTCACATGGAGTATCTCCTTTTCTTTCTTTTCTTTTCTTTTCTTCCCCCTCCCCCCAAGTGTGACCACTGAACACCAGCACCAGTTTTGCAGACTGTGAGGTGCAGCACACACCTCCACCCAACCACCCATGATGGGCAGCCCACAGGGAAAGAGGGACAGGCAAGGTCTAAGGAACAGCTCTGCAAATGGCATGCCCTGCTATCCTCTGTTCACACAATCTCTTGAGTTGGAAGGAACCCACAAGGACCATCGAGTCCAACCCCTTGCACCGCACAGCGCCATGCAAATTTCATAACCTCCTTCTCAGAGTGCTGTCCTAGCACTCCTTGATCTCCAGCAGCTCAGGGCCGTGCCTACTGCCCTGGGCAGCCTGTTCCATGCTCACAGCCCTCTGGGGCAGAACCTTTCCCTAACCCCTGCTTGACCCTCTATGACATCATATGCTACACTATGTAAAGTAGTAACCAAAACTGCACGTAAGCTGAAATAAACTGTTCCCAACTGTGTTTCTGGTAGTGTACATATTCTTCAAGAATGCCTTCTCTGCATTGCCCATGTTCTACCTTATTTTCAAGTGGTCCCATTCTCTGTACTCTGCAGAAACTCCCCTGCCACTGAAGGTATCACCACTGAACACCCCTCCTCCACAGGACACAACAGTAGTTGAGTTCCATAAAATTGCTCCAATGCAACCTTAAGAAAAACAGTGCCTTGAAAAAATCATTTGGGATCCTTAAACAAAGCAAATTAAATTTTATTCTAATAGAGTGTCTCTCAAAAGAAAATATTTAAGGCTGAACACAATGGTAGAAGTAATCACCCAGGAAAGCACAAACAAACTGGCCTTTGTCTATCTGCCTGCTCTGACAAAGGCTGAACACAAAGGAATAAACAGTTATTTGTCTTTAGGAGGGCTGTGGCAGGACTCAGAGTATTTGCACCTCCATTTGCCCGGGCTGTCAGCACTGCCCATGCCCCATTAAACACACTGGCAGAGCTTATATTTTCTATGGGGAAAAAAAGAAGACTTGGTCGTTGGCAACTTTTGGTATAGGGAATAATTAGAGCACAATGGGACTGTTTTTATCAGAGATCACTTTCAGAGCAGGCTTTTTAAAGCATGTGAAATACGTGATGCTTTATGAGGAACTGCTGCCCAGCACCCAGCCTACCTGTGCCCTGGACCTCAGTGCGCGAGGTAGGCCCGCAATTGACAGCTTTCCACCACAAAGCTTAGGGTCAAACTTTCTCCGTTCTACCCTAACAGGAACTAAGAGAAGTACATCCATTCATACAAGAGAGAGGCCAACATCACTAGTTTTATGGTAAGCACTTGAAATTGCTCTCAGGCCTACTCACTCAAAACCCACTTTGAGTGGAACAGACATCTCTGGGGAATTCAAGACATGCAGCAAGTAATTGTTCCAGCCGATCCAGTTCCATGGAGCTATGCTCATCAACAACCTGAAACTGAAGTACATCTTTTCGGTTTGTGAGTTTTCTTAATCACCTCTCAAACATTTTATTTTGCTTTCCACCAACATCTCCTTGTGCACATTCACACTGCTACCAACTATTTCTTTCTGGAGAACAAAAGCACAGAGAAGAATCACCCCTTTCTGTTAATTTCCTTCTTTCTCTGTATCTCCTTTAACAGCCCATGACACACTTCGCCTGCTGAATCACATGCTGGCTACCTGATTCAACCTGTCACACAAACTGACCAGGAAAAGCTTAATAATTACCAGTTCCAAGAGAAGTATGTATATATAACCAAGAGAAGTACAGTCTCGGTTATAACAAGTCACTGCAAATACTTGCAAAAAAGCAAGAACGCTTTCTCAGTGTTAAAAATACAAAACCCTCCACCACATCCTCATTGTGTTTTCAAATATCAGAGACTTCATGTTCTAAATACAGAAAAGACAAAATAGATTTCAGTCTTCAGCTGCTGACCCTGCTTCAAGAACAAAATAAAGCAAATAATTTTTTTGCTTTTCATTAATAAAATCTAGCTTTTGCTTTTTCAGAAGCAAACAGTATTAGCAACATAAGATGCCCAACCAGACAAAATGAATGAAAGTATTTTAAACCATGTTCTCATTAACCAGAACTGCAGCTCAAATCAGCTAACATGGAAGAATCCTCTCTCTTTACACTCTGATTTTAAAGCCCTTGTGCTGCACCTTGATAGTAGAAGTAAATTTTTTCTCCATCAGAGGCAAATGTGAAAGTAACAGTATTTAAGAACAGTTATTAAAGAGTTTTTATCTGCACCTGAAAGAGGCCTTTCACCTATTTAAAGCAGAAAAAAACTAGTTCTGAAGAGCATGGAGGCCTTGATATGTCTCACGTGTACTCTTCAGTACACAATTATACAGATAAGAGGTGACACATTCATTTTGGTAAACTCCATAAGCAGGCCTCCAAATACAGAATAAATTTTTTTTTTTTTGTGGTATTTGCTCTTTCAGCCAAGCATCACACTACATAACGACCCCATCCTAAATATGGCAGGTGACTGGACATCCAAGTCCTCATTCTAATATTGATACAGCTGGTATTTTATTACCACAAATGCATTACCTTCAAATTATACAAACCACTTTGGAAGGAACCCAAAGTTTTTCTTTCAGAGTATTTGTAGCATACCTTTTAATGGCACTAGTCTCTCCCCTTTCCCTGCAGCCTGACTTTCTCCTGAAAAGCGTGTTAAAACAGCAGAGAGAGAAAGGAGGAGGGCATTTGGCACAGTGAATCGCTGGTCAAAGATGCAATCAATTTTATAACACTTCAGGGTCTCTGGAAGCAATTTGGTGCCCCCCATGTTACTTGCTGTTTTATTCCTTACGTATGTAAGCTGTGGAAATAATTGCTGTGCACTGTAAATGCACTGTGATGTAGTCTAATCGCCACAGCGTGATATTTAAGTCACATTTCACAAAACGATGCAGTTTTCTACCAGTTGATATGGATCAGCTACTATGGATGGGAAGATACAAGGCAGTCCAATAATGTGAGAGGTACGCTGGAAGAGCAACTACTCCTGCTACAAGTCACACACAGCTGTTACTTGACCACAAACAGCTGTGATACACAAGCTCAGCACACGAGGCTGAGCAGCAGCATTCACATCAAATTATTTTAGCTTGTCTCTTCACATTTTGCAAGTACTTTTGTACCATACCACTTTCTCCTTCCCCACATGAACGTTTCTTAAAATGTCTCTTCTGTGTCCTCTCAAACAAAGGCACTTACTTGGTTTTAGCAGGGACACGGACACTATGTACAGTGCTGCAGAAAGGCACTGGGAGAGGACAGCTCAGCTTTGCCTCCCTGTATGATGGCCTTGCTCTCTGCTTAGGGGAGAGAAGTAAAGGGAAACACAAATCTTGCCCCTTCTCAAGGACAATGACAAACAGCCACTGGTACATGCTGAACTGCTGCTGTTCTTATAAACAAAGTCACTCCTTAAGTGCCAACATGTGCTAGTCACAGCCATGTTTAAAGGAAAAAATAGAAACAACAACAAAAACCCCAGTGTTGTGATTTGGATGATAGAAGGACAATTTTGCATAGTTTAAATTGCCTGAAGAGCTCCATTCATTTAACAGAAACTTCCAGGAAGAAGAAAACCAGCAAGAAGCCTGCCATTTTTGCAACCATGGGAAAAGACACAGGTGGCAGTGGGAAGCACCTACCAGGTCATATGCAGCCAGAACCTTTTTCTGCACGTCAGGCATGGTCCCCAGAGGCTCTAGGTAAGGAAACGCGTCCTTCATACAGAGGGTAACAGAGGGTGCATTCTCACTGTTGACGAGCCGCGAGGACAGGGTCAGGATGCACTGCTTCAGGCTTGCGATGGGTGGCAGCCCACACAGCTCTTTAACGGACACCATGGCGTTCTGGGGGAAGAAAAAGAAATAGTTTTGCACAAATCCTCACCTGCCGTTAGTTCTCCCCACCTGCCAGCATATAGTCATTGCCTTCGGGCTTCCCTCTCCACCACATGCCCACGTACAGGCACAAGCACACCTTCAAGCTTGGAAGGGTCATGTTAGCATTTGGGGCATCTTAAGAGTTTTGCTTTCATACTCAAGATGTTGACAAGACAACATCGCCAGGGCTATCCCAGTGGCTAGTTTTGCAGCTACTCTGCATTGCAAATCCAGCTTTGTTCCCAAGTATAGCAAGCCACCAGCCTAAAATACTATTTCTCTTCTCAGCTGTTCGGAGTCCAATTGCTTTTGATGCTGTAATCGCCTCACTCTCCTGTCATTATCATCCTCCAGCAAGAACAAGTTCGACAGACCTCATATTTCCCATGGGAAAGGCAGGCAGGAAAAACAGACTTTGTTTTCAGCCCTGCATTACCACATCATAAAGAAACATAAACAGTCTTTCTCCTTCATAGGTCACATGTAAGAAAATCAATACTGGATATACAGGTCAAACCCAACTAACATATGACAATTTATTTATTTATCAAGTCAGTGGATGTACGGCTGACTCACCCTCAATAATTTAGCTTCTCAAGTCATACAATCCGTGACCACAACACCAAAAAAATCTAAGTGAGAGAATAATATAACAACTCGTAACTCACCCCACAATGTCTTCCCGAAAAAGTCCAATGCCCAACTAATTAATAGAGAAGTCTCTCATTAATCAAATGCATTAGCACGCAGCTAAATCTAATGACTGCGTCTTTACAGAGCATTCCCAAGAACAAGATCTTGTGCTGAAATTTTGTTTGGCAGGCAGATTAATGCTATTTCTGAGTTAAAGTCAAAAGAACATTTTCTTTCATTATAGTTCATGTATATAATCCTGACCTAGACAGAAGGTGGAGTCAGCAGCTCTAGCTAGCTACTTTCAAGGCTTGCAGGAATGGAGAGGCTGGGAAGAGTTTCCCATTCTTAAAAATATGCTCAGACTACTCCTTTGGGAGTGATTTAAAACTTATGTCATTTTGTAAACTTTTCTAGCTGCCAACATTTAATTTGCTTTAGACTCCATCCAGAAGAGTGGGGTCAGTGAAGTGATACGCATTTTTCTCCTGTTTTCAAGACAGAAAAACGAATTGTTTATGTATCTTTACCAAGGAGATAGACAGTTGTGGGTGATTTCAGCTTTTCATTACAGAAAACTCATTGTTTAATTGCTCCTCAGTTTCGTTTCTAGTCAGTGCATGGAACTCTGAGCTGAGCTCACACTTACCGAACCTGCACAGCTGCCCAGCACAGCAGAAGACAGCACCAAGCAGGCTTGGCCTTGCTGTGGCATCACCTCCTGCTGCCCACAACAGTATAACCCAGGCACTCATGCACAGTAAGCTCTGGCTGCTCTTAGAGCAGCGCAGGCCAGCGGACAAGGTGCCAGGAGAACATCTGAGCCACAGTGCATCACCATTGTCTGGGGCAGGCACTCAGCCAGGCAAGGCAACACAGCTATTTAGCAAGGCAGAAATTACAACCCAAGCAGCCTTCAGCTGTGTACATTAAACATTCACAGCCCTTGGGTGAACAGCGGCAACAGGCGCTCAGGGCAACGCGCTGTTCTTAGCATGATGGGTTTCTGTGGTGTAGACAGTACTCTAATGACACATCTACTGACTGTTTCTCACACTCAGACAAAAAACAAAATAGCATAAGCCTCACTGAGTTAGCAAAACAAAAGCTTGCTGACATTTTCCAGCAAGAAATGAAAAGAAATGAAGTTTTTAAGACCTGAGGCCTGGGGATGTAAATGTACCCTCCGGTTTGCTTACTCAGATAAACATACCCAGTAAAGCTTGTATTCAGAGAGGATATATTGATTTTTAAACATTTTTTGCCTAGCCCCATATCTGCTTTTTAGGTAACACCTGTAACTGTCAGCCTTTTAATGCCCAGTTAAAAGCTGAGATGGCTGTGGGCCTGACGCTTCTCCAGTTTTGCCAAGCTTTCCCTACCGGCAGGGCTCATAAGGACCTCTGCTTCCACATTCAGTATACACCGATGCAGACAACAGCCATACCTGCATGTTCTCTCTCATGTCGGTGGCCTCTCGTAGTGGATGCACAGCCAACTTAAAGATGTCGTCAATAGTCTTGAGCCCAGTGTTCCTCAGCATGGTGTACTCCCTTGCTTTCTTTCCTATCCTCACAGAGAGGCTGCGCTTTTGGGCCTTTCCACCTCCACTTCGATTGGTTATTGCAATATGAACAAACAGCGTAACGTGCTCCATGATATCACCAACAAAAGACCGCAGCGGTATGTGCCTGTATCCAGGCTGCAGGCACTCCAGTGGGATGGTGTACTGGCCGATGAACTCATCCCCAATGTAGTCATCATCCAAAACAACAAAACGGATCATGGCCAACTCTGGTAGATTGATCTGGAACTCAAAGCTCTCATCAAAAATTGGGTTATCACTGTTTTGCTGAACAGTTTTAGTTCTTTGTTCAGTGCAATCTGCAGGAATCCCATGTATTTCTATACAAACATAGGGATCTATGACATCCCCTTTTGCACACGCACCTTTGGGCTTTGGAAAGTTCTGTCCACTGATTATTTTGACATGTAGAACTTGGGGAGAGACCCCCGGAACAATGCCCTTTGTATTTGCACTGAAATAAGACACTTCTTCACGCATTACCGAAGGCCTGAGAACATACCCGCATCCACCATTCTGTAGAAACCAGCCAGTATGCAGGTCCATCATGGGCCCTGGAGTCTGATAGTTCATTGCCACTATCTGACAACCACAATTCCAAAAATCTTGAGGATTTAAGTTACTGGAGTCTATCCTCATAGCACTCGGGTACACCCTGGAAAGAAACTTTTTGTTGTAGTTGACAAAATCTTCAGGGTATTCATTTGCGATTCGACTGGCTTCTGCTTCACTAAAGGAACAGATTTCCCAATAATTTTGAGCTTTCATGGATGTCTCAAAGTCTTTGTATTGGACAGATTTGCATAGGGACACCAAGTCAGACAACTCCTTACAGAGCCAGATCAGCTTTGGTTCCCTTGAGAAGTCTTCTGACAGTCTCCGGGATATTTCAGCCTCTTCATCTTCATCTGTGACTTCCCCTTCTAGTATATCCTGGTCGCAGGGTAGCTTCTTCCCCTTTACAATTATCTTCATTTTCAGTTTCTCAGGTGATGGGAGGTAGGCTTCCGAAGATAAAGGTGCTTCCGTGTAGAGCTTGTTTCCAAAGATCCTTTTCATGTGTTGTACCACAACCTTCTGCTGTTGTACGGAGCAGTGGTTCCCCAAGCAGAGAATAAGGGGGTATTCTGATGCAAAGAAAGCCAATTTGTTTATCACCTCAATGACATTCTGAAATGAAAGTGGCGATGTCATGTTGTTACGGTTACAAATAATGGGCTCATTATCTGGGCCATCACAAACATCTAGTTCAATACTCCGACAACTCATTTTTAAAGCCCTTACGTAACCATTGATATCAGCCGGCCCTCTGAGTTGGTCTTCAATTAGATACGTATTGTGGGATGCATTGATGTAGTAATGCGACAAGGGCTGTGTCATGTCTTGGACAATCTTTTTGTGCTCAGGATCAAAAATATCACATTCTGGGGACAGCAAATATTGAGTAAATCCATCAATTGCAAGAAAACCTTTCAAACGTCCTTCTTGAGAAAGCTCATACCTGCGTATAATATCTAGACACATTTCTTCTGTTATGTGGGTCACTCCTTGTTCAGCCTCTAAAAACAGCATGAGGTCATTGGCATCTAGATACTCTTTGTTTTTAGATATCTGCACAAGTAAGAAATAAACTTCAGGTCTTGTGCAAAGTTCGCAGAACGCTTCACAAAATTCCTCTTCTGTTACTCGTGTTGTCAGTTTCTCTTTGCTCTTCTGGATTTCCTTGAATTTTAATCTAATTTTTGATTCCTTTAAGGTGGGGTTAAGCTTCTTTATTAGTTCCACAGATGTATCTTCTAACATTATGCCATTGCCATCAACGTCTGCTGCTTCAAAGACAGTTTTCAGCCAGGCAAACCGTGGAGTATTATGGCTGCTTTCCATCAAATCCAGGGGTTGTTTGCTACGAGAAACCAAGTACCTTAATCCCGATACCCAAATATTGGCCACGTCAGCTGAATTGGCAACCAGGTCAAGGGACTCATAGTTCTCACCATGAATTACCGACAGCGCACAGTCCTCAGAAATCTGGTCTGCAAGTCCATTATTCCTGAACGTTTCTGTGTTCTTCCCTAGTCTTATTTCTTTTATAGCAGAAATATCGAGCTTGGCTTTCTCAAGGTCCTTTTTGGAAGGCTCCCAACGAAGAGCCTGCAGGTCGGGATCCAAAGTAAAAAAACGGTTATAAATCCGGGAATTTGGACGAACTTTCTTCAGTTCACACCCAGCCTGCATAAAGCTGATACAGTCACTAGCGCTGCTTATTTTCTTCTCTGATGGCATGCTGCTGAAGGACACCGTTTTCTTTCTTCCACATTTCTGGTTTGAAGGATCCTGTGAATAATTGTATTTAAAGAAAAAAAAAAAGAATGATTAAGTTTTCTTTGGCCATTCCACAAGTATATAAATAATAGAGAAGATATGTTTATGTAAAGATAATTCATGTTCTCCTGAACCTCAAAACGTGACATATTATCCCTTCCCACCATTGAGTTCCCTGCTGAGCTATAAAACAATCATACAGTGACTTGACTGATGGCAGCATTTCAGACACCAACTTTCCATGAGTGACATTTGCAGCTATTAAACTCTTCTCCAGATCTCAGCAACTGACTAGAGGTGTGAGGAGACAACATTCAGTTGTGTCGTGTCTTCAAAAAAGATACGGGAAGAGGGCTTTGTGCAAAGCTCCACCACCTGAATAAGATTTGCTTAAAAGTTGGGTGGAACTGCATTTACAGAGAGGATTTAAAAGATGGAAAAGGGAAACTTTGGGATAAAAAGGCATTAGAAAAGAGTCTCAGAGTGCATAGGAGGAGAAGGGGAAGAAGTCAACAAAGCAAGGCTGGGAGGAGAGTCTGGGACAGACCACCACGCCTGTGGGGCACACTTGAACACTTGGTGCTCAGCAGATGAGTTCCTGACATGCCTCTGCCTCTTTTCTGTCATCCTAGATACCTCACGTAAAATGAAAACAAAACCAAACAGACATGAGTCGGCCCCTTGAGATACACACTCAGGAGAATCTGGGCTTTCTTATTTGTATGTTTTACTACCTTTTGCCAAGGGATGCTCTCACCAGGCACAGAAGACCATCTCTGCACAACCAGCAGTGTGGCTCTCGTGGATGCTTGTGTGACAGCCCCATTTACGCCCTTCTCAGCCCCAACCTTCCTCACCCTTGCTCATCTCTCTATGTGCTTTAGAAAGCAATTATTTGGGAACTTTCTGAAGACCAAGACCACTAAACAGCATGGGAAAATGAAGGACAACCAAGCAAGAAATCCAAAACTTTTTCTTTAGGGCATATTTTCTAGCTCCTTTTGAGAAGACACTGAGGAACATGTGACTGTCATTTCAGTATCAACTACCCACTTACTGCTGGATGTAAACCCAGCTGCTTGCAAAGCTTTCTGTAATTTTAGCTCAGCAACTAAATTTAAGTCTTACCCCACATATTATCAATTCAAAACATTTCACAGTAATTATAAATTGTAAATCATTCTTTTTCTCTGCATGATTTCCATCTAATCCGTTAGTATTCAAACAATCCACCAGCTACAAAACATCGTTTTTAAAACACTGTTCAAGGCTGTAATTCATATAGTGATACATTTCT
The DNA here is from genome assembly GCF_016699485.2 of Gallus gallus. Lineage (NCBI taxonomy): Eukaryota > Metazoa > Chordata > Aves > Galliformes > Phasianidae > Gallus > Gallus gallus. The sequence continues at coordinate 9,966,473 of NC_052538.1, forward strand.
CACGACTGCTTTCCTTCCAATTTCCCAAAGATACTTCTCCAGTTCTCTGCCTTCTGCCACTGAAGGGACTTCTGCTGCCTGCCTGGATGTCAGGTGTGAGGGCAGTCCCCAGGTGAGGAAATCTTGCTGGGTGTTGGCACATAGCCTTCCACCCCACTGCCCTCAGGCTCAGTCCTGAGAGGCAGACCACAGACCAGCTTCCCAACAGCCCTGGGGACCCAGTCTGAGACACCAGAATCAGTAAGTTCCCCAAACCTCTGCACCTTGGACTGCACCATGAGCTGGTTTCCTGCAGCCCCCATGTATCTGCTCTATCATTCAGCCTTCCTCAAATCATGCTGCCCTGCAAATCCTAAATTAAACCCTAGTACTAGTCATGCTGACCATCCTCTCCCATTGCTACCTTCTTGCTGCTCCTCGCTGTCTGCACTCAAGCACGATCTCACATAGCTTTGCCAGCCAGACCAAACGTCTTGGTGAAGAGTGTGTTCACTTGCAATTGGCATTTTTGTAGAGACAGTTCCAGCAAATTAGTCAGCAGAAACATTACTACAAAATTGCTGTTGTCATCCACTCATTCACAAACATCTGATATATTCCCAAAACTCTAGACGCAGACAAATGGACTTAAAGGCATGGGATTTACTGGGAACAAATTCAAAACCACTAAACCTCTCAGGTTAAAGATTTCTCATTGAACTGCAAAAGGGACTTCTGCTGACAGGAAGAATGACTTCAGCCATTTATTGCAGTACTTATTATAAGAATAGGTCTTTTAAGAGAAAATAAAAAGATGAAAGTCAATGAAGTGAGTGCCTCAGGTCAGCTACTTCTCAAATTAGTTTTCTGCTAAAACACTCTGTGGTTGCATTAACGCAACATGTTTTAATACACATCTACAGCCTTGAAAATACTCAAGCAATATATGCTGGTGAACATAAACAAATGCGGTCAATTACCCCTCGCATTCTAGAAGAGGTTTTTTTTTTTCCTCGTATTTATTCACATTTAGGTAATCCATAGTTAGACTATTACTCAATTGAGAATAATTTTAGGAAGGACAAAAGCATGCATCTCTTCCTCTGAGGCATCTGGTATTGGTTAGCAACACAGGATTTGATGGTACACGGAATGGCTTGGGTTGGAAGGGAGCTTAAGGATCATCAGGTTCTAACCCTCTGCCACAGGCAGTGTTGCCAACAACTAGATCAAATACTAGACCATATTGCCCAGGGCCCCATCCAGTCTGGACTTGACCACCTCCAGTGATGGGGCATCCACAGCCTCTCTGGGCAGCCCATGCCCAGATGATGGCCAGCACTTCACCATCCTTTCTGTGAAGAACTTCCCCCAGCATCTAATCTAAACCTTTCCTCCTTTAGTTTAAAACCATTCCTCTTTGTCCTACCACTAAGAGAAAGGCCAGCTCTTAGAAAGCCATACAGAAACAGGGTATCCTGAATAAAACTCGGAGAAACGTTGGATCATGTTGGAATGCGTTGTTTCCTTTTCAGTTTGATGCTCATTACTTCTTGTTTGTCTCCATAGCACCTCCAAGCTTGACTTCAATCCATAGAGCACCTTCTCCAGAAACATGCTGAGAATAGTAGAATGCCAGGAACCCCAGAAGCAATTAAATTCAATAATATTTACTGGTTTGCACTGCATCCAGAAAAACAGGTCCAGACATTAGCTTCACAGTCCTATGCATCTTTTTGCTTTCCTGGTGCATTCTGAAGAAGAAATGCACTTTCAAAGGTTGCTCTCACTTAACACATAGAAGCTTAGTAAAATAGCAAACACAAGCTACATGTCCTTGTTTAAGAATAGCTGGCATCCTGTGGTTTAAAACAAATAACTAAAACCTTCACAAACATACTCAGTTGAACAAACCTGCTTTCAGCTTCACCCTTCCCCATCTTTGTTGTTGCCCTTTGCATGCTCTCCCACAGTTCTACTTCCTCTATGGCACCCTCCCCCTGCCCGGTGGTTCAGTTGGCCCTTTCAGGCCCCCCCCGGGCACACTGCTGGCTCAGATTGGCCTGCCATCAGCCAGCACCCCCGCATCCTATTCTCCAGCCTCTTGTCCCCAGTCTGACATACCCGAGTGCCGGCCTGCCTTACATGCTAAAATTGCAAATGACCGTTTTCTAAAGATTGCTGAAGGAGGGATGCAGAGCCCCAGTCCCAAAATAGTAGAAGCTCTTCTGCTGCACACATCATCCCCGTCAGAGGGACTGGATATGTAAACAGTGGGATCAGTGAGCCATCAGCAGTTGTGGGAAAACTCCACCCCATCCACCCTAACCTTTGACCACTCAGTCTTCTGCTGTTTAAATCAAAGAACTAACAGACATAAATATGTGAGATAAAAAAAAAAAATATATATATATATATGAATAAACACTTTCCACCTCATCCCACCGCCTTCAGCAAAACTGCGGGACATGAACTGTTGAGTCTGAAGTTAAGGAATAGCGCAGTAACAACGGCTGTAAAATTGCAACCCCGCACACGGACTTAAAGCTCATGCATAATTTATCCGAAATCAAATTACCTGAAGGACCTCTTACACACCAACAGCATTGCAAGATTCTAAGCAGCACAAGAAAGGAGAAAAGCTTCTCTAACTGAAGACACCAAAAGCCCTTAAAGAGCTGCGGGGCTTCTGTGAAAGGCTGTTAAATTCAGTATTGATGTTGAGAGCTAAACTCGTTAAGCGCAGTTAAGAGCCGTTTCCCCCAAAACCAATTCACATTTTCACCACCGAGCATCACCATACCTAAAAGAAAAGCTTAATTCTGATCTCTGCCATTTACTGTGAACTTAGCACTAAGAAATCAATAACAGACAGCTTAGCCTGTCCTCACAAGTAGATTGTGATAAATGGTGCATCCTTAAAACTATCTGTTCTGGAAACACCAGATGATCCACTTAATTGGCCAGCTGATTACCTGATTTTTAGTTGTTTTTTTTTCCCCAGGAGAAATGAATTAGCTCTACACGGGGATGGATATTTCTTTTTTGCTTGTTTGCTTTTTAAATCAAAAGAATCCCACAGAGTAAGGACACTCATTTTGATCTTTGAAGACCCTCCCAGGTATTTGTCATACAGAGAGAGAAACCCAATCCCCCAGATTTTAAAGGCGTACAAAAATTGCAGTAGGAAAAATGCGTCTTCATGTTAAAGAAATCAGTGCGTCACTGATGCCACTCAAAGCATCTTGCAGCAGGTTGACAGACGGCAGTGTAGTTTTTCTATCATCAAGTAAATCAGAGCAAAGAGAACATCAAGTCGGTGTTGGTGTTAGGGCTGCAACCAGACCTCACACACGAGGCAACTCAAAGCACGAACCCACAGCACTGGTAGGCTACTATTACAGGTACCAATGCTCTTTACAGAAACTCATTTATTGTTTGGACTCAAAGATTCTTTTTCTGTGAATCTCAGCCATGCTCTGGCCACGAGCATGGAGTACCCAAGCAAAGTCCATTTCACAGATTTTATCTCTTCTCATTACAGCCTCTGCTATCAGAACAAATCAATGAGCTGAACTCCCTGTAATCTTCCCTGGCAAGGCCTGGAGGATGCAAGTATCAGACATCCACTGCAACATTCATAGAACAGCAAATAAAAGGTTATGTACGTAAATATTTCATCTATGCTGGCAACTGACAGCACAAAATAGCCAACACTGCACAGGCACTCAACAACCAGACAAATTCTTGAGGCAGCCGCAGGGATTCTGCCTCGCACTTGGGAATCACAAAATGGTTTGTGTTGGAAGGGACCTTTAAGATCACCTGGTTCCAACCCCCTGCTATAGGCAGGGACACCTCCCTCTAGACCAGGTTGCTCACAGCCCCATCCAGCCTGGACTTGAATACATCTGTAGAGGAGACATTCACAACCTCTCTGGGAAACCTGTTTCCAGCATCTCACCACCCTCACAGTAAACAATTTCTTTCTAAAACCTAGTCTAAATCTACCCTCTTCCAGTTTAAAACCATTTCCCCTCATCCTGTTGCTGCCTGCCCTTATAAAAAGTCCCTCCCCAGCTTTCCCATGGGCTCTTTTCAGGTACTGGAAGGCTGTTATAAGGTCCCCCCGAAGCCTCCTGTTCTTCAGGCAGAAGATTCCCCAGCTCTCAGCCTGTCCTCATAGGGGAGGTGCTTCAGCCCTCTGATCACTTTGGTGGCCATCCTCTGGACTCCATCAGCTCAAAACACACAGCTCAACAGATTAGTAGAGCAGATGATAATGCTGCAGTAGTCTTTTCACAGCAAAATTCCTGCTAATTCAGGGATTTGAGCATACGTGGAATAAGGACCGTATCCAAAGTTTAACACACCCACTCTTAATAACTGAGATACACACGTAATGGAATAAACAAAAAAATTTAAGGCAGACCAAAACTACAAGGCAGACAGATCACATGAGAAATAGCTTCAGATGGCAGGATCCAACAATTTTCCAGGTACTGAAACAGTCACAACAGCACATCTGAAAATCCAATTAGCTGTCAGTAGTTAGCAATGATCTCCAGTTCCACACAGAATGCTAAGCACAGCTTTCATTCATGGGATAGCAATGACTGAGGGATCTCAGACACAGTGAGAAGAGAAATATCACAGACAACTCTAATATTAACATTTTCAGCGGGTTCCTTTGAGCTCCCCAAGATCACCCAGCTGCTGGGAGTGGTTAAGGAAGGAACGTCACCAAGACTGGTAATGATAACTTTACTGTGAGCTTCTCACCAAAAAGGGAAGAAATGTCACCCTGCAGAATGGGCACTCTGAGGGCAGGAAAGTACAGTAAAGAAAATAGCTCAACTATGCTGAGATGCTGGATAGTCCCCTCTGGAGAAATTCAGCAGAGGGCAGGATTATAACAGCTTGTCTGCTTTCCTCTTTCTCTCCAGTACTAAAAAACCTTTTCAAATACTGGAGTGTATGCTGGAGAGAAATGACCTGGTGTGAGAGAGAAAAGAATGGCTGGAGGAGATCTGAGAAAATCATTGGAACCAAAATGATTTGCTATTCAAACAATGCTCTGTTGCGTGGATTTGTTTGTGTTGTTTAAATCACTTGCATTGCCAAATTCATTCAGTTAATCCTTAGAGAAAATATACCTCTGCAGCATAAATGACAAAGGAGAGCAAAGGAAAAAACGCGGCAGAACACGAAGACACCAACCATCTGGAAGCACTTTCCAGAAATAAAGTCCATATAACACAAGAAAGGTTTATTTTCTGGCACAGTATGACACCGTAATTACTATTCCAACTTTTTTTCTTTAATGATTAGGGCCATGCAGCATAAAGTCAAGAAAGTGTTCAATGCCTGTAATGATCCTACCACTTCCCAGCCCCTTCTGCCATTGTTGTTCCTCATGTTCTCTTCTTACACCTCATCATCCAGCTAGTTTCCACAAAGGCATCCCTTACAGAAGTACATAACTCCTTTCTATCCAGAAATAAATTCCAGCATGACAGTTCAATACATACACACAACACCTCTGAATAATGCTGTGGAAGACCCTACCTGATGTAAATTTTTCATAGATCTTCATTCTCCCTCTGGAACATAAACCTTTACGACTCCCCCAATGCCAAATCTATTCCTAGCTGTATTTAACCACATAGCTTTAGTCTGGAAGGGACTCACATAGCTCACAGGGCTTTATGTCTCCAAACACTGCCTCTCCCAACTGTTCCGTTATTTCCATGCATTTTGCTTGCTTGCAAGCTGTAACGCTTGTGAGCCTCCAAGAGCACCTTGGACATGGATTGAATTTATCTTCATGCTCTTAGGGAGTATAAACCTGAGAAAGACAGAGAGACACTTAGTCTTCAAGCACAAGCAGTAATGGCAAGCCCTGGGAAAATGAGTTCTCAGCTGCAGCATTCCCAGGAGATCTCCATAGTACAAACCCTCAGTCTTCTACAGATTCTCTTTTCAATACAGTTGGTGGCAAAAATTAAAAGGGGTGTCTGCTTAAAGCAGCTAACCCTACAGCAGTCTCAGACCTGCTTTACAGAGCTTCTCCCTCCCCGCAAAGCAAAGCACAGCTCCTATTAGCCTCTCATCTGCAGACAAATAGAATGTACTGAGAAGCATGAGATCTGTGCTACTTCAGACCATGGAGAAGTGAGTTAACAACCAGGGGTCTTCGGTAAGTGCTAGGTGGCACAGCATGAGTCTCGCTCGGGCTGGAAGGCCCCAAGTTACTTTGATGTAATTGATCAGATTCATGCCTTAAACCCATTCTGGAGACAAGCCAGTGCCAAGAATAACTGGTGGAGTTCAGACAATACGAGCTCTTCCCATTTATGCTTACATAAAACTTGTGAATTGGTGTAAAGGTTTACAGAGGTGACTGCTTCATATCAATCAAAGCATGGATCACGGCAGAAAGGGCTACAGCTGAAGAGCCTTCACACAAGGTTGGGATGGGAAGCCCTGCTGCTGCTGTAATGCTGTTCAGCAACACAACTGAAGAGGGAGCCCCGCTCTGAGGTTTACTTGTAAAATTGAGCAAAGGGCAATACTTAAAGATGAGTGAGCTTCATTCTGGTGACAGATTCATGGGGTCATGTGGCAAGGAACACAAATCCCATTCATTAGTGTACCTGTACAATCTAAGCAAGCATCTGTGTTATTCTTTTGGCATTATAAGCAAGGAAAAAAAAAAAAAACCCACAACCATGAAGATCTAGGCTATAAAGCTGGGAAACACGAATGTCTTAGTGTGTTCCTGACAGCACTGTGCACACTGACCAGGAAGACCTGAAAACTCCACTGGCAAACACAGCACAGGCTTTACCCTGACATAAGGGCTGCCACGGCTCAAGGAGTAGGAAAATGAGCACTGCAGTATCTACACATCTCAGCACAGCATTAACATTCATCTCATTTGCTAGTTGGAGATTGGTTTGCTCCACAGCAAGCATGAAGGCCATCACCACATCGTCCCTCCAGAACATGGAGACTAGAGCACCTCCTCACTGCCACCAGGTAAAAAAGTATCCAGCAGCTGCTCTGTATGCTTGTGCTACGTGCTAACATTCCTTTGTTCAGAGAAAAAAAAAAAAACAAAGAAACCTAAATGAAAATTTATGACGGTTTCACTGAGAATTCGATCTAGTTGAACTTGGAAGACTTTTAAAATAAAAAAAAAAAAAAAAAAAAAAAAAAGGAGAGAGACCTCCAGTATATCTCTGGGAAGTCCTTAAAATTGGACACAAGATAGTGACCTACAGGATGTAGCTAAATCACCTAAATCCTCTCTGGTCTTCATTCAATCCATGGAAAACACTACCGACGCCGGACAAGCCAGAAAGTAGGTGATGCTACTTAACAACATTGTCTTTTGAGCAGGAAAGAAAATCAGCTACAAGAAAGCAATACATTACAAACTGAAAATAGGAGATGTTGTGGGTTATGAAGTGAGGAAAAGTAGGACAGTAGGAAAGGAAGAAAACAGACCAGGAACAACAGCAACCAGAGGAGTTGATACAAGTAGAAGGGTTTGGTAGTCAGTAGCAACTACAGCAGAGAAGGTGCAAAGGCTTTGTTTGCTTGGCTCTTGGAAATATAAGGAGCAGGCACATTCCCACCAGTGGTCCATCACAGTGCAGGAACACTGGTACTGCTAGCAGTACGATTACAAGAATGCATTTGTTCACACACACAGAGTAAAGGTAAGAACTCCAATAGTAACTCAGGAAGAAAGGCCAAACCAGCTTCAATAGATCCGGCTACACAACAACTTGTATCACTCATAATCCTATTCACTGCAACTCTGAATGCTGGATTTACAGCCTATCTGTAAGTAAATATTTTTCATGGTCAACATAATGGAAGAGGTTCAATTAATTAATTAATAAAAAACAAAATCATGATTAGCAGTATTTGCAACATCAAGGAAAACAGCACTTGGCAGACTAACGTGGTATCTCTTCTTTTATGAAATTAAAAGTTTGGTTTGATAAATGCAATGAAGTCATCATAACATACTTAGACACCACCATTATGGTTTCTGCAAAGCATTTGACTTGGTGCCGCGTGACACTGTGATTAAGATATTGCAATAAAAAAATAAACTCACAAGACATTAAATGGATCAAACACTGAGTAAGTGATGTGTCTCAAGGTAAATGTCAGACACCACTTGTCACATAGATATGCTTCAAATGGGGTTCCACAAGGCACTTGTTCTTAGCCCAATTCTGTAGAAAGCGTAATACCAATAAGCACGGAGTCTAGAGGTGATACAAGGCCAAGAATAAACAGCGATGAGTAACAAAGTATACGGGTCAGTGATCAGAAATCAGAAGACTGTGTGACAGGTAATACTAAAAATTCAATAAGAGCACAATGGTATACTTGGCTGTATAAACATAACGTTTGCAACGGATAGAAAAGTTTGAATATTTTTGTATTCATCCATAATTAAATGCTCTCCATTTAGAAATAATGGTGAAAATTGAAGGGTTCAGAGGAACCACATGAATCACAAAGATTTTGTCAAATACTTTCAAGCAGGAGATCCCAGATTCTTTTAGTTCAGTATATACATTGTCCAATCATGAGTAACTGCAGAAGTCAAAATTAATATCAGAAACAGCCTTAAAGGACAATTGTTAAGCCATGATGAAGCCATATTTGGGCACTTTCATTCAGGATTTAAGTTTCAACCAGTAGTTGAATTAAATAGTGAATCAACCTAGTTTAAGAGGACCTTCAAATTAAGCTTCCTTATTCACCTGGTAGAAATTCAGAATGTAGCCTGACATTACTACAGATGACGGATGATTCTACAAAGATCAATATTGTCATATGATACATCTTTGCAACAGCTGGAAGTTGACATATGCAAAATAAAAAAAGACAACTTCAAAAAAAGAAAAAGAAAAAAAAAATTATGTGGGGAGCTGGCCGTGGTCATTAACCTCCCAGTGACCACAGCAAAGCCTCCACCAGCAGAAACACGTTTGTCATCACTCCTTCCAAAGCAATGTCTCATGAGATGAAATGTGATTTAATTTAAGCACTACACAGTGGAGAGTAGACCAGATTTCCGCAGTGTATTTTGGTCTGATTAGCTAGGTATTAGTTCAAAAATTCTATCCTGTATTTTTCCAGGGAAAACTGTTGAACATTACTATGCCCTCTGGTCTGGTATCATGGTGTTGTAGATTACTTGGCACCAGGGACCCAAAATAGAACGGCCAATTTAATTTCATTCTGAATCTTGTAACAATCCTCCAGGAATAACATGTGTAATCCAATAAGCAACCCAAATCTCCACAGTTTAATCACATTATTTTAAGCCCTTTATAATTAAATTATTTTTTCATTAATCACATTTATGCTGATTCAGATCAACCCCAACCCCTACACTCAACAACAAAGTTCCAAAAAAAAAAACCCCAAAACAATAGAATAAGGTAGGTAAATTCTTTTACTGAGACTGTTTTTCTAATTGCCACTCAATTGAATTATTCAATAGGTTGAGACAGATGACAAAGATGAATATGAAGTATGTGGATAAGTATTGTTTCATCAATCTGTAATGTAGGTGGGGTGAAATTTTGCCTCAAGGGTGTAGCCTAAAGGTCCTGGCTTTCTGTAAGAGACAAAAGCAACTTGAGCACACCTGAGAAAGGCATTAGATCCTCCAAGGAAATTGTGATGAATTTAGGAAAGTGTCCTTGAGGTGCAGGAGTTGGTACAGTCAGGTACAAATGGCAGCATGCTAAGTACTTTACTCCCACTTGTAGGGTTGTTTCTTTCCTTAGCAACTATGTACATCGTGCTATAGGGACTGTACTCACCTTCAGCATCTCCAGGCTGCAAAGCTAAACAGTAGGTTTGAGTTACGCCTGCAGATGTAATCCCAGTGTAAAGAGCAGTCTGTGCCAAGCCATGAACCCTGCTGTTGCACTCTGGTAGGGAAACAGGGAGTTGGCATGGCTAAAACTGACATATAAATGAAACAGGGATTACAGTGATTCACCTAGCATCAGCATAACAAGTTAAATGTCTGCCTTAAAAGCAAAGATTTCCCCAGTACTACAAAGGAAACAAGTACTCAAGGGACAGCTGTGGTAGCCTCATTAAATCACAGTGCATGAATCTAATAAGTAGGCATACAGCAAATTCCTAGCAATGTAGACTCTGAATGTTTGTATTACTCATCAAAATCAGGAGTAAAAGATACAGGTTAGGAGTGCTTTGTTAAGCAACCTGCAGCATCATAAACATCCAGTTTATTTAAAGAATTATTGATTTCCTCTAGTGAGACGTTAACTTTTTATCACACTTCTTCAGAACAATGTACCTTCAAGGGCAGAACGCCCCTACTTCCAGGAGCTCAGATTTTTGTTTGCTTTGCTTACATAAATACAGGACTGTAGTAAAGCAGTAATGTAATTTTGCTCTGGTCATGTACTTTGGCAATTATCATTCCTTTTTCTCACAAGTGAATTAGCTGCAGGCCTGAATATGACAGTCCCTTGGGTTTCACACAGCACGAGCACTGTATGGTTGAAGTTTATCACCTACCTGGCATAATTGCTTCCATACAGCTAACATTTAAGCATTATAAATTAGTGGCCATATGGGTATTACAAAAAACAATCTAACCCTGTACAATTATAATCTAACTGCTGTGTAGCACTGTGCTTAGTATTTCTTGAGGAGAAAGCAATGCTTAAATGAACCCCCCAGTAGTTATGTTCACATGGCACACTTAGAAAACGTTCAATAAGAAAAAAAATGTTGGAATCTCTACCAGGAAATCGGTACCACTACGTTAAAGTTGTGTCCAGTGACCCCTGGGACACTGCTTGGAAAACACTGCGCTGGATTTGGACTTGTCATGCTCACAGGATTCAAAAATGTTTCTGAAGCATAGAGGTGGGTATCTCCAGATCCAATGCTGTCCCTGCCAGGTCTCCATCCCTCCCAGCACCATGCAGCGATGCGCTGTGAGGGCACACATGGCTATCCTCTGGTCCCAATCCACCAGCTCACCACTGCCACCACAAAGCACAGGTCTCTTGCTCCTGGCCTCATGTATAAACGCTTCAGTACTTGCAACCAAGCAGCACAGTTACAGAACAGCTGGACTACTGCGCTTAATGCACTCAGAACTCAACATTGTTGAAGTCAGAGATTTAACTAAACTGGAGGATGCCTGCTGCAGAGTGCATTTGGTGGGGAACCACAAATGCAGAGGTGTTGGGAGCTTTAAAGAAGATACTGCAATAGGAATCAAACCCCCCCTGTCTTCAGAAATTTGCTCCATTATTCTAAATAAGATAATAAGTTTTTGTTCACTCAGAGCCTAACTTCATATGCACTTGATGCCTACACATTTCTGTAACAGACAAGCAAAGGGTCCTTTATGGAACAACTGAGGTCAGAGCAAACCAATTTTTTTCCCTCTCGGACGCAATAGTTGGCACTCAGGCTGCAGAGAAGGCTTATTTCTAACCAAAAGCATGTAAGCTGTTGAAAGCAAGGCTTGAGTTATGATCTTTGACATACTCTATAAGGATAGCTCTCAAATTCCTTCCTAGTGATGTGCCACTTGTCTGGACATCCAGAGCAGGAGTGGCGTACAGTAAGGGTAAGGATGGGGCCCCTACCACAGCAGTCACTATTCTCCCTGAGCACAGAGTCCCTTCTCTCCCAGCCCTGCCACCACAGCTCACCTCCTCCAAGCAAAGCCACACGCTTCCCTTATCCTCCTGCACAGCTGCCATTAGCACCAGCAAGTACACTCCCCAAACCAATCTGAATAGGACCAAAATGACATCTGCTATGTACTAGCAATGTTTAACTTCACAAATAGTAGTAGGAGCATGGCATGAGCGCACTATGCCTTGAAAGCTGGGACAAAATAAGTGACTTACGATTACGCTGCAGAGAATTTAGCAATAGTCATGCATGCCAAGCAGACACTGCATTTTTTACATTAGTACACAGTTATGACAGGGGTGGAAGCTACTTACAGGGGGCACAGATAAAACATGCACAGGAAATTGCTGTTAACCACCATAGACCGTTTTTCCATGGACACAAATGAGCCCAGAAAGCAATGGTGGCTCAATGGGTCCTTTAAAACAGCTTATGACTTGCAAAAACTGTGTCATTTAGCAGTTGCTCATGTAAAGCTTTGATCATACAAACACCCACATTTAATCCATACAGTTATCCAGTTCACGTATTAACATTCTTTTCAGCGTGACAGAGGTGTGCCTGTTTGTTCAGCCAGTACCTCCTCAAATCCTTTCTAAACAGCGATGTCCTGGCTTTGAGACCCTGAGAGCCAACATCTCCAACTAGGGGAAACATTTAGACTGCATCCATTTAGAACTTGGCTATTTCTTTTTATATAAGCAAATGCAGGAAGAAGATGCATTTTAAGAAGTCTTCTGTTGTTGTTCTAAAATACCAAGTCCCTATTTTCTCCTTCTTGTTATTTTTTGTTTATTCCTTCATGTGGGTGTGTGAGGAACGAGCACTCTCTGACACACTGCTCCACAACAGACAAAGTGTACCATACACAATGTATTTTGAGAAGCCAACTTTGAAGCTCAGTTTTCACAGATGAGACTGTATTTCTTCCAGCTGGTAGTCAAAGGAAAATGATATTACTGTAAATATGTTCTTGTGTCTGTCTCTTAGTGGAAGATTAAAAAGGACAATAATTTAAAAATGAAAATTATAGAAATCACTTGCTTTGCCTGCCAGCTCTTCATGAAATTTCCAGTCTTAATCCTAAAGCAAAGGTTTACGCAATGAAGGGCAGACATATTTTATCTCTGTTTAATTATAATAGCAAAGACTTCAGTAATACATTTAAAAGAACTACAGTATCATCACGGCTGTATCCAGAGAACTGCTTTGTTGTACCCAGGAGAATTTGTCTCTCTTAATTAAGTCTCATCTCTCAGATGCAGAACATAGCAACTTTTATGTGAACTACCTTATCTAGTTGCACAACAGCTCTACTTACTGCATATGGCATACAGTGATTTTTGGTGCAGTTTCCAGCACCTTCCATCACACTTCTTACTGCAAAAACGCAGAAATCAGAATTTGCACAGTGTGTCTTTGTGTATGTTGAATAGTACATGTATGCCTCATTCTTGTGCTTTATCAGGGGGATCTGCATGAAACGTGAATGCCCTAATGCTGTAGTGTGAACCAGAATAAGCTGTCTTACTTCACACAGCCTTACCTGGACATCAATGAAAGCGAGTCTAGACCACAGAACCATGCATGAGGTTCATGAAGATCCTGCTCTGATTTACAACTTATTTTCTGGACAGGTTCTTTCAAGATAAGTTTGTGCTCAGAAGAAAAGTACAAAATAGTGTAGTAACACCAGGTAATTCACAACTAGGTTAAAAAAACTCATTAGAATTATCAGACAGAAATAACTCATTAACTGCAGTGGCTTTTAACCCTGCTGATTTCAATGCTTAAGCTTTCAGAGTATGTTTTCATCTTTTAAATTCTATACAAATAAGTTGACTTGAAAGTTTCTTGTTTTCTTTTCCTGATAATAGTTTCAACTGGGATTGTGACCATTATTCATCAAGAGAAGAAACATAATCAACTTTCTGCATGCAATTAAGAGGAAAACAGTTTTTAACTATGTACTTTGTAAAAGAATGCCTTTCTAGCTCATTTTCTAAAGCCAACTGAATTATCTGTCACAGAATTTTTCAGCTCCCAGAGATATTGAGGTATGTCAGGTACTCTGCATATGCTAAGTATCTACTATTGATCAAAGCACAATGCTGCATCTCAGCAAATTGAAATGGCATTACCACGGTCACGAAGAATGAATGCTTCATCAGCAGCCATTTGACATTTGAACGTGTCAGCATCCTAAGACACAAACAACACTGAAATGCCCTAAGTCACGCATGGTCAGCCAGCACACTGATTTCAGTCATGTTCCCTCTGTGTTAAAGAGCTGGCACAGCACAACCTCAGTCATCGGTTCCTTCCTGTGCCCTCACAAAATCTCATTTTACCCGTCAATAATCACATCACCCAGAAGAAACCCAAACACAACATAGAAAGGGGAATGGAACTACAGATCACACTATCCAGAAATTAATCACTGTACTAAATTTCAGAAGATACACTCGAGAGTGGCATAAACACACTTTTTGACGTTGAGGTCAATATGGATCTCTCTTAAGTGGCAGAAGGGAAGAAGCTAGGCCTGTGAAGAACTGAAGGGCAGAGCATTTCTCAAGGGCTGACTGAGCTGGGCTGTCACATCCCCAGGTTCATAGCTTTGTTTTGGTTGCACACTCTGAGAACTTTAATGCTGAACTTGGAGAGTTTTCTTGCTCTCTGCCTGCCTGGAAACACAGGGTTGAAATCAAAGTCTGAACTCCAAATAGAACATACAAGCCTGGGTATGAAGCACATTCTCCTTTCATCTCGTTTCTAAAAAATACAAGTACAGATATCACACGGCTGTAACTGTGGGCAAAACAGCAGTGTATGCTACTGATGCTGTTACAATGAGCCACAAAACCACCCTTGTTCACAGAGTATCTGTACAGGAACTGCTAAGTCACAGCCTGAACCAATGATTGAGCACCCGGTGAAGGGACACAGCCAGCCCTGGGAGCACAGGTGAAGGCAATGTTGAACCATATTCCATCCCTCTCAGCCTCATTTAAGGGTTGGCTGCCGCAAAGGAAGGATCTCTAGCTGGAGATCCCTCCTTTTGGAGTATTTGACGAGCCCTGATCCTCAGGACAGGTAAGCACATCTTTCTTTCTTTTCTTTGACTGGATTGTTACCATCACCTTTTTTTTGGGTAGTTTAGAACTGGTCATCTGCCATTGCCTTTCCCTACAGTATCAAACCCCTGTTCCACGAATTGCATCTTCATGGTAGAGCTACATCAGCATGCAGTAAAAATCAGCCAAATGGTTGTCTTAGTAAAATCAGGCTTTTCTGTGCAAACACAGAAGAGAAGCTGCACACCACTCCTGAACTTGACTGCTTGAGATATCTTCAGAACAAGACAGCACCTATCTGAAGAAAATCTTCCTCATTTCTGACCACAAGGAGGAGTTGGGGGAAGGCAGTAGGAACGGACTTAATCTCTTAACCTAAACCACGTATTTGACCATGAATTTCATAACAAGTAAGCAAGGTAATTTAAAAAATAAATGGTTCTGTTTAAGTAATACCAAATGATGGTTTCATACTTAAAATTTTCAATGTAATTGGTTTTTCTGCTTTTTTTTTTCATGTCCTTCTTTATGTAACCACAGAACAGAAGCCCAGGAGTGCCACGTTATCCCTGCCATCTCCTTTCCATATATTTCAATGATGACACAGATTTATTCCCTGGTATTGTGCACAGCATATGCAATACTGAAGCAAAACTCGCTCTCACACATGTAGTCCATAAATACAGCTTCATGAAGTGACACACTGCCATAATCCAACTAGAATTTTCAGAGACAGAAAATGCCTCAGTCTGTGAGATGCCTGTGTTTATGAGAATAGAACTAAAAAGCCTGGAAAATCTTCTCAGTTGTTTCCCTGGGTAAGCTTGTGTGCCGTTTCTTAACCAAAGAGCCAGACAATGTTTGGCTAAGTAAATATATTTTAAGTACACATCCTGGACTTATTTATACTCCATTTATGAATAACACAGAGAATAAGGAACAAAGCCACTTTCAGTCCTATAACCCGAGAAGGGACCACATAGGTTCTAGCAGACGAGCAGGAGCACACACATGTAGCTGTACCAGTACAGGCTGTGTACCAGCACACACCTAGGATGGAGAGACCTCATTACCTCCTTCCCTGCAGTCTGTAGCATTATTTAAAACAAGCAAACAACCTGGGGTACATCCTGGGCCATTCCAAAAGCAAACACTCTCTTTACACACGACCATCTCTGTGAAACCCAGAGAGCACTCATGACTTGCACAGATGATGAGGAAGCATCCAGAAGGAGAGAGAGGCAGAAAAAGAACTCCAGCAGAGAGAAACTGGGAAAAACAGCACAAAACTCTTGCAATTACATCTATAGAATAACAGAATTAGACAAAAGGAGCAACTACAAGTCCCTTCCAGAACGTGCTGCTATTGATAGAGCTCTTCTTGAAAATGATACATAAATTGACATTAGTTCAGACTGCATGTATAATTTCAATTCACTCATTTTTCACCCCAAATGATGTCAGATTTTAATTAAAATCTTTTAACTGTAAATTAACATGTCGGTGGTGATGCACAGATGCTGCTGAACAGATTTATTTTATCACAAACATAAATAAAAGAGCAGAAGTTTCAAGCAGTCCTCTGCTCAGCCAGCATCAGGGACTGACCACCACTGAGCCATGTCCTAGGGTTCTATTTTCTTCCTAAAGATTTGTTTGCTACCACCTACTATATGCTTGCAGGATCAAGGACTACCCAGCTATACTCCATTATTCAAATAGGAGAGAGATGTAAAAGAGCATTGTTCCTAGATGCAGAATATTACCACTGTGTGTGTCTGATGCATGCCTTAGGACACTCCAAACAGCTTTTTCACTCTTGAGGCAAAAGACTGTTACATAGCAAAATTGGATCATAGAATCGTAGAATGGCCTGGGTTGAAAAGGACCACAATGATCATCGAGTTTCAACCCCCCTGCTGTGTGCAGGGTCGCCAACCACCAGACCAGGCTGCCCAGAGCCAGGCCGGATGTCTATGGCCATCTGTGGAGACACCTCTTTCCATTCCATGGTTCCATCATTCTAAATCATGTCCATTCCATGGCTTAACTTTATTTTCTGGCTACAAACTAAATGAGAGTGACAGTAAAACACTGCATATTGCTACATACCCTTACTGTGAATGGGGAGCCCTTGAGGAGAGCAGGCAAATAAAGATCAGGCCATGAGTTGTACAAAATAAGTCTAACAAAAAATTATAAAGATTGACACATGAAGGAGGTAAAGAAATTATAAACACAAAGGAAATGCCATTAGATCCATGCAGAAGTGGACAAGCTAAACAGCTTTTGATATCTTGCTCACTCTAAATCTCTCCTCATTAAACAGCACCTGAAAAGGAAACTTCCCTTCTTCAGCAAACACATTTACTTCTTGACAAATGTGACCGCAAATTGCACTATTCAAGTCAATAAAAAGAAGGCAGTTGACTCACTGGAGCAACTTTTGGGTTTGTGATGAGCGTCTGCTGCTCAAGCTGCTAGTGGTTTGAGACTAGTTTTCTGATAAATTTTTTCTATGTTTTCAGTGAGTGCATTTATCACCTTTTCCTCATTCCTGAGGTATCTGACATCACCGTGCCTGTCAAGTGCTGGGGGCAGAAAGGTTGAAAAATGAAAATGAGTATTACTAAGGAGCAGCTCCAGTACTACTGTTCATGCAGGATACAGCAGTTCCACGGTGCTGAACTACGTTACGCATTTGCACATGGCAATTTGTTCTTTACAGGAAACATTTCTCTCACTTCACCGAGTCTTGCTGTTAATACAGATCAGCCAAGGGAAAACAAGAAGGAGCTGAAACACCACAGAGTCCCACAACGTGCCACGAGCTCACTAAGGACAGTCCTGCACTGAACTGGTGGTGAGACCACGTGCTTTGGGACAGCAGGAGCAGCCTTGCCATACGCCAAGGGCTGCCACAGCCAGGTCATCTCATGCCTGGGCTGTATGCACTGCTTCACAGCATCCACTTCAGCTGCCAGAACTAGTTAATAAATTGTGAGTAGACTTCAGACTTGAAATTTTGCAGGGATGTTTAGACTGAGAGCTTGCACAGTAACATACTTCTGGCTCTGAACAAGACTGTTAAAACCTATCTTGGGTCGTTTACACATCCTCTCTCTCAGCGCGAGACCTGCCATCTGCCTACTGCCACTTGCCAGTTCCACTGCTATCTCCCCAGTCACAATGCCTTCGGCACGCTGCAGGCAAAACCCCCTTGAAGTTTCTACACGTTGTATTTGGACTGCTGCCTGAGGAGCAGGGAGTGGTGGAGGCAGGGGGAGGACGACTTGGCCTTTTATCTCCCAAGAAACACCATACGGGTATGTCCTTCCTGCCTCAAGAGCAACAAAACACCCCTAAGTGCAAGTGGGGCATCCCCCTGAGCCAACTGCAGGATGCTGCCCAGCACCGGCACCTCCAGCCCCGCATCTCCTCCCTGTTTCTGAGACACTGGCCAGGGCCCCAAGGGCATCCACAGCAAAGGAGGACATTCAGAAGTGCCTACGCTTTTCAGAGGTGCTGAGCTCTTTGCATTTTCATCTGGGGCTCTCAGCAGACCTTCAAATTAAGTAAGCCCCCAAAGTTTATCCAGGAGCATGGCTGAGGGCTGTGGCTGAACTTCTCGCAGAATATTAGCTGAGCTGTGGAAGCAGCACACAAAGCAGCAACAGCAGCTGCGCGTTCAAACCGAGCCTTGATGGACCCAGCACAGGTAATGCCTCCTGCTCCTTCTTCACCTGCCTGGACCCAGAGATGTGCCGCAGTTTGTTTAAAAAACACAGATATTTTGAATTAAATAATACCTTCCAGGAACAATCCCACAAACAGAATCAAGGACTCACATTCACTGTATTCAAAAGCCTGTGAGTAAGCACACAGCTGTCGTGACACCACTGCTCCAGCACTGCCTTAGTAATTCCATTCCCACTGCGGCGTGATATTTATCTCATTCCCCGTGCAGCATAAAAGCCATTTTCTGCAGTCAAACTCTACATTACAGATGGTTATTTCCTCCTTTATCGTGAGCCTGCTAATAGACTATCTCATATCAAGGCAAAGCACGCAGCTGAGTTATGAAAGAGGTGGTGGCAAACCAACCCAGCACAAGCAATGAAAGGACCTCTCACAGGACTCAGTTCTGTTTGTGAGGGCCTGGCTGCAAGGGCAGGCTGTACATCACCTTGACGGCACTGCCTGGGTTGTTCTGATTTACTGGGGAGACCGGGAGGCAGGAAATTGGTGCAGCAATGATATAGTAATGTACGCTCTCCCCCAGAAGCTCCTAAATTCAAAAATGTTTAAAACCATGTTTTTGATAAGCATGACAAATCACGTAAAGTCATTACAACGTTATTAGAGGAAACGTTTTCAAATGCATTGATTAGATTAAGAATAATGACTCGGACCTAAAGATGTAAACCTCTAATCTCATCATCACTAATGACCTCCTGAAATAGCAGGGAGGAAGTCAGCATCTTCCTTCAGGGTGGAGACAAAGCGCACTGTGTGCACCAGCAGCTCTCTCTTGGCTTCACTTCCATGGGTAAAACCTACCGCAGAGACGCGGAGCACAGAGAACCACACCACAACCACACAGTAAATTGCTTCAGCTACCTGGGATTTCAGCCACTGTTTGAAATGACTGAGCTTCTGAGCTCCAGTAAATATTGGAACACTTATTTTAATTAAAAAAAGCGGCTTGTATAAATCATTAACTGTTACTGTGCATGCTCACAATGAAGTGTACTGAAAATTAAATATATTTAGCCTGCTATCACAGCTTCTCCACACACATGGTGCACACCTTCTGATTGAGAAGCAGCATGAGTGCACCTCGCATACCCAACTGCTAATTCCCAGAGAACACCATGCAGCAGGGAGCCAGCTCTCAGACAGTACGAGCTCCCCTCCCTTCCCTCACTTAGAACTGCAGACCGCTTCCAGAGGAAGAGCTCAAGGGTCGGGTCGCCTACCCCTTACCTCCCTGATCAACATCAAGAAAACATCAGCCACCAAGAGGGCCAATCTGTAACCTGCACTTGGGGGTGTTGTTGCCAAGATTATGGAGACAAACCTCAGTGAAAGGCAAAAGAACAAAGATAGCTGTGCGTCTTCTCGAATGCTCTTGTGTGTCCTGGAGATAGACAGTGGTTGTTCTGCTTCCTGCCATGGCTGAGATGATCTCAGGGACAACTGCAGCCTACATGCACCCACAAATATCCATGCACATGCAGCAGAGGGAAGGAGAGCAAAGCACACTCCTCATATCTTGCTTCCCTGGGCACCAGATATCTGAATTTCTAATAATTTAACTGAAAAAGGCTGTTTTACCACACTGCCCCTATCCCTCTCCCACCCCAAATTTTTATCCTTTCCCCTCTCTTGTTCTGTGAAAATCTCCAAAGAAGAAATAATGAAATGAAGATGTATTGTTTGTCAAAATACAGAAGGTAAACTGGAGGAATAGTGAATTGTTCCTCACTGCCATCTTAATGCTCTCTAAAACACCAGCAAAAATAAAAAAAAATTGCTGATGGAACAATTTCTTTAATAAAGGTTGCATCTTTACATGAAATATTACTAGGAAAAAACCACAACAGCAAGCAGTGCATCAGTATGGAGAAACAGAATTATCTGAGCACTTTCCCCCACTGTCGTCCTTTTATGCAGTTTGAAGATTTATGTACTTCTCTTTCGCACAAGGACTACATCCCAAGATAATGCATGATTCATTCATTTGTTCATTAAACTTCACCAGCATAGCTTCATCTGTCAGGTAAATGGAAACACATTCAGCCAATATACTGCTGTGCATTAACCCTATTCCTGCCCGCCTGCCTCACCACGACAGCTCAAATCTACGAAAGAAGCCTCACTCCAAACACAGAGGATGCAGCTTAATCTCCCTGCAAGACCCCAGAATGATGCAGCCTACTGGAGCCCTGCATCACAGCATTCTATACGATGAAATAAATTGCTTCTGAAGCTCCAGGATGCCGGAGATGCCAGGGGCTTGCTGGCTAAGTACACCTCAGCAAGGACAATGGTCTTGTGCACATGCCCATAAACTCCACAGACACAAAACAAAGAAAACATCATGGATGTATTTAGGAACATGAGAGAGTGATTCACATTGCACATCTTACGCAAATTTAGTCTAGAAGTCCATAGAACTCATTATTCAATAGCTACTATCATTTATCTTTTTCTAGAACTGTAATTCTAGCTTCAAAGTGTGAGTTCAGTTGCTTTTTTCCTCCCCTTCCTTTACTCTAGGAATAAGTATTCTATTATTAGCCTGTATCTGTCATTACATTTGTGGTGTGTGCAAACATTGACGGTTGTTGGTTTTGTTTTGCTACATGAATCTCTTTTCTGGTCTAACAACTAGGAACCACATCTTATAAATATGCTGCATTATACGCAAAATATTTAGAGCAAACAAAAGGAAAACACTGGCTACCCACATATATTAAACATATGAGAGTAAGGAGAAAATAATACATGTTGATGCAGCTGCAGAACATTATGATAATTGAGCCTGACCTCCACTTCTCAAGCCACTGAGTTTCAGTCTTTTTCCATATTTTTTTGTTCTTTATCTCTTTTTCATTGTAAATAGACTTCACTGCCAAGCTCTCCCTATCTCTATTTTTTCCCCTGAACTCACTTCTAAGAGACTTAATGAGGTCAGAAAATTGATCAGCAGTAAAATTTATACCTTATTTGAAAGCATATAATGTTTCTCACAAGTCTTTCTCGTAGGCAAGCCCTTTCTTCTATAAAAATATTAGAAACAAGGATGAGACAGACACAGCAGCGTGGGACATGGGCGCAGGATGGTGCCATTCAGCTTCCACATGAAGATTTATTCAAGCTCCATGCCAGCACAGGATGAACCACCATAAATGTAACCGCAGCTGCAATTGCTAGAAACCACAACTGACCTGTGATCCCTTCTGTGAGCCACAGCTGGTCCAACAGGCATGTGTCATCCCAGTGAGAGGGGGAGGGAGGGCGGGGGGACACCAGTACATCAGCATTGGAAGGCAGCGCCCACATCTGAACCTGCATAAGCAGCTGCACTACTCCCCTATAACCTTCCTGACACATGTCATTTTGGTTGTTTATATATTGCAATGGGTAAAACCCACCTTCCAAAAAAAAAAAAAATCCCCACAACTCAGCAGTGGCAGCATGTGAACATCCTCTTCCTGTTTTTTAAGTCACACTGATGTAGAGCAGTCAAATGTTAATTCCTTCTTTATGTGTCTCAAGAAACTGCAGGGGGTGATCTACAAGGAAGGAGCTTTCAATGAGCCTTGGGCTCCTACAAAAATTTTCAGCAACAGAAGTAAACTGCTAAACCTTACACTGATTTCAACATACCAACTCATGCGGCCACTGTGTGGGGAAAGGGGAAGCAGGGCAGGAATTTCATGCCTGGGGCAAATCCCTACCAAACTGTGCTATAACCTGCTCCTCATGGTCTTGGTGCCAAAGCCAACAAAACCATCAAGGTCCTTACCATGAGCATGCAATTCTATGCATCATCAGGAAGATTCACTGTCAAATCCATTAACATGACCAAACACAACAAAATGGTTATCCTAGATGAGCACTCAGGACACCAAGCTTACATCTCTATAGCTGTGTGCTGCCAGTGTCAGCCAGATGCATTTTATCACAAATCTGAGAGATTTTGCTCCACTTGGGTCATGAGCTTCCAGTGCTCCATACAATTGCACTTAAATGTGGATCCGT
This sequence comes from Gallus gallus, assembly GCF_016699485.2. Classification (NCBI taxonomy): domain Eukaryota; kingdom Metazoa; phylum Chordata; class Aves; order Galliformes; family Phasianidae; genus Gallus; species Gallus gallus. The sequence continues at coordinate 9,989,032 of NC_052538.1, forward strand.
GGAAGAAGCACGATGCTCAAATCCTATTTGTTTCTGTTAAAAATAGGTACGAGAACAACAAAAACATAGAACAATTTGTGTTTAAAATCAAATCTTCAACCCACTGTGGGCCCCCCGTTCACACACAAGTTTTCTTTCTTGTCCTCCAGAGCTGCCGGCTCAAAATGAATTCATAGCCCTGTCCCAGAGAGGTGATGTTAACCACAGAGTAACAAGAGAGGCACACCAGAAATAAGGCACATCTGGCAGAACATGCTGGGATGTAAGCTAGGGAACTTGCAGCTACAGGAGCTGAAGGAAAGAAAAAAAAGAAAAAACACAATTAAAAAAGAAAAAACACAATTAAAAAGTTTATTTTTGTTGTTACTGCTACTATTAACATAGATAATGACTAATAAATACTTGCTTGATGGCAGCATCCAGGTTTTACAACTGGAGTTGCACAGCACCACGTTGGTACAGCATGAATGAAGAGAGGCAAGAGCTGGCCTAAAGGCCTTGCTATTAATACTGCATTATTCCCATTTCTGATCAAACTTAAGGCACTCAGAATATGCCCTGGCTCATCAGGTAGGTTACTCATACAGAATAACTTTTCAGCTAAACACAAATTATAGAGAGCAGTAACAGTAAATTACACACTTTGAAACAAAGCCTAATAATAGCAGTGATTTTCTTGTCCATATCACTGTATGCATCGTTTGGTGAATGGGGAAGTGTTTAAACCATTTCCCATGCTAGGCAAAAATCACTTGTAAGTCAAGGAGGAAAAGAGCTTGTGAAAAAAAAAAAAATCAAGTATATGTAATTGTATATTTAATAGACTCAAAATGGGCATTACATCAACTAATTGTACTAGGCTTCATTCATCTGTAATTCTCACTAGGCCCCTACAAGGAAAGCGGGTGGGAAGTGGATTCAAGTGCCTTTAAGTTTCCCACTGATGCACTCTAAACAAAAGGTTCAAGGTTTCTGTGGAAAGAGCAACAAACCCAGGAGGACTTCACCAAGGGCTGTGTCTCCTCAGTGTTCCCACGAGCCCCTCCCCACTCCCAGTGCTGCAGCTGTGGGAGCGAAGCACTAGGCCTCACCCACAGCTGGTCGCATCGCAGCAGGGCCGGCCTGGCTTGAGAAGCATGGTTAACATCACCCATCAGAGCAGCCTTCCTGACACAGGGCATGGCCTTTGTGGTACAGTTAACATCACAGGGCATGGCCTTTGTGGTACAGTTAACATCTGTACTAGATCTTCTTTTAAACCATTTGCTACGTGCACATTTTTATGTTAGTTTATAAGGAATAAAAATAGAGGTTTGGCATTGAATTGGGCTATGATGACTAACCTATAAACAATTTTCCATGCTGCCACTTTGATAGCATCATGCAGCACATAGTTGATAGACTATGACCTGGCCCCTTCAGCAAGCCCCGTGTGCCCACAGGCAGCATCAGGAGAACAAGAAGATCTCACCCAGCACGAGCGCTCCTGCAAGACCAAGGCAGCCTGGCCTCCCTGCTCCAAGGGAGCAAGGAAGACAAGGACGTCTGGTTTCCCTTCACACATGATTAAATGCAGCCCACATGTAAGCAAGAGCTTCACCAGGTGCTGATGCCAGCCCACAGGATTGCACCTTTGGGAGATGTGGGCATGGCTCCCACTCATCTGCTGTGGAGTACACGGGGCTTTTTAGGGCTAGCAAGCAAAGCAGGAGCCCAGCCCTGCCACTGTGCAGCACTTGGGTAACAGCTGCTTCATGCTTCCTGGGGCTGCATCCAGCTGCACGCACCGAGACGCCTTGCTTTGGGTCTGAGCGCAGGGAGATCTGCCAAGGGCAAGGCAGCTGGCAAAAGCCAGAAAATCCTTCAGCTTGAACTAGCAGAGATCCTGCTGGGCCCCCCCTGGCTCTGATAGTGGGTCAGATAAAGAGCCCTGCACTCCAGGTAGCTCATAAAAAAGAGATTAAAGCAATGCAGTCAATGAGACAGCTTCCTTCTATTTGTCCGCTCAGGTGGAACAATTTCTCCAACAGATTCATTTCTGCCTTTCTGTACTTATTGGAGGAAGCTGAAAAGTGGTCCCAATCAGGAGGCACTGGGGTGTCTGGGCAGTGAAAAGGGGAGAGCCGCAGTCAGAACGGAGAGCAGCACAGCCAGGCAACCCCACAGCCCCTTCTTGTGCTCACCCCCTGGAGGAGGGCAGCTGACAGGATGGGAACACTCCCCCTCTATATCCACAACCAGCATTACCAGGCCCTGATCCATAGGCTGCAATGCAAATGATTTAAAAAAAAAAAAAAAAAAGAGGCAGGTAGTTGAACAGTCATTTTTGTTGTGTTTACCGAGTGCATCCAGATTGATTTTGTGGAGGTCCATCTGACTGGGTGATTTTCTCTGCTCCTTGCAAATGTAGCTTTGATTGGCGAGGGAGTGTGAGACAAGCATTAGCAGCGTGCTTCATTAAACTTGGTCAGTAATGCAACACAGAAGCCAGAAGAGTCAGCTGAGATATGAGAACAGCAGGTGGAGATACTGCCAAGATGACACTGCTGCGCACTCTTTCCTCCCAGTGTGTCCTTTCCTCCAAGGACACCCATGACTTACCCCAGCTCTAGGGATAGCCAGCGGTCATGTCAGCATGGAAAAAATAGCACCCAGTGACATTCATGGATGCTTGCTGAATGTTTATGGAGACCTAATGGTGGATGTGAGGACAGCGAGGTGGTGAGTGGTGCGTTTCAGCAACAGTGCCATCACAGCAGCTAAGAAATGGTGGATCATCTCCACTGGTGCAGATTTTTATGACTGCAACATGCAAGCTCTTGTTCATCGCTAGGAGAAAATGCATAGCTGATAGTGCTGACTATGCTGAAAAACAGTGTTTTGTAGCTGGGAACTTGCTCTACCAAATAGTATCTCTTGTAGTTACCATGCAGATAAATAGGACGCACTACTTTTGGAGCAACCTATATAAGCGATTTTCTTCAAAAACACTGTTTGTTTTTCCAAGCTGAATAACTGATAACTTGGCATCTCTAATGCACTGAAAATATTTGCTACAGAGTCCCCCCAAGCACCTACTCCCTTCAGCACAGTCTGAGATTTCTGTTCCTGCACCAGAAATCAAAAGAGCAAGATAAATAATCTTGTATCTCCTATCTACAGCATCACTGCTGCCTACCATGCACCTGTGCAGCACCTCAATATATTTACACTTTTTTCTTTTTTTACATTTACTTTGAATTCTTTACAGATCGTAATTCTCAACTGTTTCCTGTAGTGAAACTTTTGCCTTTCAACCTGACCGTCTTCCCATGGTACGATGGCAAAGTACAACAACTGAGCCCTGAGGTCAGATTATATAAATTTATTTCAACATCATGCATAACAGAAAGCACCAGCTCACAGCAGGAGCCCGTGTGAACCATTAAAGAGACAACAGTGGAGCCTTTCTCAGCTGTCAAGCGGCAATTCACGTTATTTAAGTCTATTAAGCACACTGCTTCTGGTTTGCAGCTTGAAATGAAGACAAACACAGTTTGTCAATGAATATCCTTTTTTTTTTTTTTTTCCTTTTTAAATCAAAAAGTAACTTGTGGTGAAATGTACAGGTGTGATGGCTGATTTGGGCTCATTCAACATCAACAGGCTGTTCTATGCTAACCTTTCCCTAACACAGTCATCTTCTGCCATGCACTTCACCTTCAGCTGCCCCTTCTGCCAAGAGCTATGGTATTATTATTATTATTATTATACTTGTTATCCTCAATGTACTTCAAATTTACAGAAACCAGCCACAACAACTCCTGAATCATGCATCTTCCAGCACTCAACTCCTGCGAGAGCCAGAAGCAGAGATTTTCCCCCTCAGTTGCCTCTACCCTATGTTTATCTGGAGCTGCTGCACTGCTCCCACGGGCCAGAGAGCACCCAGGGTACGGGAAGGTTCCTTTAATGAGTGTGTGACACTGAGATCGCCTTGCAAATGGAGAAGACTTCCTCTCATTGTCTGTTTCACAGCCTGTCCCCAAGTCTCTAATTATATATACTCACACCTCCACACAGAATTTAATGGGAATGGAAGCAGGCCGTTCATCTGCAGGCAACAGACAATTTTTCTCTAAAATGCAGAGTTAAGTAAAACATCACCAGGAAAAGGAATTCCGGGTGGCTGTGGATCATTTGAGTTGTCCCAAGTCTTTGCATATACTTTGAAATAAGAAGCTCCTTTTCATTAATATATGGACTTCGAAGCGTTTGCAATTAGAAACCTATTGAGAAAATGCTGTCTCTAAGGTGGGGCAGATGTTCATCGCTCTGCTCATTCCAATAGATCAGCATATAATAAAAATACTTTTAAGTGGGGGAAAAAAATCCGTTAAAAATATTCCTTCAGGTCTTTTAACTGAAAGTTGAGGGGAGAGCAATACTTCATGCACCTCGTTATCATGGAAACTCCTCACTCCAGAGTTTTAATAGAAGAAGACGACACGTCAGCAGCACCAAAAAGCCCAGTACAGTCAACATGCTGAAGAATTACTTGCTTTGCTGTGGGCAAAATAAAAGCCACTCTTTTCTTCTAACGACTAATTCCTGACAGATGATTTGCTAATTTATTTTAAAAACCTTACAAGAATTTACTTTTTCATCTAGAAGCATGTAAAGGAAGAGGCACTGAATAAATATCTCAGCCAGCTATGCATCCATTTGCTGATCATCTGTGACAGGGCAAACCCCTACCAAATCTGAAGTCTGCTTTCAGAAGCCAGGGCAGCATCACACAGAAAATGAATGAACATGGTGGCAGCACTCACACTGCACAGCAGCCAGGTATGGCACACACAGGCTGACTCTGCCCCGTTGTTTTTCATGGAAAGGGTCACCACAGCCTTGTGAGAAGACTGGTCGACACAAGGCTGAGCTGTAGGTTCAGACGACCTGCATGAGGGTAAGAGGAGGATGCAAAATTCACAACTGCCCACCCAGGTTTGAGTCGTAAACTTTGCAAGTTTGTTGGATTGGTGTGTTTTCAGGTGATGATTTCCTCAAGAAATCCTTCTCAAAAGAGCCCGTCTGCTGCAAACTGAAGGACTATCACTTCTACTGCTGTGTTACTCAAGTGACTGCGAGTTAGAGACGCTCACCTGGAACTCCAAGCCAAAATACACTGCCAGTGCTATTAGTTTATACAAAAAGGTCAATTGCAGTCCTGTAAGCATAGCTTACCTACAGGTCTGAAGTCATGAAGTGAGCTGGAACATGCATCTCCTAACTGCAAATCCCATCGTAATCTCACAAACAGGAAATGAAACTGAAGCCCACAGATAAATTGTATTTCAGCCTCTAGTCAAAACGCTGGACATTTCTTCCCAGATCCTCTGGCCTTTATTCAGTATCTCATGCAAAATAAGGATTCAAGGGATTTCTGCTTCAGATCACGTTTTCCTCTCCTATGCAAATGAGCACCCCCCATGCCAAACCTTCTGAGGAACCAGAAGAGAACAGAACTCAGTGCCCTGGAGTGCTCAGCTGGCTCTCACTGTTCCTCCCGCTGCAGGATGGGGCTGGTCCTCCTGCCTTTTGCCCGGGAAGCATCCTGGCCTCCGGCACTCCCACCTGGGCAGGCAGCTGCTGCTCTCCCTCACCGGGATTTCTTTCCAAGAATTGTATCACTTGCAAAGAGATCCTTTTCAAGGAAACGTGCTCTGTGTAAAAGCTTGCACAGAGGTGTTGATTAGCTCAGTGTCACTCATTTCGCACAGCCTTTTTTTTCTAGCTTGGATCTATAGGAGCATCCTGGGAGGCTGATGGATTCATGTGAGGAGTTCTTACAGAACAAGCCAAATGTTTACCACAAAACATAGGGAAATGGTTGTAAGGACAAGCTGCCCAGAGGGCAGGCAAGTGCAGGGCTGGGAGTGCAGAGAACACCACAAGGGCAGTGCAGCTCAGGGCACGTGCACCAGGCAGCTCGCAGGGCACAGGCAGCAACCAGCCTGCTGTCAGGTATTGGGGCATGACCAATGGGCAGCTACAACCCACAGCAACAGCAGGGGAGGAAGGAAGTGGCCTTCTGGCAAAACAGGGAAGAAAAGGGCTGTGCTGCCGTGCTCATTCACATGAACTTCTGACAGAAGATTAATCTCTTAACCCCACCCATTTAGAAATAGGAAGGAACAAAACATGTTTCAGTTAACAAGAAACACCAGGGTACAGACCACAAATATGTATCACTGAGCTGCTTGAGAAAGAACAATCGACATACTAAGAACTCCATTACATAGCATATTAAAACTCTGGGGAGAGTATATATATATATATATATATATATATATATATATATAAAAAATTTAATGCAAATCAACAAAAACAGTTGAAATAAGATTTTTACATTCAGAAAGTAAGAGCCACACACCTGAGCCCACAGCTGTCCTTACTAAAACGAAGCTTCACAGCTGGAGCTGAAAATAGTCAGAGCCTTAGCAAGTCAGGTGACTTATTCACAGAGCCCAATTCCCACGTTCTCATGTTTGAAACCTCCTTTCTAAGTGATTTACTAAAGTTACACAAAAGCTTTCCTTTTTTTAAAACAAAAAAACACCCTTGCTTTAATAAGAAAATGCATCATTTAAGATTGCAGTGTATGTAAGACTGCAGGACAACTCAAAATCTGTCTATCATGCGACCAATACACCCGGGAGTGTGAAATGATTATACTCAGCCACAAATCCTACCTTCTGCATTATGAGCCTTCTCTGAGGTGGTTCGTAGTGATTAACCATGAAGTAAAGAACGACTTCCAAACTTCATTTTTCATCTGATTTTCAACATATACAAAAGAAAGGAGTGTTCTTGTCTAAAACAAAACCGATGTTTCTGAAATGCCAAAGGACCAGCTTCTAATTTTTTGACCAAGAAAAGGCTGCCAATATTTCTTTGCTTCTTTCAGCATTCCTAATTTTTTCCCTGTCATCATTTTGAAAAACTGGGAATCGTCCCTCACAGCATAGCAGCCCCCAGGCCTCTCTGATACCAAAATGATTGGTATACAGCAGAAGCCAACAGACCTGTCTCCCTGTGTCAGGTTGAAAGCAGAGTACGAATATGCTGAAATGCAGCAAAATCCAGAGAGGTTTTGTAATACTGAATTACTTTGAAAGCTCCAGAAAAAACATCCAAACCAAACCTTTGAGAGCAGACAAGAAATACATTAAGCATCTGAGTGAGTCTAAAAATTGAACTTTGCCCAGAATCCCCTGACAATGAAAGGGCAATTTGCTTTATGTCCAAAGCCAGCAGCAGTCATGCTCCCCCAAAAGACACAGTGCCACAGATTTGGATGTGTAGGGACACATCAGCCTGATCTCTCTTGATTCACTTGCCTTCTCCTAACTTAACTCATATGTGTATGCTCACTGTTGAACAAACATCTCTGGTTTTCTGTGCAAAACCTTCCCTATTAGTATCTTACAGTGGAGTGTAAGAGTTTTGGTATGCTGGATTTCAATACATTTGGCTAAAAGAACATTACGTAAGGCAAGCATAGGGTTTCCTGCTGCTACTTCCCTTGCTCCATCACACACCCCCAGGAAGATCTTACAGGGACGATGCTCTCAAGTTGCCCCACTCTTCCCCACATTGAAGGTCTTTTAAACGACTCTTAAGCATTCACTAAAGCTGTCCACCTGCCTACAAACCAATACAGCACACAGCACCTCCCCTGCTGACACGAACACGGCTCCTTCTAGCATAACTCTCCCAATTGCATCCTGCAGATGTAGTCCTGGCTTAAGCAGCAGGTAGATCTGCAACCCTAGCAGAAGCTGGATGGCTACTGCTGAAAGAAACCAAAAGCCCATGTCAACAGAGGGCAAAGATTTAAAATGCATTCACTTTTTACAGGGATGTACTCTATAGCATCACTTGGCAAAGAAAAATGTGCTATTAAATAGCTACCACTGAGCAATTGTGCACTGACAGGTATGTCATTCTTCCTTCTGGCCTAAACAAAAGAGACTTTTTTACTCTGTCAACAAGGTGAATAAGCTGAAACACAGCAATTATCTGAGCGTACAGAACTTGTTCTGCTCCAGTCACCCTCTGCAACTACAGCAAAAGCAGAGAGAGAGACAGAATGCTAAGATGAGATCTTCAGTGTTTAAAGATGATTCACAGACCATATGCCTGATAATCACAGAAACTTCCATCAGTACTGAGGTGAAACTCTGACCTTCTTGAAATCACAGGAAATTGCACTGAGGATTTCAGCAAGTCCGGGGCATATCTCCTTAACATCACCGAGTGGCAGAAGTGGTGGCATTGATGCTATCCCTGATGGGCTGCCCTGAACAGATGAAATCTCATCATCTGTTTCCATGCCAAAAAAGTTGTTTTTGTTTATCAAGTGCCCCTGAGCCTTTACTTCCACAGCCATAATGAGATTCCCATTCACTGCAAATCCCACCACCACAAGAACAGCACAAAAACGTAGATTAAATAATGACAGTGTTGCCCTTGAAGGCCTATAATGCTGTCAGAAGATGGAGAAACCCTGATCGAGCCACCTCTAACCAAGGTGAGAGCGACCAACCACAGAAGGGATGGCCACTCATTCCCACAGTGGTATCTTTGATGTTTCACAACTATAGTGGCCGAACTTTTAAGGTATATTCTGGTTAAGCCAACGTGGAACAGATACACATTATTAATCCTGCCTACCCTGTTCTTAGAAACTGCTACAGGAAAGTGCTTAGTCAAATGAAAGCACTGAGTTAATCTCAGCTGCGTAACCTCTGCATCTAGCAGCTGCTGCCTGCCATGCGCCTGTTAGTCTTCATCAGAATTAAGGCCACACACTTTCCCATCCCCTCATCATCCTGAGTGGAGGAAAAGAAAGGGTGCAAAATCACAATAACGTTTGTTCTCCTTTATGTTGGCCTACCTCTTTTCACTGTCAGCAACCTTAATTTTCACCCAAATGCATGTGATATACATGGAAACCAAAGATACCAAAAAACACATTAAAGGACCAAATCTCACCCAAGGTAATCTGCAGCTCCTCATTTTCTGTAGCTCTGAGCTGATACGCGGGGGCACAGTGCTGTTCTGTCAGCTGGGTTTCAGAGCTCATTTCAGTCACACTGCTGCTGGCCTGTTGCAGCAGTGCATATCACACGTGGACAAGGGCCCCTTGCAGCCCATGCAGCTTACACCTGGGGACAGAGCAGGCAGAGGGCTTCCAATAGTGGGGGAACAGCTGCCCCTTTTTGCTCTCACTGCTGTCCCTAATGCAGCAGCAAAGGTGGAATGTGATGGTTAAAGCATTCCTACAGAGCACAGCTTGCAATGGAGCTCTGCAATACAGAAGTCCTCTTCCTGATGGCAGAGGAGGCACAGGCCAGCTCTCGCACCAGCAGATGACAGCACTGCAGAGACAGCAGCAGGGAGGAGGCAGGTGACAGAGGAGGCACTGCGGAACAAGCTCACGCACGCTGCACATGGACAGGCAATTTGGATGCTGCACTGAAAGGCAAGGGATGTGATTTAGCAGAGGGCTGTTAGAGTTAGGGTAGTATGGTTAGGTCGTGGTTGGACTTGATCTTTGAGGTCTTTTCCAACCTGAGTGATTCTGTGATTCTAAGGGAAGCCTCACAGCGGCACAGGGTTCAATGTAATCTATCTACCAGTTTACCCAACCAGAAACAATAAGGGGAATCTGTTAATCTCCTGTGGAGATAAAGTGAAATTACAGCCTGTGAGTTGAATTAAAAATAGCTGAATAAACTTTGCTGATTAAGGGCGAGTTGCATCAGGCACTGAGGTGTTTAAAAGGAGCTTAAGGGGCCATACTTTTCAGTGGGGAGAACCAAAATAATTAAACATTCCTCATCTCTCTATGTGGCACAGCACAGGCAGTACTGGAACGTCAGGACTCAAGTGGGGACCGTAGGGGACTAACGTATGTAACACGTTATGAAGTTAATAGTGGGTAACACAACATACATCTTACTTTTATCTGGAACAACAGATTAGCAGAGCCTGCATACAGATCTGATATCACTGTGAAGGAGAACCACAGCAGTAGCAGAGCTGACAGTCAAGGGCTCAAGTCAAAGGAGGATGGAACCAAGGGAGAAGAACATCAACCACTGATGGAGTTAAAATCCACCAGTCTCCCTGTTAGCAAAGAATAAATCACAGGTGAGCAGGCACTGCTGTGAAGGTCCATCCCATAGCTCCTACAGGGCTGTCATTCGGGGAAGCCTGTCACTTCCCTCTGGCTCAGAGGGGTGGAAAGCACTGGGGGGATGGGGAGATTATTCTTCAGAATTATCTCAGATTTTATAGGATCCTTGTTAGTCTTCCATATAAAAAAGTCTCCTTTGGTTGCAACTCCAACATGGAGGATAGAGAAAGACTCAGTATGGAACAAAAGACCCAAAAATAAATAGGAAACGTAAAAGCTTCATTTAACTTTCTGCGGGTGGGGGGAAAAGCACACGTTAAAGATAATAAAAAGGGGGTCTTTCCTATGAACCAAAGCCCATGCCCAGAGGATCTCTCTCACATGCATGGAGAAGTGATGGCTTTATTGCAGAACAGCAGCTGCCAAGT